>NC_067286.1:13230507-13583632 GCF_020740795.1 Apus apus
ACTGTTTGCTCTGCTTCGTGGCAACAAATAACAAGGTCGCTCAGACAAAAAATATGTATTTGAATGAAAAGTGAGATACAACTGGAGTGAACAAAGAGTTTATCAAATCAAAATATTGAGTAGGAGATTAAACTATTAAGGAAGTGAATTTACAAAAAGATTAGATGAAAAAAGATAGCATTGAAGATCACACAGGGAGACTTCAGAAAAATAAGCATTCAAGTTATAGTGGAGCATGTAACTTACAAAAATGATCATAAATAGTGAGTAGTATTAATGCTTTTTTCTTCCACTACCTCAAGAACTTTTAAGCATTATATTAGACATGAAGAATGGTTCATTTATCTTGCTGCACTGTTTGTGTGGGTGATGATTGTACATGTGTCCTAAAATAAGACAACGCATGATTGTTACTGCTGTACAGTTGATCTGGGGCACCGTTGTTGAACAGCTGCTGATTAATCAGAGCCCAGGAGCCTTTATAAAATATGCTATAGAAATTTGCATTCAGTTATAGACATCCGTGGTCTTTATTCAAATTACTCTAGTGACAGTGCAGGCTTTTGACATCAGGGATGCCTCTGATGATAGTTTTAAAAGTTGGTAAAATCTTCCGAGCAAGAAGATTGGTAAGTAATCTTTTTGCAAGGCACAGAAATATTTTCTGCTCCAACAGAACTAACTTGAATTTAGACAAGCAGCCCTCCTCCTCTACTTTTGTCTTTGCAGTCATCTTAGAAAGGCTTGGAATTACACTTGCAGTAGTAAGATGCTGCTTCTTTAATGAAGAGCAAGAAAGGAATGAAGGATCATGCTTTCCAGAGTTGACAAGGATTTTTTTTTTTTTTTGTAAAAAGCTTTAAAATATTATTGTGGTTTGCCTTTAGCATGTATTATTTCCTCATGTATATGTTAAACAGTACACACATTGCTTGAATTAAAAAGCTAGAAGTCAGACTTCCAAAATTCAACTCCTGGACCTGAAATCAACTTACTGTGCAATCTGAGCAGGACTTTACTGTCATGTCTGCATTACCTAATGGTGATGCTCTGCTATTCTTCAAGATCCACAGAAGCAAGCTATCAAGGCAGAAGTTTGCAAAGCTATTTAGAAGCACCTTCCTCCCATATGCAAATTAGTGTGTTTATGGATACCTAGCTATGTATCAATAAAAAAGACTGCCATGCTGAATATTTAACACCTAGCTCTTATTTACTTTCTCAAGGAAAGAAACAGACCTGAGGGAGGTTTCTTAGGACTTAGGCTCATCAGGCCTTACGTAAATGCTTTTTAACAGCCAGTGTTTAGGAACTTTGTTGGACAATGATCTGGTAGCTGTGAACCTTAGCTGGCTCTAGGGTGAGCAAGCAACTAAATAGGGATTTAGAGGAGTTTTGAAGCTGAAACAGTAATTAGATAACTTTTGTTTTGTTTTTTGTTGGTGTTTTTTTTGTTGTTGTTGTTGCTTGTTTGTTTTGTTGTTTTTTTTTTGTGGAGCTAGCCCTAAATGTCTTTCCATTTCCTTCCAAAGAATATTAAAGGTGTACCTGAAAGATAAGTCCAGTATTTAGACTCCAAAAGGCCGGTAAGTCAAAATAAGAAGGGTAAAATGCATACAGAGGAAGTTTATGGTGTGTCAGTCTGTGCTTATATCAATATAACAGACTAATAAATTTGACCTACAGAAGTCAGAGATGACAGCAGGACAAGGCTCTCATTGAGCTGAAGCACTGGAGAATTAAAACTACAAAAAAATTCTGTAAAGCAAATCACTAGATTAAATAATCCTGAATGAATATAACCACATTGACTGTACTTTTTCAAGTATGTCTCTTTATAGGTACATAAATAAAAGATATAAACAATTTTTTATTGCTTTAAATTTTCATCACATTTATTAGAAAATAATCATAGAAGTAAAAACTTGGAACAAATTTCCTATGTGTTCCTATTTCCTACTATGTGCAACTGTGAAGGGTTATGTGTAAATTGACAGTGACTTTCAGAGGCTCCTTCTGTACTAAAAACCTACGTGCAAGAATCATTGGACCCTAGTCACAAGCAAGACTCATAATTCTAAATAAAGTCAGTTGAAAATGAGTGACCAAACCTGTGAGAATCTCAACACTCTCCAGAGTAAAATAAATAAGTCCACGAGGGGTACATCTAACATTACGAGAAACATTTGTCGTAGAGCTCATCTGCCCTTTTCTGCAAAACACAAGACTTCAATCTGAGACAAGATTCAAGTGAGCTGGTGTTGATGGATGGCTTTGATACACAATATGTGAAGCACATGGCTATATTTCTTTCCTCTCACAGCCAACTACAGCTTTAATAGCAAAGGACTACCTGGAGTGTCTTTGTCATTTTAAAACATTATAAAGCAAATAGCACAATGTAACCTCAGTGTCTACTGGGACTCTGCAAAGCTGTCGTAGTATAAGTGTATAAAAATGTAGAATTTTGCTAGAATACTTCTTTTGAGTATGGAGTTTATGCAAACCTGAAAAATTGAACACAAATCAATGGATGAGAATAAACAATAGAAAGATATTGTATAGACCAAAATCACATGTTATACTTGGTTTAGCATAGGTTGGCAGTTCAGGGGAGTTGTACTCTAAGTTGAAGATGATATATAGCACTGTGAATGGATGCTCTCTACTAATTCTGTGTAGAAATCCTTAGATTTTATTCTGTTTTTTTAATAGTCCTGCTCAAAATAGTAAGCAAAAAAACAGGGAGTACTACTGGGTGAAAAGCTGAACATGAGCCACCAGTGTGCAGCTGCAGCCCAGAAGGCCAACTGCATCATGGGCTGCATCAAAAGAAGTGTGGCCAGCAGATCAAGAGAGGTGATTCTGGCCCTCTACTCTGTCCTGGTGAAACCTCACATGGAGTATTGCATCCAGCTCTGGAGGCCCCAACACAAGAAAGATGTGGACCTGTTGGAACATGTGCAGAGGAGGGCAACCAAAATGAGCAGAGGACTGGAGCACCTCTCTTAAGAAGACAGGCTGAAAGAGTTGGAGTTGATCAGCCTGAAGAAGATAAAAACCCCTGGGGGACCCTATAGTGGCCTTCTAATACCTGAAAGGAGCCTGTAAGGCAGCTGGGGAAGAACTTTTTACAAGGGCATGTAACAACAGGACAAGGGGTAATGGTTTCAAGCTAGAGAAAGTTAGATTTAGGTTGGACATTAGGAAAAAGTTCTTTACTGTGAGGGTGGTGGATCACTGGAACAGGGTGCCTAGAGAGGTGGTGGAGGCCCCATCCCTGGAGACATTCAAGGTCAGGCTTGATGGTGCTCTGAGCAATCTGGTCTAGTGTGAGATGTCCCTGCTTATTGTAGCAGGGTTGGACTAGATGACCTTTAGAGATACCTTCCAACCCAATATATTATGTGATTCTATGATAACTGATGTTTTTAAATGCCATTATAGGTATCAGATACATGCAGGACTGGACCCCAATGCTGACTCCATTTACGGCGCCTCCAATTCACTGTAGCTATGTCCACACTACTGATGATTCTGCTGGCCGAACAGACAACTTTCAGTAGCACATGAATTGCAAATTTCTAAGCAAGCAGGTAGCTCTAAAAAGTGTTCTAAAAAAATGTGAGGCTTCATCTTGGCAACATGCAGTACTCCTTTTTTTTTTTCCTCCCTGTTAGTTTTTATATATTTAAGTAATTAGGGAACTCTGAATGCATCAATTTATTGCCTCAATAGCATGAGGTGGTTGCTAAATTTATTTGGTTTATACTTGGTGATTAAGGGAGACTGATTCTCTTTTCCTGCCCTTTGAGGGAGCTCATGGTGTTATGGGGGGCATGTCAGCAATAATTAAGAAACATCCTGGTACAAATCCCAAAAGATACATATTTTTATAAATAATTCCCCATGGAAAAACTTTTAAAATGATGCACTTGTTCTGGAAAGGCTTCAGGCCTTCTCTAAATAGACTATATTGCTGGGTTTTTTAAGAGTGCGTGACTTGAGGTGCACATTTTGCTTGTAACTCCTAAAATCACAGTGTAGTTATATGAGGGGAAACATAGGAAAAATGTGAAGTGAGTTTCAATGCCTCACAAAGCATTTATCATGCAGACAATAACACAGCTTCTTGTTTTATTCAATTGTAATACAATAAGCCTAACAGTTTTTTAGGCCACAACCAGAAATGTATTTTATTTGCTTCACACTGAGTACTTTTTTACAATTTTTTTATGTAGGCTTTCCCCCCAGTTGGACTCCATGGATCAAATTTCTTTTTTTCTTTAGAGGTTAGTCTTTCAGTGTATAACATAATTCAAATTGGTTTAATAGTGCACAATGCCTCAAGCCTTTTGGTGGGTGTACTTTATGCTTCAATGTTTCTAGCAACTGCATAGAATAATCATATCACTTAGGAGGATATCAACTACAGATGCAGTCCTTATAACAATAACCTGTGCATCTGCCGATTTAAAGATGCTTCTACTTCTTGGTTGTAACAAGTTTTACTTAATTTCAAGCATCTGGACATCAGATATTAAAAACACTGATTCAAATTGAAACAAGGTACTCTGATTCATCTTCTACTTAGAAGCCAGTCAAAGAAAAACAAGAAAGGGAAGGCAAATTAAGCACATGTAATTAAGGTGAAAATAGAACTGAAAAAAATGGGATGGTAAAGATTAGAAGACAAAACTTTGAATAAAGACAATAATTCAGTAGACCTGTAAGTATGAATTGACACTTCCTTTTTGCCTGCCAGTCTTTTGTTCGGCATGATGATAATGACCATAGTGTATATATTTGGACTTTCTTTAGATACAAATTTGCTTAAAACACTCAAGACTTTAGGCACCCAGTTTAGAAACTCAAGACTCCAAGAAGTATCCCTATTATCTGTCACAGTAGATGTGACCTGCTTTGCATACGGTCCACCACTTTGTTGAACAAATGCTACATGTTCCCAAAAATAAGCTCCAACATGGGAAAGATCACAGAACTGCCACTGTGGCATTACAGTCCCATATGCAAAGTAAGCAATGTGCCTCTGTAGACGTTCAGGTGAAGATTTTTCAGTTAAGACTGCTTTGAATACTGTCAACGTGCTGTGTAGATTCCAGAGCAGTCTAACTCATACCACCATTTTATTGGGTGAAGCAGTAACTCTTAAGTGATTTATCCCATTAGTACATAAGAAATCTATGACTAAGTGGGAATTGCATCCTGTATTTCCTAAATAGGAAGCTATGATTCATCAAAACATATTTCTTACCTTAAAGGGCTGTAGTTCCATTACTGTACTTCTAATTATGTGTTAAAGGTC
Source organism: Apus apus (assembly GCF_020740795.1). Classification (NCBI taxonomy): domain Eukaryota; kingdom Metazoa; phylum Chordata; class Aves; order Apodiformes; family Apodidae; genus Apus; species Apus apus. The sequence continues at coordinate 13,235,834 of NC_067286.1, forward strand.
TATATTCTCTCTGCACATCAGGTGCAGAGGTACAATAAAATAATCCACACTCGTTATTTAAACAGCTGTGTTCAGCCCTTTTGTTTATAATGCACAGCAAAGAAAAATGGCCAAGGCAGAGGTTGAAAGAAACAGATTAAAGAACAGAACTTGTTGTCCTTCAGGCAAGAAGGTCAGGGCACATAATGCAGTAGTCACACTGAACCTCCTAAGGGAGATGCATTTGACACAGCACATTTTGGTGCTATTTTCTGGTCCGTCATGGAGCTGTAGAAAGCACTAAGCATAGCTAAGAGGCTGCCTTTTGCCTAGCTTTCAAAGGGGAGATAAAAGATGTAAACACAATGATGATTATATTTTACATGCAGTGTCCTTTTGATTAATATTGGACTACCCACAAACAGCAAGAGCTCAAGCAGCTGAGCAAGCCCAGGATCCAGGAGTCCCCTTTGCCCTTAACCCATCTAAACTAATTGTATTTAAAACCAATCTTAGACCCTTGTGAGATACTGTGTGCTATTGGAAGATAACTAAATATGAAATTTGGAACAGTGTTATCACAGGGAAGTGACTGAAACATTAAAGATCAGCACACACAGATAGCATCATATAGATATAACAACAAGTGAGGAGCACTCCAATCCTGTTGTTCTGTTTCATCCACATGGATAAAGCAAGAAAGATTAGGCATAAAAGAAATTGCTCTTGAGAAAGCAGTAGATATTTTGTTTGAGTCATGGACTTCTATAGGACAAAAATCTTTAGAAGTTGCTTGAACATGATTTTGCTGCACAATTTTACAAGAAGAGAACATTCTACTCCCACAGGCACAGCAGCAACATAGAGCCTTGTAGATACAGCAGCTTCCCTGAGTGCTGCATCCTTTCTATCAACATCCATGTCTACCATGCACAGTCATTGACTGCTTTGATCCTTCTCTCTGATCACAAATCTTTCCTAAAGTGTTGTTCTACAGAAGGTAAACTATACTAGGCAGAACACTGATGTTCAGGAGGATAGCACATCTCATATTTCCAGCATCTCACCTGTACATGCTCTACATTCCTCACAATGATGTTTTTCCATTTTCAGGGCCTTCCTTTTTTTGAAGAAGTATCTCTGAAGTTATGTCCATCCTATTTTCCTCTCGTGTACCTTCTTGCACAGGTACATTGTTCTGTAAAACCCTTTAGAAAGTCAACGCAAAGCAGCTTTAATGCTCTTCATAAGAGCAGGGATTCAAGAATCTGGCTCAAGTTCTCTGTTCCTTCAATCTTCCCACAATCTTCTATTATTACTGTTATGATTCAGTCAAATTAAGCTGATGTTGTAGAAAGCTGGGCTGGAATGTTAGCATGTGCTAATCAGTTTAATGCACTAGTTGAGCATAGTATGAGCATCTGACTGAATAGTCGTGACTTAGGATCAATGCTAAGAAATTCATGGAAATCAGAAATGGATGCCAGGCAATCAGGGGCTTATGTCACCTGCTGAAGTTCATATTACATGTCATCAGTTTTCTTCTGTAGCTTATGTCAAAAGTGTCCTCTTTCCTAGATTAGATAACAAAGCCAGTGGAAAGAATATGATGATGGAAATCCTCTGGTCACAGTAACTATCGTAATTATTTTTTTTTAAATTACAAAAAGTATATTAGCTTTATATTAAAAAAAAATACTATCATGATAAATCTCTTACAAAGAAATAAACATGTTTTTAAATTTAAAAAGCAACATTAAGATTTTTTTAAAAATTGTTAAAAAATTACAGCTCTGCTCTAAACCTTTACCTGGAGTTTTAGATCTATTATTTTTTTATTTTCTTAAGCCTAGGTTGTTTTTTTTTCAGCTCATGAAGAAACTGAGACATGAAAATGGCATTTTTAGTCAGTAACTCATACATTTAGATTTCTGGGTTTAGGTTTTGGAAAAAATGCACCTACTTGTTTTCTTATTACAATACTGCTGGTTTTGTTCACCGGTCCATGTTTTTCTTGGAATGTGGTAATGTGGAATGTTTTAAATTAGGGGTTTTACTTTTTACTATCCAATGTCTACTAAATAAGTCCATCATCTAATTCTAAAATTGTGAAGCAGCAAACACACGCTTGTAGCCAGCAATACATATATTTTTACTCTAGAGAAATGCTCTTCTGTTCTAAATTTACTGCAGAAGGTTTCAGAGACAAAAGAAAGGGTCTTTGCCAAACCTAGTTTTACTTCTTTATAATAATACTTTAGGTCTCTTCAAATATCCTAACTAAATATTGTAAACTGCAGAGAAGTTTCCATCAAGGCTATAATCAATAATAAGAGTTGCGAAGCTTCAGCTTACATAACATCAGAATCTTTTGCATACAATTGTTTCAAATGAAACTATGGAACAAATGAAGGCTTGATTGGATTGGATGCAAATAATCAAAGTCATATTTTATGCTCTAATTATGAACAGTTTTTGAAATATGAGCCATGTATTATAGTAAAAAGATACAGGATATAAACCCTGCTACTGCAACCCACTGCATATTTTGCCACCCACCACAACAGTCACTATTGTCTGTTGAATATACATGCTGCTTGGAATATGTCCTGACGGGTGCATTAACAGTGTTGAGAGACCCTCAAGAGGTTTGGATTTTGGGCTTGGTTTGAATAAGATACTTAAAGCTGGAATTATAACCTGATACTTCTTTGAAGCTCTAGAAGGTTACCAATAGAATTCCTTCTCTTAAAATCAGAACAGTTGTCCTTGTGATTGAGGCACTGGGTTGGGTTCAGTTCCTAGTTCTGATACACATTTAATCTGTTGAGAGAATTATAGTCCTAAACTCTGGGCTAATAACACAGTGCATCATTATCCCCTTTTGTGTTATTCTCTTTTTATTCTTGTTCTAGTCTATTTGAGCAGGAACTGTCTCTTACTGTATGTACAAACAGTGCACGAAATTATGGACTCTTAGTGTCAGTTGGATCCCTGGGTACCACTGCAAACATTATTAGCCATGCCTAATTTTCTTCCTTCATGCCTGTCCCCCCCCCACCCCCCCCAGCAAATTCTGGAGTCCAGAGCTTAATGTTGTCTTTGCAGAAAAGTTCCAAAGTTGTTCCAGAGAAGGGCCACCAAGATGATTAAAGGGCTATAACACCTTTGCTATGAAAACAGAGGTAGTTGGGGCAATTCAGCCTGGAGAAGAGAAGGCTCTTGGAAGACCTTATAGCACCTTCCAGTACCTGAAGGGGCTACAGGAGAGCTGGGGAGGGGCTTTTCATCAGAGACAGCAGTGATAGGACAAGGAGTAATGGTTTTAAATGAAAAAGAGGGGAGATTTAGGTTAGACATCAGGAAGAAATTCTTCACCATAAGGGTAGTAAGGCACTGGAATAGGTTGCCCAGGGAGGTTGTGGAAGCCCCCTCCCTGGAGGTGTTGAAGGTCAGATTGGATGAGGCTTGTGCAGCCTGGTATAGTGGGAGGTGCCCCTGCCCATAGCAGGGGGGTTGAAACCTGATGATCTTTCAGGTCCCTTCCAACCTTAACCATTCTGTGATTCTATGAAATGGAGAAATAGAATTTTCAGTGAAAGACTCAGTGTCTAGCTCCTTCACAAGACATTTTGCCTAATGCAAGAAATAATTTTGCCTAATTCAGACTGAAGCAGCACAGTAAAATTACTCCTAGATTGCCTTTCCAAACACACTCAGCATGACGCTCCCAGTCTGAAAAGAAATACCAAGTAGTCCAGTTCTTGGAATTACAATGGACATCTTAGAACCACAAACTAAGATCACTTTCAGTTTGATTGGACTGCTCTTTGATTGACATTGATAGTGGTTTTGAAGAGGATTTGCTAAGTAAGAACCAGAATTGTATCATTTTAGAAACAGTCCATTTGGAGAACTGCCCCCACAAGCTTGTGTGATAGCAGTGAAGATACACACACTTTCCTCCGTTTTATAAACCACTAGTCCAAGAGGATCCTCTTTACTGAAGAAAATTTCATTCCCCATCTAGATTTCTAGAATACTGAACCATATATTGTCTTGACCACAGACTTGCACTTTGCAAATTTCACTGAAGAATATGTAAGCTGCCTCCTCCGTCTTATCCCTTCTTCCATTTCACCCAGGCAAAAGCTTCTAGTGGTTTACCTGAAAGGCTCAAACAATTTCTATCTGTAATGTGAGTGTTGAGCAGGTGCATGTGAAGGACAGAATAGTTCTCATCCAGGTGGCATGGCTCAATTAGCTTAGAAACTGGTGCTGATGCTCCAGGGTCGTAAGAAGTAATGCCACTTTATGGGTAACAATTCTCATATTTTTGTCTTCATCTAATAATGATCAACACTTGTACAGTCCAGCTGACACGGTTGTGGACAACATAATTCCCATTTGAACTGTGGCATTTTATACCACAAGATAAGATAGGTGGGAAGTTCTGCCCTTTAAAATCCCATGAAAAACCTTTCCTAAATTTTCATTACAAATTTTTATTCTCCAAGCATCTCTGTGCCAAATTACCTGTCCATTCTGTTCTTTCTCCCACTGCCCCTTCCCCCAGCAATATTGTATTTGTAGTTTTGGAAATACTTAGATTTAAGGTTTTGGGTTGGTTTTAACATACAATAAGACCACAGTAAGAAGTAACAGAAGCCTGATGGTTTATGGCTTCTGTGACTAACATCAGCCTGCTGGGTCTATTAATAGGACTAGCTTGAACTGCTCTTGGACTGGATTTGTACTAGAAAGAAGTATAGTCACTGCAAGGGTTGATATATGGAACTTGGAAAATCAAATGAGCAGGTCAAGATAGTACTATTATTCTGTTGTTCCTCATATTTATACTTGAGCTTCTAGTCAGCTTGTATAATAAGGAACAGCTGCAGAAAAGGCAAGATCTATAAATAAAAACAGAAACGACAAAATGTCACATTTTGATAGTATTAACTATTATTTTCGTGTGTGTTCACACTGGAGATTGTGCCAGACTATTCAGTTGTATTAACATTCAGACTTCCAAAAAGTCTGAAAAAAAAAAAAAAAAAGAGTTTCAGTTACTTTTCACCCACTGGCTCTTTTAGGAAGCAGGGTTTTCATCACGCTCACCAGAATGCCACTAACTGATGAAAATACAATAAACTGAAATAAAAACTGAGAACAGCTATTCCAGTTTTATTCTTAATAACATTGATGGTAGACAATGTTTCTACTTACACAAGATGAGAGTCTCAGTACACAACAGTCAAAAGCATTTCAGTTCTGTACTGAAAGCCACACAGGTAGGCTTCTGCACCTGAGCTGTACAGTACTGCTCAATAGAAGTTTCTAGTTCCAGACAAAGATGAGATTTCAATACTATTGAAGTTGAAAATTATTTTTAGTTAAAATGAGTAATTTTCTTCATTCCAGTGTCAATTGAAAAGCAACTATATACATACAATGAAGGAATCTGTGACAATACTTTGAAAGGAGGAAAGTATGGTAGATATCAATATACAGTCTCAGCAATCCAAAATTGCGCTAAGGTGTGCTTGTTTTTCCCTGTTCTAAAGCACAAAATTACAGAGGTGGAATTTTTGATACCCTGTCCTATCTCTTTCACTTTTTGCAATGACACCATGGTTCAACCCCTTCTCTTAAACTGGTACGGTATTAAAAAGTCTCAAGCTTTGGAATGCAGGCTGGTTTCCCTCACAAGGTCACTCTGCTTCCCACCTGACCCCCAAGGGATTTGCTCTCAAAGAATAAACTAATATAAGATGACTAATTCATCACTACACATTTTCTTTGCTGGTATCCTAGTAAAAAAAAATAAAGAATTTGGTTACTTACATTCCTCTAACATATTTTTGCAGGTTTTATGTCAGATTGAGTTCTTCATAAGGTTTCTCTGCTAGGCTTCTCTCAAGGTAGAGATCTTTGTAAAGTTACTGGTTCGGAAGCTGCTGGTCAAATGTGAAGATGTAAGCCTCTCTAACATCACTGTTTAAGTAGGCCTTGTTGAGTTGTTTAATTCTGGGAAAAGAAAATACTGTTCAGCAAGCTGCTGTCTTCTTGAACGGGCATTGTGTGTGATGTCAGCTCTATGGTAGCTAGAATGTTGCGAAAGAATAGGTCCTTCTGCAGTTAATGGTATGAAGAAAACTACTTCAGCAAAGAGTACATTAAACTACAACCCTCTGGAATCTTACTCAGCGCATAGTTAGTCTCTGTTCTCAGGGTTATTTCTGCCTTTTAGCCACTGAAAGGGGAATGTTCAATGCACAAACAACTCTAGCAGTAGGATTCAAAACTGAGCTCAGTCCTCTCCCATTTGCTTGTTATACTTCTGTTACTCTGCATCCCTTTGGGATTTGTTACAGGAAGAAAAATGCAGAAAATCATCAAAACACCTTGCCAATACCTTTGTGAAATTCTTGCCTCCTCTTCTTCCCTTCTCACTTCAAGGACAGATTCCATCAGGAGTTGCTGTGAAGGGGGTAAAAAAAAAAAAGCCCAACTCTTTCCAGGTTTTCAAAGACAGCCCAACAAACAAAACTGAAAACAGGTTCTCGATTATACTTGCATAATTAATACAGTTAACAGGAGGGCTGTCTTAAAAACCCAGATTTACAGGCTTAAACATCCACTGAGATATATGAAGCTTTATCCTCACTGAGGCTGTCCCACTAGAGAGAAAGGAATCTGAAGTTCAGAAAGAAAGCATCAAAGTCTTAATCTTGCTCCAGATCAATTTATTAATAGTAGCAGCAGTATTCACTGAAGCATAGAATAGTTAATGTTGAAAAGCACCTCTGCAGATTCTTTAGTCCAACTACCATACCCAAAGCAGAGCCAGCTACAGCAGGTTGCCCAGGACGATGTCCACGTAGGCTTTGAATTTCTCCAAGGGTAGAGATTCTATGACCTCCCTAGGCAACTTGTGACAGTGTCTAACTACCCTCACAATCAGAGAATTTTTTCTTATGCTTCATAAGAATTTATTGTAATTCAGTTTGTGCTCACTTCCTCTTGTCCTCCCTCTGGATGCCACATGCCTTAGTGATGATCCATATTTTGCCATTAGAGCACTAAGAACGCTTCCCCTTCTCCCTCCAAGCCCCACCAGTATTTTTTTTCTCTCTCATACCCTCTACCTTAAGTTCAGCTCTGACCCTCATATCAAGAGTCATAAAGAATTATAGCAAGAATTACTTTATTCTAATATTGAACCAGGTACTCATTAAGGATGTGCTGTCTCTCTCCTCCCTCAGGCTTCTCACTACAACTTTCTCTGCTTACCTCCTTGCGGCATTTCTGTGACAGGAAATAACCAGCATAAAGCACAGCATTCTGTGAGAAGGCCACGCTCTGATCATTAGTGCTCTTTCTGTGAAGAGTTATCCCAGGCTTCCATTCCCCCTCCTAACCATCAAATAGTTGAGCTATTTAAAAATTACAATAATTTTTTTTTTTTAAGTCTCTGCTAAGCTGAGATCTTTTCCTGGCAAGTTCATGGCTGGAATCAATTTTTATAGCCACATTACCAAACAAGCTAAAAATACAGGGCTTAATAATGGAAAACCTGACACAATCTAAAGTATAATGGAGCAGGCCTGCTGCTGTAATAAGTCTTTTAAGCCTACAGAAACTAAGCAATGTTAATTATTAATCAAAAGCAAAGCACCCATTTTAAACATTTTTCAAGGAGCTGTGCTCATTTTATTTCTTGCTACTGTATATTATTTTATATCAGTGTCACAGTTTAGACAGTTGTTCTATCACTCAACCCCACCCAAGAAGGGGAATTGGGAAAAGGAAAGGAGACCAGTGGGTTGAAGTGAAAGCAGATTTAATAGAGTAATAGTAATGAACTAATACTAACCCCAATGCTAACATAAGGTACAACATTATACTCAGCTCCAGAGAGCAGTGGCAAGCTGTGTCCTTCTAGCAGTGCAGGCTGAACGCCAGCGCTGTGAGCACGGCAGCTCCAGCGGGAATGCCGTGGTCACAGCAAGCGGAGGAGCAGGCCTCAGGCACGGGACAACCTGTGAGACACCCTCTTTGAAGGCAGCCGTGTTAGAGGAAAAAACACCCTTGCAAACTTCCCAGTATATAGTGATAGTAACATTTATGGTGTGGAATACTGTGGTTTGCCAGCTTGGGTCAGCTGCCCTGGGCTTCGCCTCTCCTGGCCCCACAGCACCTGCATGGTTCAAAACTACCCTCGCCCTTGGTCACTACGGAAAGCTGCGTACCAGAGCTGGGTATAAATGAAAACAGCACAGCTTACCTCTTTTATTCTCACAACTCTGGACTCTGCAGTCTTTCAAAACGACAGTTTCTCTGAAAAGAATAATTATTTTATAATGTGGCCTCAGCAAAACCAGGACAATCAGTAACTGTCATTCAAAGCCAGCAACACTTAACTATGAGGACACTGATCAGAAGGAACACCCACAACACATACGATGACACAAGGCATCATATGACAAAAGGCATGATGACAAAAACATTGAACTAATCAGTTGTGCAATCTTCTTGTCTTCCTGTGTTAGTGACTCTTCCTCCTCATGGCTTTGCTCACTCAACCGCTCTGTATTTACATGAGCTGCATTTTGTACTGTGAATAGTTCAGAAAATAAACATCCCTATCAGTACTATGTAGCTTAATCACTGCAGCAAAGAATACCCGAGATACACATATTGGGCCAAAATCAAATTATGCTTGTTTCAAATCCATAGATACCAAGGAAATCCCCTACAATATGCACGGACATTTCACACTAGACCAGATTGCTCAGAGCACCATCAAGCCTGACCTTGAATGTCTCCAGGGATGGGGCCTCCACCACCTCTCTAGGCAACCTGTTCCAATGATCCACCACCCTCACAGTAAAGAACTTTTTCCTAATGTCCAACCTAAATCTAACTTTCTCTAGCTTGAAACCATTACCCCTTGTCCTGTTGTTACATGCCCTTGTAAAAAGTTCTTCCCCAGCTGCCTTACAGGCTCCTTTCAGGTATTAGAAGGCCACTATAGGGTCCCCCGGGGGTTTTTCTCTTCTTCAGGCTGATCAACTCCAACTCTTTCAGCCTGTCTTCTTAAGAGAGGTGCTCCAGTCCTCTGCTCATTTTGGTTGCCCTCCTCTGCACATGTTCCAACAGGTCCACATCTTTCTTGTGTTGGGGCCTCCAGAGCTGGATGCAGTACTCCATGTGAGGTTTCACCAGGACAGAGTAGAGGGCCAGAATCACCTCTCTTGATCTGCTGGCCACACTTCTTTTGATGCAGTTGGCCTACTAGGCTGCAGTTGCACATTGGTGACTCATGTCCAGCTTTTCATCCACTAGTACCCTCAGGTCTTTTTCCACAGGACTGCTCTCTAGCATGTCTTCCCCCAGCCTGTATTCATATCTCTGGTTGCCCTGGCCCAGGTGCAGGACTCTGCACTTGGCCTTTTTGAACCTCATGAGCTTCATCTGGGCCCACTTCTCCAGCTTGTCCAGGTCCCTCTGGCATATCAACTGCACCATCCAGCTTGGTGTCATCAGCAAAGTTGCTGAGGGTGCTCTCAGTGCCACTGTCAATATAATTAATTGAAGACATTAAACAACACTGATCCCAAAATGGACCCCTAAGGGACACCACGTGTCACCTTTTTCCATCTGGATGTCAAGTCATTGACCACTACCTTCTGGAAACGACCATCCAGCCAATTCCTTATGCACTGGACAGTCCACCCATCAAACCCAAATCTCTTCAATTTAGAGTGAAGGATGTTGTGGAGGACTGTGTCTTACAGAAGTCCAGATAGATGACATCCATAGGTCATCCCTTGTCCACTGATGCAGTCCCTCCATTGCAAAAAGCCACTAAGTTGGTCAGGCAAGATTTGCCCCTAGTAAAGCCATGCTGGCTGTCCTGAATCACCTCCCTGTCCTCCATGTGCCTTAGCATGTCTTCTAGGAGGATCTGTTGCATGATCTTCCCAGGCACAAAGGTGAGGCTGACAGGTCAGTAGTTACCAGGGTCTTCCTTTCTACCCTTTTTAAAAATGGGTGCAGTGTTTCCCTTTTTCCAGTCACCAGGGACTTCAGCTGACTGCCATGACTTCATATATCATGGAGAGTGGCTTGGCTTGGCTCCTTCAGGACTCTGGGATGCATCTCATCAGGTCCCATGGACCTGTGTGCATTTCTTAGCCCTTGTTGTAGAGCACAAGAAGTAGTTTAATCTTCTTTTGTTTCTTTTGCTTCTTGCCAACCTTTTACCTTGGAAAGGTGGAGAAAATCAGTTAGATAATTGCTTCGTTCCTAAGAAATAGCTGGAAAGGAGAGTTTTAAAAAGACCTCTAATGAAAAATGAAAACTCTAGTAATAAAAACAACTAACGTGTATTCTAAAATGTTATACTGTCAAACAAAGGCTTTGTAATACAGACTTAAAATGCTCTTACTTCAGTCTTCTTGTATTCATTCTCCATCTTCTCTTATTCTTATCTTGGTCATCAGTCTGGAATGATCTACTATTTTTTCACTGCAACCTTAAGGTTGCTGTGAAGTAATTGTATGCTTCTTTCAGTCCTCATTACAGTCTTTGACACAAGAATGAGTTTTCACATAAATGAATGCCAGGATGTTCTGATTCTCATAGAATATTCTCATTAATCCATTCTTAGGACAAAGACTAACGGTAAAGAATAAGCACAGATACTAATCATTTTATTTCTCATGGCAATCTTGGGGATGTAATGAGAATGGAATGGTCACCCCTTTTTGGTTCTTAAAGTAAGAGGGCTTTTTAAGGGTAGAAAAATATTCAGAATTAATTTATTCTTGTAATTAAACTGTGATAAGACCAGAAGCTTAAAACATATCACATTAATTTATTCTCATGCCAGGTTTAAGGGCCCAAACCTGTAGGTGCCAATTAGAGTGAACAGAAACAGAGGACACAGGTCAGTGGAGAGTAGAGTGTCACAAACTTTTTTTTTTTTTTATTTAAATGCTGAAAATAGACAACAGTATATTCCTAAGATGGCAGTAAGACTTAATAACATTGTAAATTATCTCTGTTTGCATTTCTATTAGTTTCCAATAGAGTTTCTGTATTGGTGGGTGTGCATTAGCACAGTTCCTTAGTTATCTAAGTCTTCACCTCAGCATAGATGGCATATTGATTTATGCTATAGTTTGTCAGAGGTCAAGAAATAGTTAAAGTGTACTTCATCAGAAAAAAATACTGTTTTTTAAAGAGAGCTAAAGCTATCATGATTATTTTTAAGAGGCTTATTACAGAGTAAAATCCATAGAACTTTTATGAACCATCCTTAAGAGAACAAATACTGGGGGAGGGCAAATACCACATATGGGAAAGGCATTAAAGCAATCTATGCTGCTTAAATTTTTCAGAAGAGCATGAGGTCTTGAAATCCCAAGAGCTTCCTCTATTGGCCCTTTCTTCAATAAAGTTCTTTTAAGAAAGAAGGTAGAAGGATGAGTAATAACTTTCTCTTGTATTTCATTTAAAAAACCAAGACCCACACTTACTTCAGCAGGAGGCAGATCATAGACTCATAGAACCCTGATGAGGAGAGATTCTGACTACTAATGTCATGACTGAATTATCCATCATACTGTCATTTATATTGAGATGGGAGAAGAGTGTGAAGAACTCTTATCAAGGCAAGCCATCTTCTTCCAAAGCTTTTTTAAAATGAAGTTTTGTGTGCATCTTTTGTAAGAGCATCTTCAGTCTTTCACACAGCTTTCATGGTTTTGGTATTATACCATAGGTATATTTTGATTTAGAGAAGATGGAATACATAGTTAATTTCAAAAATAAATCCATTAATTTGGAAGTATTCCCTTACAGATAGAAAGTGATGAAATATTACGAACCAATGCACAGGGTGAAAGCAGTATGTTGCCCATGTGCTCATCCCATTCCTACCCCATTCCAGCTCAGTTTTTCATTGATCCTACTTGTATTCCACATACAATACTCAAGGACATACCTGTGGGATCTTTAGGAGTTATTTCTCTGCAGTTACAAGTTCATAGAAACACAGGATCATAGAATGCCAAGTTGAGGATCATCTGGTCCAACCTTCCTAGGTACTATAATAGTTTATATGAGACGGCTCAGCATTCTATCAATCTGAGACTAAAAACTCTCCAATGTGGGGGAATCTAACACTTCCCCTGGGTGACTATTCCAATGTTTGGCTATCCTCATGGTAAGAAATTTACCTCTTTGGTCCAACAGGAATCTCCCCAGGAGCATCTTATGCCCATTACCTCTTGTCTTTTCCATGTGACTCCTTGTAAATAGGGAGTCTCCGTCTTCTTGGTAGCCACCCTTTAGGGACTGGAACATGGTAATAAGGTCCCTCCGAAGCCTTCTTTCTCAAGGCTGAACAAACCCAGTTTTCTCAGCCTCTCCTCATACGGCAGGTCCTCCAGTCCTCTGATCATCTTTGTGGCCCTTCTCTGGACCCTCTCCAGCCTGTCCACATCCTTTTTGTAGAGCAGGGACCAGAACTGAACACAATACTCCAGGTATGGTCTGACAAGTTCCGAGTAGAGCGGGAGGATGACTTCTTTATCTCTGCTGGTGATGCCCTTGTTGATGCAGCCCAGGATCCTGTTGGCTTTCTTTGCTGCTGCAGCACACTGTTCACTCATGTTGAGCCTGTTCATTGATAGTTACATGTTTGTCCTGAGTCTTCCAACAGTTAGACCTAAACACATAAAAGAAAAATGACAAACAGGTTTCTCTGCGGATATCTGTATTCATTTGGTAGTTTTCACTCTTGTTGACATTACTATAACTACAGCATTCCTTACAGCCTTGTTTCTGAATAGCACAGTCCCTGTGAAAAATAGACTAGTTTCTAAGCATTATACAATAAAGTGTTTCTGATGAGAATTAAAAGAAAATGTACTTAATTAACTCCAGTAAAGTTGAAGAGCAATACCAATCCACTAAGAATTCTTATCCTATCCAGCAATGTCATGTAATAGAATAACAGATCTGCAGGAAAGCCATCTACAGGCTTCATATCTAACCTGATCTATTCTAATCTAAGTACCTTTTTTATGTTTGTTTTGTAGCGTTATTCATCCAGAAAGGTATCTATTGGATGGTAACCAGCTTACTTACTGCAGGTTCTCTAAAGACTCCCCGCAAGAAGGGAAACTCATATAAATATATCAAAACTCTGAAGGGTGCTGAACCAACAAAGGAAACTAGCAAGACCTTGCAAAGAAGTTACAGTATTTGTTACTTAATTAGCTTTAAAAGCTCCGAGAATCTCCTGTTTGAGAACCAAGGGAAAAAATGAAGGTTCATCTTTGTCCTGGTTTGAGCCAGGATTAAGCCAATTTTCTTTTTACTGATTTTTTTTTTTTTCCTTCAGTGAGCTCTCTTTTAACTAGTAGCAAGTTTTCCAGCTAGTGGACTGATAACACTGGAATGTTTATAGATATTGCCATGACACCAAGGACACTGCTTTGCTTGTTCAATTTACTTTGGACACTAAAAGAGCAGAAGAGTTGTATGTACAACCTTCCCATAGGGAAGAGTGGATTAGACAGATGGCAAAACTGGTGAACCAAAGTATTCTACTCCATGTATCTACCTAAGGCTCAGTATAAATTCAGGGATCATGGAAGTCAAGCCCCTTCCTTCTTTTTCTTCCCTTCTGTTCATGGCTGGTGTCCAGGGGGGACTCCATCTGCCATCACCATTGATCCCTAGGCTCATACGTTCCTGACCCTCATAAGTCTACCCTCAGCTCCTCTCTGATGTCCCATTATCTCTGAAGCTGTCTGGGACATTTCAGAACTGCTCACAGCTAAGGAGAGTGCTGTGGGAGTTTCTGGGGACTGGAGGAGGCAATAGGGTTTTACATATTCTTGCACATACATATATATATTTATACATATTTTCTTTTATCATTAGTATTTAATGAAAGCTTTCTAGTTTAGTTTTCAATCCAGAAAGTCTCTCTCCTTGTTCTCTCTCTCCTTTCCCTACCTGGGTGGGAGGGGGTTGAGAGCATTATTGTTGCTGGTACAATTGTCAATCCTGAGTTGAACTGTGACAATCTTTAATTTTAAATATTTTTAAACTATTTGACTTATTTTTCTCAGTCCTCCATTGAGTACTAATAATAAACAAGACGTGCACAAGCAGAGAGAAATGGAAATGTCAGTGGTCCATCTGCTTACAGTGTTTCCATTGCAAAATGAAAGCTAGGGTAGCAATCAGGAGATGCTGAGATCTAGCACAGGATCCTCCAGACATTACTGCATATATAATACAGTTCTCCACTGAACTACTGGAATGAGCTGCAGCTGCCTTAGTGGCTTGAGTTCTGTAGTTCAAAAAAAGCTTTAATCTGAGCTGGACTTCATCAAGATATCTGAACAGGAACAGAGAGAGATGTATCTGGTTATTTGGTAGGTCATATGGGCTCTCATCTCCTTCAGCTAACTCGTCTTGAGCAGTAAATCAAAATTAAATTTGTGTTCAAATGTTGATTTGATCTAACTCTGATTTCAGGAAGCTTTGCGCAATGAAGATGATGATACCTGTATTTTTGCCACCGTAGCCATTCACAATGTAAATTCCAAAAGGAGGAATTTCTTTCTTACCAGTGAATACACTCTATCTAACATTTTTCTTTGTTCATGTTCACTTGGTGTGATTTTCATGAATATTCTAGAAGGCTAGTCTAGGAACAGGAATATTCATCTACTCCTTGAATTTGTTCCAACTAACACTAGAAGTAATGGGAGTGTTCAAAGCACCCTAATGCTTCCATGCAATGCTGCATTCACAGAACTTCAAATTTAGCAGTATCTTATTCACTTAAAAAACTTAATTCTGAGATCCAGTTAGGGAAAAAAAATGTAACATCTGACCCATTTCTTTACTCAAAACAGCTTAAATACCAATTTATACATACTAGGTATTGGCAATGAATAAATCACAGACCAAAAAATTACTTTCCAAATCATTTCTAATTATGAAGAAAATCATACTTTGCAGCCAAAAGAGAGGTGGAGGCTCACAGAATAAAACACTGGTTGTAGTCCCTTCTCCCAACTTTTTTTCCATATCAGAAATTTCCCTAAAAAGTGTTTTCTCTGATGTTATCTCTTTGACTGCCATTTGAATTGCCTTCCATGGCATTACACCAAAGGTCAATGTGGTCTTATGTCTTCATATATTCTATTCCTAGTCAAAAGATCATGGGAAGGCATTAAGTAGAGTGGTTTCCCATAGTACAGTAGCACTGACTTGGGGAGGCCAAAAGAAGGCAAAACGCCTTTGGGAGTTGGCAGAGAATTCACTGGGACAGGTAAAAGCATAGAAGATTTTGAAAGAGTGAAAACCAAAGACTATAAGGAACTTTTTTTTTTCTTTTTTTCTTTCTTATAACTACTGTTTTAAATAAAAATTTCAGACTAGAAATTAAAATTTAAACAATGTCAGTGCCTCAGAGAACCAGGCTCTAAAGCAGTCCCTTAATGGGATTCCAGCAGAGTCTTTATTTTTTAATGCAAAGAAGGGAAAGGATTTGTCATTAAACTTTAAAAATCATCAAAATAAATATCCTTTTTGTTTCTATGGGCTGAAAGTGTTACTAAGAATGATTGTGTTCACTTAATGGGTGTCCATTGGTAAGAAGAACTTCCATCTATGTAACATGGACTAGATTCAAATTTAAGCTTGTTTTAGCTGTCCTGCAGCCTATATTTTTTTCAATTAATTATGCAGAACATCATGTCTGAAGTATCTGCTCTTTAACAATTACATCTCAACCATTAGTATGAGTGTGTAAGCTCTTAAGGACTCACTGCTTTTAGAACATGAGATAAGAAATGGCATGTGAGACATTTGTATTAAACAGATGTGATCTGAAAGACTTGCTATCTTTCCTATTATTTTCTGTGAGAAGTACAACAAACACACGTTAGAACCCTATACTAGATAGCTACCCACTTCTGCACAGACCTTAAGAAAATGTAGGAGCAAAAACTGCAACCTGGTCTCTGTTTTTGAAGGAAGAACTAAGGGCTGGATAAGCCATGGAGCCAAAGTGTATCCAAAAAAAATCCCCTCTTTGGCCTCAGCAGCTCAACCTCTGGTTGAAAGGCTCGGTGTAATCCTATTTTGGCCCATTTGGTTACTGGAACACAAAAAAGGATGTGTTTTTCTTTATCCTGCTGAAGGGTATCCCCCACAGGGTGTTTCATTGGATTTCATTTAACTTCTAAATAGTTGTACTGAGTTATAAGGGCAACCAATATCTGGCATTCAAGTGCATGTCTGGAGAACAAGTCTTATGAGGAGCAGCTGAAGGAACCAGGGGTGTTTATCCTGGAGAAAAGTAGGCTGAAGGGAGACCTTATCTCTCTCTACAACTACCTGAAAGGAGGTTGGAGTGAGGGGGGAGTGGGTCTTTTACCCCAAGTAACGAACAATAGAACAAGAGGAAATGTCTTTAAGTTGTGCCAGGGTAGGTTTAGATTGGATATTAGGAAAAATTTCTTCACCAAGAATGGAACAGCCTGCCCAGGGAAGTGGTGGAGTCACCATCCCTGGAGGTATTTAAAGGATGTGTAAATGTGGTGTTTAAGGACATGGTTTAGTGGTGGACTTGGTAGTGCTGGGTTAACAGTTGGTCTTGATGATCTTAAGGTCTTTTCCAAGAAAAATTATTCTATGATTCTATAAAATTACCATCTTCCTGCCCTGCTGTCCAAACACCAACATTTTCTACACTGCAGAATGTTGTACAAAGAAAGGAAGACACTGCCCATTCTTTAGTCTCCTTTTCAGTCTCTCTTGGTAAGATGGTTATTGTAGTTCATAGAAACATACATAATATCAACAGGAGATGCTCCAGTTGAGGAAACAAGTACATTCATAAAAGACAAAGGAAAGCCTGCTTGGAGGAGGTAACCTTGGTGCTGGAGGCCCTAAACTTCAAGATCAAATCTGTTAATACAGTAGGGTACCTCTTAAATTGAGCCTTAAGGCCGGGTTACTACCTCCATGTGAGTAATGAAAATTAAACAAAAATAAATACACAAGCAATAGTCCTTGGTCCACACAAGGTTTAATACATGCTGATGAGCATCAGTATTTTCAAGAACAAAGTAATGCCTTTCTTCTCATCACTGGTGGACTTGTTCTCACAATATTGCTACTTATTTTGATAATGAAAGTAGTTTGAAAGTTGAATCTGCAAGTGAATATACTGTGGTGTACACAGTGCATAGTTCTCATAAATTTAGCACACAGGAATTTATTTCAGCAGCTACAGCTTTCAGTAGTTCATCAGTTTTGTTTTGCATGAATGTAATTTACCTTTCAGCCACTAAAGGCTTACAGTACAGGTCTTGTATTGAAACAAAACTAGTACTGTAACAGCACTCACATCATGCTCCTGAAGGGAGGGAAACCCCTCATATTTATTCCAAAGTTTTCCAAACCGTTAAACTCAAATGCAGATGTCTATCTCTGCACATTTTTAGAGCAGTGTTAACATTCTGGCTGCATGAGGCTAGTAAAATAACAGTTTAAATAATGCAGCTGCAACTATTTCTATAATAGAAAGATGCATAGTCTCTTCTTATTTTTTCTTCTTAAAAAAAGAAGGCATGAGAAGAGGAAAGGCTATTGTTGCATAGTCACAGGTGTAAGGAAAGAGAAATGCTGTGGTCTCAAATGAAATAAATCACTGAGTTTTAGATACAATATTATCCATTGGAAATAGCCAGAAATGAAAGGAAAGACCAAAAGACACAAAAGACACTTCAGACCTTGCAAGTACAGTGATTTGCAATGATGTTTGGATGTATTGGCTATCGGGAAGAAGGATTCATTTAGTTAGTGGAAATTTTACCTTACTAAGGCATAGAAAATTTGGCGAAGTTTCTGCTATGCGTTTTAGCTTCTTTTATAAAATATGGGCCAGCCTGGTTTTTGTTGAAGTCATTGAGATTTTTGGCATTGACTTAAAGATGAATAGCCAGTGGGTCCCAAGCAGAGAAGATGAGGGAAAGAGCATATTCCCTCTTACCCAAAATACAGTTCACATCAAATGTTACGAGCTTCAGAGCTGTACTTCCTGATGCTCTCTTCATGCCTTAGGCATTTCTGTTTACAATAACCCACTTCTTCTGTAGTCAATTTTACAACTACATTTGTGTTTTAGAGAGGAAATCTAATACTAACCATAGAATCCTGTCAAGAATTCAGTAAATCAAGTGACTTTTTACGGTATTTTACAAGAAATAAAACTATTCAGGTAAACTGACAAGTCCAAATGGGAACAGGAGGCTCCAGCTAAGGTGAATGGTATGAATCATAACCTACTTCCCCTGCTGGGATTGAGAAGAGACTCTCCAACCCAAAATGAATTCAAACCAGTTCACAGGGATTCTTAAATTTTTGCTAAAATGGGAAGCCAAAATGCTGACAGCTTTATTAGAGCATATAACTCAAAATACCAATGCTTTTTAAGACTTTAAAGGTACCTTTCCATATGAATTTAATTCCCTTTCAGATACCATTGAACTTCCTAAATAGTACTACATCTTGCTGAAATGTGGTAGGTGTTTATATTTTCATCAGAATTAGGTATTTCTAATATATTTTTACATATATATAATTGGACATTTCAGCTGGGATAAAAGTTGCCACTTCAGTAGGTATTCCAGCAACGTATGCTGAGTTTCAGCAGCTTTCTGTCCATTTAGAATTGTTATCAGCCCTCATTTTACAGCGTTCAGGATAATCTAAGAATCTAAGGAGTTATGATGTTCTGAGACCTTCATATGAAAAAATACAGCTCAAATGTTAATACTGTTCTGCTTATCTTTATGTACCGGGTTTTTTCTATGAACATTGTGGAATTTTGCCTAAGCAATCTTCTATAACGGTAAAGAATCCTTACATCAGAGGTATTTATAGAGTTATTTATTGTCTACTTTCTTTTCATGGTGCATATGCACATGCATTCAAAGTCTTTTGAGCTATTACTGTCTCAAATATTTGGCAGAGCACTAAGAAGTATTTTTGCGGTGATGCAAGGAGTGCAAGACCAATGCTGTATGGACCATTCTGGATTAAATGCTTACTGCACATCCATATGAAGCTGGGAGGCAGAGGGAAGGCACTGAACTTAATGTTCTATGTAATCTCACTTAGCTTTGTGTTTCTTTTGTGTTTTATTAGCTAAAAAAATCCCCACTCTGAAATGGGCTTCAAGCACCATTTATACATGACCCGTCTTATCTCCATCAAGTAAATGTCTTGGTAGGGTCACATAAAAGATTAACTTGTTTAAATCAAACAGGATAAATATTTGAAAGTATAAAATAATACAAAAGATGTCTTATTATTACAATAATGTGATAAGTTAGTATATTTCTTATGTCATCACAGAAAGAAAAGATCGTTTGCTGTCCCAAATGTACAGAATAGAAATATTTTTTTAAATCTAGATTTACTACCAGTTGTAGTGTCCTAGTAAGGAAGGGGGATTCTTCCCTCAAGATTGCTTCTTTTAGATTGTTATAATGTACTGAATCCACAGAACGTTACTGGAGTGAAATGACAGTAATCTCTCATTAAGCATGAAAGATAAGTATCTTAGCTAAGTTACTCTATTCTATGTTCCCACTGACACAGTGGACTATTTTAACCCCACTGAAGGGCAAAAGCTGTATGCAATATGATGCAAAGCAGAGACCCAGGCTAAATCTGTGCAAGTTCAGTGGGACAGGAGACATTCTTCACTGCACCTAGTAACAGAAGGGGTTTTTGATACTTGAGATGTTCCTGTCCTTTATCACTCCTTACATCCCCAGCTGTCTCCTGCTTCACCAGTTGTTTTATTTGTATCTGATTTTCCAGAAATTTTAAACGTATTGCAAATAATATGCTGAAGTGGCCAGAACTGCAGTTGACGCACATGCAATTGCTTTGTACACTCTTCAAGCCCTCCTTACAGTTCAATTCTATAACCTCATTGTTATATACTTTACTGAGCATTCACACCTAACATAATATTTTGCTAACTGTATGAAATAACTCAAAATAATAGGTTTTGTGACAACAACAAAAAAAAAGGCAAGGTGGTAGGCGAGCAGGTGAAGAACAGAGATGATAGTTGTAGACCCATTAAAAAAATCCCTCACTATTACAAAGTGAAAACAATTAAATAGGATTATTTTTTCCTCAAGAGTTTTCTGAAGCATGATACCTATTACAGATTCCCCAAAACAAATAAAAATCTTTGGATGAGAACATTTCACTTCATGTTCAATGAAAAGATTAACTTAAAATATTCACTACAGGTAAAAAACCAATACTCTGCAGTAGTAGGAATCACCTAAAAAACCATCAGTTGATAAAAAAAGTAGTCTGTATTCTCAGAAACAAAGACTGTGAAGACATCATCATGCCCATTGTCTCACCACTTGCCTGTACTATCTCCAGTAGTACTAGAAGACAGCAACAAAATTGGTTTTAAAACTATTTTCCTGTCCTTCATCTGCCACAGAAGTCTCAGGATTTGCCATATATCAGAGATACTGGCAAAGTGCTGTTAAGCTTCACAAGCTTTCTCCTGTAACAGACCCTTAATCTAGCACAGATGAATTTGCCTGTGCAAACTATTCTGAAGCAGCTATAGTTTGTGCCACAGGCCAAACTACTGTGAGTAGCCAGGGGCAAGAAAGAAAGACATGCTGTCTTCACAGTTTCATTTTTAATAGAATAGAGCTGGGCTTAAAATCAGGTGCTCTATTCCATGAAAAATGATCTACTGAGAACACTTTGACTACAAATATTCTCTTAAAAAATTAATTATTTTTAATAAATACCAATCCTACTGTAAACTTTTAATAGAAACTTTTAAATAAGAATAACATTTTCATTTTTACTTTTTTTTTTGAACATTCAAAATCTCAGCAAGATCATTCATCACACAAAATCAAGTTATGTGTTTAAAAATGTTACAGGCATTAATATTTTTCTTCATTTCCATCAAAATTTTGCACAAGGGTAAAGGCAAGTCTTTCCAGCTTTTTTTGCCTTTTTTTTTTTTTGTAGATAAGTAGTCTAGATAACTGTTGGCAATTATGATTCAGTTCAATATATTCAAAGAAATATGCAGTCAGCATCTCCTGGGCTTGTTACATACCTTCTTTATAAAAGGCTTATCTTCACCTGCATAGCCTTCTATGACCGTGTATTCCCATTTAATTTTAAATTTACAAACAAAAAATTTTCATATTTACCTACCTGAAGTCATCTTAGCTCTCTCTTTCACTGTCAACATAGCCTGAGAACTTTAACACCTCTGCTTACTTAAGGCCTAAATGTAACACAAGCTGAGAAAGTACTGTGCTCTAAAAACTATATATTTGAGAGTGGGTTCTAGCAAATCGCGGAAAGAAGTAATACCGAGGCTGTCCTGTGCACAGTACAAATGATGACTTTAATGATGCATTAGCACAGAGTAACAGCTCACACCTAGCTAGGAGGAAAAGCTGCAGGCAACAGAACTAGAGCTCAGAATGAACCTGATGTCAAAGGAACTAAAAAGAAACATCTCTGTTAGGAATACCCAATGTTCTAAATTTCAGTTGGAAAAAAACCCAAGAGTTAGCAATTTTGTCAGAAAAGATTCAGAGGAGTGGGTGCCATGAGTCACAAGAAGAACATTAGTCAGCAGTGCTATAGCTGGGCTGGAAAAAAAAATAAATGTCAAGAAACCCTCCAGTACACTGGGATAAGCATCAACAGGAGTATCATCAGAAAGACACGCAAGAGAATTTTTTACGCTTAACTTCAAGATACGGCCACAACTAGAATACAGTGTCTGGGCTGGGGCATCACATTTGAATAAAAAGCAGCCTCCATTTAGCCCACTGGAGAACAAGAACAATGACCTGGAAGACACATTATCTGAAGAAGACTGAAAGAACAAGGGTTCTAGACAGAAGATGACTGATGGGAAGCATGAAGAAAATATTACACAGAAGATAGCTTCAAAGCACAGAGAAGTAACTGTTCTCCCTGTCCACTCTGCATAGGACAGAAGTGTCAGGCTTCAGTTGCAGCAATGGTGATGCATGTTGGGCATCTTCCAGTACCATCTTCCAGCAGTAATGGTAGGCTAGTACCTGAATAACTAGGAACACTGTCAAATCCTCAAGCCTGGTGGCTTTTAAAACAAGCAGTCTAGGTATAATCAATCCAACCTTAAGGCTGGATCTGTCAACTACTCCACAGCAAAGGACATAGTTAGGGTCCCTTTTGTGATTAATTTTAATGGGTGTTCATGCTGCACACACACACACAGAGGCATTCAAGGGGGTATAATTTCATATTCACTAGCTGTAGTGTAATTAACAACAGAAAGCAAGGCAACAGTGGGTGAGGCCCACTACGCTATCAGAAATAGCTTGAAGTGGGCAACATGCTGTTTCAGGCCTTGTACTGACTGCCCCGCACAGCTGCAAGTACCCACTAAATGATTCCAAAATCCTAAAAATACATTTGGAAAAATACAAGCACTTCATCTATTCTAACTATGATTTAGAAAATCTTCTCTGGGTAAAGCTTTTATACTGAAGCTTTGCTTAATTTTTTGACCCAATGGTAATTTTTGAGGTTTCTTATGATTGGATTAGGTTTTTAGAGGAATCTATCTTCTTTCTATACATGAGTTTCCTGCATGTGTGTGTGAAGGAACTAAAATCTTATTCTAATAGCATACCTAGAATTTTCCTGCTACATTTTCAGTGAAGCCACATAGCACTCTTATAGAACAGCTCTGTGAGTGCATGGTTTATTCTTCCTGGATTGAACAGACTTGAAGCTATGTTTCAGATCTGAAAACAGCAAGAGAATGCAAGTCATCCTGAGTTAAAAGACTGGATTTAGCTACTTTAGAGTTTCTTTCCTTGTCCCCTATGAAAAAAATAAGGAAAATCCATGTGCTTCTTTTGCCTGAAACTAATTTGAAAAATGTAAAAGAGTCTATCCCACTTATCCACATTTAGCATAAAAAACCCACAAGATCAAACAATTAGAATTGCATCTCAAATGCATGTGTTTGCTAACTGAATTTAAATGTAATGTTGATTGTCTCCTCCTTCATGTTTGGACCCTGATTCTGTGTAAATAGCTTACGATCAGGGCATGAAATGGTGCCAATTTCATCCTGCCTTCAGTGAAATTATGACAACCCTACAAATTTAAGAGTAAAATAAGCTACGCTGTTTACTGTTTCATACTTTGTGTTTTATTCTTGCAGTGTGATACAACAAACAATAGAATTATGTTACCTCACACAAACCTTATTCTTTAAGACTAAAGAAGTTGTGCACTTAAAGAAATTGCCTTAAAGGCATTTTTATTTCAAGCTTATGAAAGATTACATTGGCTTTGAAAACTTGATGCTGCTATACAAGGTTATTTATTTACATTCCTACTTAAAATTAAATTATATTTGTGTATGCAAATGCACTATGGGGGAGGGTTTAAAAAACTGGCAAGTAAATCCTACTGCACTCAGAGGTGGAAATTATTATCCATTTATCCATAATGATTAACATTTAAAATGCACTCTCTGCTGTTCCCTGGGTCTCAGAAAGAACAGAAGCTTTTGTTTTCCTGAAATAAAAAGCCATGTCTCTTTTTTCAGTAAATGCCTTAAAAGGGGGACATGTCATGCTTACAGCACAAAGGCAGAGAAATTTAAAATACACCAATCACATACTAACGAGTAAGTTAAATTCATGGCCTTGTTTATTAGTCATTAACACAAATACATGTTGAAAAAATACTAAATTATACTTTCCTGATATCTATTAACTTGCATAGGGTATCACAGAATGGGTGCATATAAGGTTTAAATAGCACATACAAAGTCTGGGTGTTGAAAAAAGAGCATGATATGCCCTTCCAAGGGTGGGGACAGGCCTTTATAAGATGGCACGGTATCACCTATTTTAGAAGCAAAATTTTTTGGTTGGCTACTATGCAAGAACAAACAAATTTAAAAAAACCTGAAAAATGAAACAAGATGACTTTGGCAGCATTTAACCATCCATGAGAAAAAAATCTCATTATAAGTAAAAATTAACCTTCAGACAACATGAGAGCTTATCACTAGCCTAACTGGTACTATAAGGTTGTCTTGGTATTAGCAAGGAAAAGAAGATGGGTTTGATTTGGTTTTCATTTCACAGAATTATTTTGCATTTTATTTAGACTTCACACTTTTCCTGGGGCCTCTGGGCTCCTGTCCAGGCTGAGATACTCCACAATTGACTTTGATTTTCTGAGGTAAGTGATCTGTCACTTTCAGAGCAGTTATAGGAGGGGTCAGGAGTGAGGTGGCACGGTATGGCCTCACTCTGGCTCCTGCCTCTCTGACATTGTACAAGCTAATGCAATGTGAAGTAGCACGTCTAAATAGCCTGTCAAACTTTTTTGATGTTAGCAAACCCACAGATGGGATTCATTTCCACACTGTTCAAAAAACGTAAACGATACAAGGACATTAAAGAGCATTAAACTACTTGATGACATTTTGGTCACATTAATGAAAAGTGGCATTTATAAACTACTACAAAAAGGTGGGGATTGGGGGAAAAGAAGGGAAAGAGAGGAAAGAAGAAGTGAGGAGGGGAAAAGGAATTAAAATCCATCAAAAAACCCCAAGGGAACCTGGACAGTCTCTGGACATCATTAAAGAAATTAGGACCTTAAAATGAAATATTGTGAAATAAAATGTGGAGTGAAATTTTCTCTACATGTGTGCACATGTGCATATATCTATGCTGTTGCTTGGGTGTACAGGCTGCACCCAGAGACCCCTGAGAAGGAAGTGTAACTGCCTGTTTAGGTGTACATTTTTATCTGTTCACTCATAGTGGTTAGTACCTTCCTACTTAACGCATCCCATCGATGCCAGTAATCAGAGTATTGCTGAATATAAGAAACGGTATCAAAATCCCACCTCACCAGCATAATCCCACTCAGCTCAGTCCTAATTTGGCATTAAATGTCATATGAAAACATGCCCCATGTAATCTAAGAGCATTTGGTAACATTATGGCCTATAAAGCCACAGTGGACTCCAGTGTGCAGATCGAGAAGGTAACAGCTAATAGTAAAAGCACATTTGACTACAGAAATTTCCGAGCTCCATTTCTGACACTTCCACAACCTGTTAGGCATGTGCAAATAAGGATTGGGACCATCTGCATGTAAGGGTTAAACATTGCTGTTTCATCTGCTAGATCAGTGGAGGCCTTGATGCTGGCTGTGCCGGGATGCCAGCTTAGCTGGGAAGAAGGACCAGACAGGAGACCTGGTGCACTGCTACTAGCAGCCACAGCATATTTTTTTTCCAGCATTCATGGTTACATTAATTGTTAATGACAAAGGCAACCTTCACTCTGTGTGGTTTCCTGCCCATATTTGGATCCTTTACAAGGCCCCCCTTTTTCTTCCTCTCCTCCCCCTCCCATCATCCCTTCCCTTTCTCTGATAGGAAGTGCAATCCGAGATGTGCGAAAAAACAGTGCACATATTGTCGTTTAATTGGCCCCTTGCTCAGGCGCATCGGGCCTCAACGCATGTGCTGTAGGGTGTCTGCTCCACAACAGGAAAGAATAAACCCAGACTCAAATCATAGGAAATTCATCAAATATGCTTCTTAGAGTTCTGTCTTTCAAGGTCTGTTTCCCTGCCATATGATCTCTATAAACTAAATTACTGCTGGCCTGAGTACAAGACTGGAGGCGCCTGGGGCTAACATATAATGAATGCCAAATGCATGTGACAATAGAATGATCATGGAGAAGAATTGAAAAATTTTTAAGTAGTTCTTTTATTTCATTTATAAAAAGCAAACTGACTACACTTAATACATTTATAAAAGGAGCCAATCATTTCCTTGCAGTTCCAGACCTGAGTAACAAACCTTTTATATCAACCACGTCAAACAGCAAAGACACAAGATACCTTTTTTGAATAAGGTCAGATAAATTACAGAATAAAAAAGAAATTCAAAATATCTCATTTTCATCTGTGAGGAATATATACTTTATTGAATTGACTCAATTTTTCTTTTTACAAGCCTTTGCACCTAAAGATTCTAGCCTTCAATTGCAATGCATCAATAGGGTAAACTCCTTCTGTTGGGAATGTATTATCTCAAAACTTCTGAACCCTAATAAAGTAAAAAGATGCTTAAAAGCTAGAGTGATGTAAGATGAATTACTTTTATTAATTTGTGCAATTAGCAGTCAACAAGAATTTTTTATCCCTGTGTTGCCAATTATTCTAAATAATCTAACAAGTTCAAGTGTTTTTACTGTAGGATCACAGGAAATGTGAAATTTCCAAAGAAAATATATTATACTTTCTACTACAGACAGAGGGTAATTATTATTGCTTTCCAGGCTTTAGAAAATACTGCGCTTAGAACTGCAAGTCAACTAATAGACTGTCTATAACCTATAAATGCTTCCATATTCACAGACATCAGCAGTCTTAGAGTTACAAAAAAATAATAATATATACTTATTAATAGATCACATTTTGTCCTTTGGGGAGTATATTTTTTAAAAGGGCTAAGGCAGCAATAGTAGCTCCTCTAAAAACTCCAAAAGCTGTATTTTTATATATTAATTACAGTGCTCATATTAATTAATGATTAATGTTTTGTATATGTATTTGATAAATACAGCCAAAGAAAAAAAAATAGCCTGTCTTTAAAGTTAGCATTTAAAAAAACCCCAAACACGTTGCTGTTTGAAGGTTTGGAACCGGTTAAATACAAGATTATTTTAACCACATTTCAATGAAGAACATGAAATATAGCCCATGAGGTCATGCAATTCAGCAAAACATTTTTTCCCTTCCTTTTTTCCCCCCAGTTAAATAGAAACAAAAGCAAAGTTGCAAGAATACCTCTTCAGTCATATTTTAATCAAAGTGCTTAAGAAAACAGCCTGTAGCTAATAAAAAGTTGCATCCCTAGGGCATTCTGTTGAAAGAATATAAAGAGGCATTGACTAACTCTTGAAATCAGTAGCCGTGTTGGACTTGTCAGAAACACACACGGACACTTAGGTCTCAGTCCTTTTCCTGCAGAGCTGATGCATGAGGAGCTGATGAGGAGACAAGAGACAAGAAAGAGAAGAACATGCAGGAGCAGGACTGTAATTTTGAAACCTAACTCAGTTTATTAAATGAAGCAGAGCAGTATTCCTCTTCATAGGTATTTGGTGTATCTACATTGCTGTAAAGAGCAGGCTCTGTTCTGTCAGTGTAAATTAGCTGTAAATAGCTTTACAGACTGTAGTTGCAATTAACCAATATGAAGCCACCAGAAATGAAATGTGGATCAGTACTAGGCCATCCATTCGTAGTGTTCTTTTAAAGCACTATGAAAAATGTTTGCTCTGCTGTGTGAGCAAAGGAAAAGCTTTCTCATGTAACAACACAACAAAATTGCTCCAAGTCAATTTTCAAGTGGGACAAATGAAGAATTATTTTAAATTGCTTTTCAGGTATTTATTACTACTCATAAAATTTCTTTAACATGGTCAGAAAAACAGAAACTAACAAGATATTAGCTTGTACAGAACAAGTCAAATATTTGATTCTGTATAATGCCAAATGATTTTGTATAATGCCAAAATGCCCAGGTCACTCCACACTGTCCTGACACCCCTTACATTATTCACGTTCTTCATATTTCCCACACAAAAAAAAAGAAAATGAGCTACTTATATAAAACAATGCAAAGAAAGCTAAAGAATTCTAAAGAATTACTATAAATTATTTTTTATGCAATAAGAGAGCAAGATACTTTTGATGAGAACTTGCTCTCACAAAATCTCTTCCATACTTTTAAAACAGTTTTGCTTCCTGCTTGCTGAATTTTGTCTGAATGTATTCATAACACATTTATATTGATTTCCTCTTGCACAGTATTTTCATATTCATCATCTGATTTACCTTAATGTCAGTAAACATCCTGTTTGAATGAATTTAGGACTGACACGTCAGCAGAATGGAACTTTTTTCTCCTGGCTAGTACTGGAATGAATCCAGGACCACTGGAAACAGGGAAGACAGACAAAAGTCCATCCCATCATGTGTAGGGCCACATGACTGGAACACTACTCCTAGCCCACCCACCTCAGTTAAGCCACTCCTGTAGCATGTACTGCCTGTGGGATGCAGAATGTTTAGCTCTAAGCTCTTCTTCCACTCAACAAGCCAAGTCTCACAACAGTGCATGCCACTGGGTGTTGATCTTGCAGCCTAAGAGATATTTATAGCAGGTACTCAAACATTTTGTCCCTATGTGTGGCAAACTGGTGCATTTGAGAAACCAGATTGCCTAAGCCATCATTGAATCCACAGAGATTTGGACAGACATTCAGATGTGTCAAGAGTTGCAAAAGCTATTGTTACTTGGGATTGTTACTTCAGGCTTTGACATTCTTTACTACTTATGTACATCCTCCTGGAAAACTGAACATAAAGTAGCAACAGAAGTAGCAATCTTTAAAAAACTATCTAGATTATCTAAAATATACTTGGTGTCTTTCTTCAGGAGCACGTATATTGGCTTTCTGAACATAATAATCAGAAGTAAACCACTTAATATTGTTACTGTATTGTAATCTGAGAAACTGTGTTAAAAGAGTATTGCTAGGGGGGATAATTCAAGACCTTCAAGATATAAATAACAGGATGAAATTTGGCTGCATAATCTTAATTCAGATGCCTTACTGAAAACTTCACTTGTCAATATTCTACAATATCCTGTCGTCAAAGAATACAAAGGATTACTGGTGCAGCAGAGTTTTCTTTTCTCCTTGTTTTTCAATGTACTGCCTCTGACTGTACAGAGTACTGTCCAAGATGTATTTCGAAATAAATAAATAAATAAATAAATTCTTTGGACTCTTGGCCACTCTTCTCATTACAGTATTCCAGGGTTCCACATTAATACATCTCCATGTATTGAAATATTATCAGCTCTTAAAGATGGGCAACTATAGCACAGAGATTAAAGGTATCTACCCAGCTTAAGTTATAAATGAGGTTCAAAGTACCTGATTTAGACTACTTGGCACTATATATCACTTATTATTTGCAACTATGCATACTTCAGCAGATGAAAGCACCATGTCTCAAGTTAGACCCCCGAGAAAGAAGAAAAACAAATAATGACTCCTGAAAAAGATAGTTTGGTTGAGATTTGCTGTAAATGCTATGGTGAAAGATGACAATCCTGTGCCACAACCAAGAAAACATCCTTTTGTCCTTGTACTCCTCAATAAATCTACTGAATACCTTGAACTGCCACACCTGGAAAACAAGGCAGGAAGTCTATTAAAATACGTAACAAATTCTATTGGACATAACTATGTACCTTAGATACCATTTATTTAAATGTGGTTGACCTGTAGGACAAAAAAAAGGTGATTGTTTACTACTGCTAGAACCAAAGTGATGGGCTACTCCTGTGTGAGCATCGCAGCACCTTGAAATTAGGCAACTGCTTGTCACAGGGAAGTTGAAAAACCTAATTAGCACTTAACAGACTTCAGCAACGGGAGGACGATCAACTCCAACAAATGCCTTTTCAATAGGTATTTAATCCCAGAAGGCTTTATTGAGATTTTCCTTAATTTACTTGGAATTCCTTGAAATCCAGTCTATGCCTACTTTCCTAACAGCTCACAGAAGGACTTCTAAAGCAGCAACGATGGAGGGGCAACAGTCTCATTTCTACTGTTCTTCTCTTCCTGAAAATACATGTGCAAAGATTTTTGAGAAACAAAGATGTGAAGCAGTAGAGCTTAGAGGTCCAAAGGGAGGTTGAGACCCAGCTGCAGTATACACATTGTGGAAAGAAATTCCACTCTGAAAAAATTTCACTGGCAATGCAAAGAAAGTCAAAGGTAGCAAGGAAACTAAAAGTGAGAGAGGGAACCAGACCAAACTGCACATCTGATGACTAACATCAGAATCCTTGTCTGCTGCTGGTGACATCTGGCAAACACTGGGGTTTTGGGAGGGGGTGTGTTCGGGTTCTTAAAAAAAAAATCTCATATAGTTACTGAGAGATGCTTGACTGGAACATATATGGAAATGATGTTTTCATTAAAAACACTCAAAACATTCACAACTGTACCCTTTTTTTTTTTTCAATGGAAAACAAGGAAATTTAATTCCTTCTGTAGGTGCATAAAGGGCTGATATTTTAACTCTAGTCATAATCTCAGCCCTGATAATATAACAAATAATTTTATTATTGCTAATGCTAATAAGATTTAGCATACATATTAACATAGAGTAAGTATTGTTCAAATCTAGCTTTTAAAAAATTATACAAATATTGCAGGAGCAGCTATAATGCATTGATGTTTAAATGGCAACTATTGAAACAATAACTTTGGTATAGGCTCATTCTGGAAATTAATGAACCATAGATGATTGAGAAAGAAAAATCTGCCTGCAGTGAAAGGAGTGTGGAAGTTAAAGAGTTACACACATGCTAAAATCCAAATGAGTCAACAAATACTGCGAGAGCGCCAAAAAATAGTTTAGTTGAACATGTGTGCTTCTTGTTTATGCAAGCTTTTCAGAGAATGTTTTTCATAAAAGAGATGTAGCACTGTTCAACGCTCAGTCACTGTGTTTCTGGGGATATGAGTTGGCTGCACTATGATCAAGAGTTTAGACTGCTACTGAAGGAGGAAACAATTCTCTCCTGAGGCAGTTATGATTTAAATCTCCTATTAGAGTGGAGAAATTTGTTTTATCCTACTTTTTTCCCTCCTTTTTTTCCATTCTTTGGCACACATGGCATCCATCAATTTCTTGCTGCACATTTTGCACGCAAATACCAATAGATGAAGCCTAGTGTTGCAGCTGCAGGACAAATTCGTGAAAACATCAATTCTTAAAGGCCAAACAATGCAGAAAAAGTATTAGGAAGAAGCTCTTAGAAATCAAATGCAAACATCTGTAAAATCCATGGTCATCAGATGAATATTTGATTAGAAATGATAGCATACAAATTTGGAGATTTAAATTATCATGGGGTAAGAAATAAGAAACAGGATTTGATTATGTACTACTGAATGCTCAGTGGGTTTCAGATTGCTTTACCTCATTGGAGTCATTCCATGTTCTCATAAGTTAGTTAGAATTTCTCAGGAAGAAGGAAACTTAATTTTATCCACTGCTTTTAACACCTGCAGATTTTTTCTTTTGCTTGAACAATTGCCCTTTAAAAGCACTTAGTATGATTTGATGCTCTTACTTATCATATATTCTACAAAATACACACTAAGTACAGGGGCTTGCAGTGAGAGGACAAGGGATAATGGTTTTAAGCTGAAAGAAGAGAGATTTAGGTTAGAGATCAGGCATAAACTCTTTAGTTTAAGGATGGTGAGACACTGGAACCGGCTGCCCAGAGATGTTGTGGGGCCTCCATCCCTGGAGTTGTTCAAGGGCAGGTTGGATGGGGCTCTGAGCAGCCTGATCTAGTGGAAGGTGTCCCTGCCCATGCAGGGGAGTTGGAATTCAATGATCTTTAAGCTCCTTTCCAACTCAAAAAATTCTGTGATTCCAAAAAGTATTCCTATTGAAACCTTGTCACTTATCACCCCCTTCAATTGTCTGTAGAAGTTGCTAAAATTCTTCTAAAGAAGTTACTAAATTAGTAAAGCATTTCA
The DNA here is from genome assembly GCF_020740795.1 of Apus apus. Taxonomy (NCBI): domain Eukaryota; kingdom Metazoa; phylum Chordata; class Aves; order Apodiformes; family Apodidae; genus Apus; species Apus apus. The sequence continues at coordinate 13,267,633 of NC_067286.1, forward strand.
TTCTTCCTCATTATAGGTATTCAGATACCACAGGGTTTTGTTTGGCAAGATCTAGTTTCCATTTCATCCAATCAGAGTTCAGGGATAAAGCAAGGTCAACTTCTTAATGCATTGAGACAGATTTGTGTACCTCTTGTTCAACTAACGAATTGGCTCAACCCTCAGTACCTCTTTAGATTTTAAGCCTTAAGCTAAGATAGTGGGACAAGTTCTGATTCCAGTGATCTTAATACAAATTTTAAGGGCCTATATTTATACTGATGAAAAATAAGAGATGTGGCTTTTTTTCCTTTCCTTGGGACAGGGATACTCACACAACTTGAAAACCTGCAAAGTGAAATTTACTCAGCTTATCCAATTGATTAATCCTTCAAGTAATTTGTACCTAGATCACAAGTAAAAATGACTTCTGTAAAAAACACTAGTCAGTAAGAAGTATAAACATCAACATCTCTATACACATCCTGTATCCAAATGCTTTTTATGTGAAGACCTCCAATAGTTAGCTCTGCACATGAATAAAAGTAATTGTGCAATTGTCAAATTTTCCTTGTCTTGAATTTAAGAAGCTTAGCCATAAAGATGGCTTGCCATAGCCTGTTAAGTCACCAAGACAAACTAGCTGTTTTATACATAGGGTAAATCAGTTAGTGATTTCATAGCCAGTTCACTTCCAGAAGTGTCATTTATGTAAGTGGGTGAGGCCACCCACATGGTCCAGTGTTGTGGTCTGGTTGCTCTGTTGGAAAAAGCAGAATAAAGTCAGTTTTTTGGCTTCTTCCAGTGCATCCAGATGATTTCAATTTGTTAGGATTCCACTACAGTGGTCAGCATTACTTTGACAAAGCTGTGCCAACAGACAGCTCTTTCTGCAGCCTTAAGAATTTCCTTTCACACTGGGACCAGACTGAGGTACAGAGATATCTGCTTTACAGTCAATTACCCATATGGTTTCTTCAACTTGGGTCCTTTAGGTGGCTCCCACATATATATATGTGTTTATTATGTGGCTTATACACAATAAACACTTTACTGAGCTCAAGTTTCTACTGATGGAGTAAGGCAATAGCCATACCTTAGAGATGATATCTTGAGTTCATTTTTAAGTACAGTTCAGGCTCCTGACAGTTACAGTAAAACACTAGGATGAACTTGATCATTACTAGTCAAATAATAAGTGCCCCCCCCAAAAAAAAAAAATGACACTGAAGTATGAAAAGTCCTTTGAACCATATAACATTATCTGCTGCTCACAAAAAAGTTTAAGTATTCAAAAGGTCCTCCTTGAATTTTCTAATGGAGTTTTACTATGCAGTAGAAGAGAGGAAATAGTCTTGGCACTTCTTATGTCCCTGGTGTTCAGCAAGTTAACCATCAGCATGAGCCCAACCTCATATTGGCAAGAATCTCATGTTCTCAGAATTTCCATCTACTAGTTTCTATTTCATTAGAGAGATGGTGTGTGGAGAACAAATGGGTTCTCTTTCTAGACATGCAGACTGTTGTATAGGTTGTTTTATCATCAGAGGGATTAAATGTTTTAAAAGTATTTGAGACTAAGACTGTGATGTGTAACATACATTTCTTAGGTAAGCACTGTGTGTTCTCGAAAAACCAACTAACATTGCCAAAACCACTGATTAACTCATTACCTGCAATAGAATTCCCAGTTTTAGAACCAGACCCCAATTAGCAGTTTATTACTCCGAATTGAAAAAAAAATGTCTTTCCTTTTTCTTCCTTACCTTGTCCTCCTACCTTCACCAAACGTGTAAAGGCGACTTAGAGATTGTGAGATTATTCTGAAACAAAGTAATACAGAAGTTGAGTGCCTGCACACAAAGATCTTTTCATGACACACTATTTCCAGCAGTAAGGGAACAAACCTATCAGCTAATAGTAACCCAACTGGTACACACACACACACTTTCCTGATGTTAACTAAATTTATGGGCTTCCCGAGCCAACTAAGAATTTCATGTTTACAGAACTGCTAAAGGCTTGGAACATTTTATGGACCTAACACTGATATTCTACCCAAGTTAATAAAAGTCTGATGCATAATGTAAGTGGATTTTACTCCCCAGTAACAACTTGACCTATTTAACAAAAGAAAGCCAGGATCATCTCAGTGGTTTTGACTGTTCCTTTTGGAAGATATAGACAATGAGTAGCTGAGATCACTATGAGCAGATTGTCATATGCAGCAGCAGAAAGGACCAAGCAGCTAGTACTTCTGACTCGGCAATTTCTAAGCTGAAGTCCAAACTCAGGGCTAACAGACAAAGCCATTATAGGAGTTCAGTCTTGTGAACAGTTAGACAGTGATGTTTATGGACTCACAGCTTCTGTGGCATTTCCCAAAATTAACTGGGGAAATTACTGGTTTCAGGATCTGAAATTCTACCACTTCTAGGAGATATGCAAAGAACGAAACACAAACCCACATCTTAAACAAATAGGAGAAAATAATAGGCTATGTAGTAAAAATACTCTCTTTCCAGTACTGTAGAACACATGCAGAAGAAACTGCTCCTACCCAATAAATCAAAGACATAAACCCAGTAGTATTCTTCACATACATATAGAAAATATGCAGATCAAGTCACCCAATCACACACTTCCTTTCCAAACTTGTTCAGCACTTATCTACTCTTATACTGTGTAAAAACTGATCTGTACAAAATGTAAATTGGTGATCTGTTCATGCCAAATAAATGGGCAAATTCAACCTGTGTTTCAGTAGCAAGGAAAGATCTTTTTGCAAGTGTTCTCATCTCACTGGAACAAAAGAGCTGCCAGTTGCTTGAAGAAATATCATTTTGGGAAAACTTAAAATATCCCTATATCCTTTTCACCTCTTTATGTGTATAGCAACATACCAAATTTGAGCTCTTAAAAAAAACAAAACAAAAACAAACAGAACAATGTAATTGCTATATTTAGCTTATTAGTACTCTGATGCCAAGATTTAGTCTTTGAAGTATTTGCTGCATATGTACCACATACATGTTTCTACAAGAAGTAACAAATACGTAACATCTGGCATTTTTGTGTTCCAGTCTCAAAACATGAAAAGTGAGTGAGGGATTTTTGCACAAACTAAAAACGTACAACGCCTAATAGTAGTACATCCAGGCTTAGTTTAGAAAATTATCTAATTGCTAACATAGGCTGTTCTGCCACCTCAAAAACACAGGATTTTTTCAAAAGCACTGAACCCCAGCCAATATTTCCACCAAGCCTGTCTGATATACTTTGTGGCAGCAAGCAATTAGTACAGTGGACTTCACTCTTTTTTTGCTCACAGGGGACAGAAATATTTCTCTTTTTAAAGGTCCATCCAACAGTTCCAGTATTCATACTAAAAGAATGAAGTTAGTTTTAGTTGCCATTAAACATCATTCTATTCAAAGAGGAAATGAACAAACACATTTTAAGTATCTAGATGTGACATAGCAGCATCTGGTCTTGAAAAAGATGGTGATGCCAGAGTGTCTTTAATATTAAATCCTGCAAACTACCTTTTTCTAAGACTTTTTTTTTTCTCTTCCATAGGATGTGGAAGACAGAGATGCTGTCACCAGGGAGAGAAGTAAAAACATATCAGAACAAAGAATCTGAATCTGCAAAAAGCTTTGTTCAGATGGTAAAAACAAGAGACTTCAAAACCAGCACAGACACTGCATCCATCACTAGGGTGCAAAAAGGGAACTGATAAGGATGATAAATCTGTTATTTGTATCCAATAAAAATGTAGATAATAACAGGATAAAAAAAAAAATTGAAAACAGAGGAGACTAACATAATCCCCAAAGTCCTTAAAAATAAAATAATCAGATGTTTTAAAATTGCACCTTTTTCTAAAAGTTATAGTGCTGACCACTGTGTAGCAGAATGTGCACATTAAGCCTATTTTCCAAGGATTTTTTTAAAAATCAAGTTAGACAGACTTAATTATCAATACTGTATATTTGGAGTTGATTGAAAAAGTTCTTTGAGATTTCTTGCTGGATAAATATCATATGCCTTGAATAAGGATTAGCTGGTTAACTCACAAGTCCCCTAGGGAAAATATGTTGTACAGACTACTCCTCATAAGTGGGGATTAATATCAAATCCCACAGGAAGTCATGCACTGCAGTGTTTGTTTTCATTTTGTTTTATATTTACTGGCAGTTTATACTGTTCTTTCAGCTTGTGTTTAACAGACATTGCAGCATGACAGATTTTTCAGCACATGTAGCATCATGTCTCACATTTCGGCCATCTGATAATGTTTACTAGGTATAATTGTTGTCCACTGGGTCTTAGAAAATTGAAGATGGCATGAATTCAAATTTACCACACGGAATGGGTTCCTTTATAGAATTTTTATGCTTAAAACATTTCCAACCTTAATACAGCACTGACATGGCAGCTGTTACCACTGCTCACCTTTAATCTCACTGAACCAGCTCTGATTACTGGTTTGGTACCTTTACCTACATTTTCAGAGCTCAGTTCTTCCCTGTCCCATCACCAGCCTGTCCTTTGAGATAAAAAAACACTTCTCATTGGTATAACTATGGAAAGGAAAGAATGCTATACAAAGCAGTGTTCAATACATCCCAGCACTAATACTACAAAATTGTTTTCCTCTTCATAGCATTCAAACTGGAGTAATTGTTTGAGCTATCTAATCCAGTGTTCTGCCATTAGCTGATTTTAGATACTTACGTTGTTATCATAAGAACAAACAAGTCCAATGACAGGTAATTTCTACTAAAAGAAATTTAGTAACTCATAACTCTTCCTTAAAAAGTTGTCTGGGTGTGATCTGCCCCCCCGTGATCTCACTTCAGTTGACCCTGCTTTGAGTGGAAAAAGAAGATACAGACTAGCTGACCTCAGGAGGTCCCCTTCCACTTAAATTTTGGTAAAATTTTATTCATTAACTACAATCTGCTTAATAACTTATGCTGTACCTGTAATCATGACTTTGTGATTTTAGCCATAGCAAGATCTCATTTATTTAGTGATTTCAGGTAAGGAAAGCCTGACATAAGCACAGATACATGAGCCACAATACTTAGTTTGGAGATTTAATTAAAAGTCAACAATTACCCTGCAGAGCTTCTGAAGAAAGGAAGGGGAAGAAGATAAAGCGATCATACTACTGGTACTTATCTATGTACAGTCTTTTGACATGGAAACTTTTCTAAAAAGTGGCAGTAGGGAGGATAGATGTTCATTCACTACTGAGAACTACAGAGACTGTGAATGGATAATAACAACTGCTTTACCTCCTAATAAATGCCAGTGCAGTAGACAAATCTTCTATTCACACTACCCGAGGCTCAATGTTTGTAAATCCCTGTTTGACTTACTAGTCTTATCTATATGTCTATCATATGCACCAACATTGTATACATTGCCCGTGTCTGCTCACGCATCTAGCATCTGAATTCTTTTAGATTTACCCCTGTAATCTTTCAAATTCTGCCTAAATTAAAAAAAAACAACAAAACTTTCTCAAGAAACTGTCTTGGCCTGTGTTACTGAAAGGCTATTGCTATCACTACACTACACAGCAATCTGTTACCACAGATTTTGTGTAAGTTGCACCTTTAGTCTCTCCAGAAGAAGATCACAGAGGGATAGTATAAATTGAAATACATTTGATTGATAAATGATGTTGTGTCTTCATACAGAAAATGCCCTTATATCAAAACCAGAAGGATAAGTTTCCATCCAGTATTGCAACAACAGGCAAAAAACCTCTCCCTAGAATGGTAAATTTTAGGACATAGTAGTGCACCTCTACTAACAATCTAAGTAGCATAGGCAAAGGAGAGTGAAGGCAGTGACAGACTCCAGCATATGCTACCATGTCCATAAGACTTTACACTGCAATTGCCAGCACAAGCTAAACCTTACATTTTGCAAGTACAAAACATAAATATTAGAAAAAAAGTTTCTTCTTCCTGTTCAGTAACATAATGTGTGAGCCTTTCCTGCAGTGTTCTTCATTCCATGACTGCTTGACAAACTTAAACTCAACTAAGTAAATTAAAAAATTAAGGTTATCTTTTATTGTAATAGCTTTTGTTGCAAACAATAAAAATAAATCCTTTGTGATAACTGGAGTTGGTCATCTACAGTCTTTGTCTCATCCGTGTGGCAAATACCCATTAAATGCTTCAAATGATGTTGATTAATGAAATTTGAGAGGCTAAAGGAGGGAGGCAAGGAGGCTGCAAAGGAAACACTGCATCTGAGCAGTGTTTTGCATCTAAAATATTAAATGTTGCATATGACCAAACAATGTTAGCAGTACAGGAAAGCTACCTACAAGTACAGACAGTTCTTATTTGCTCCTTGAAGGCTTGGAGTGGGGGCTGGCTTTTAAATTGTTTTTTCACAGTTGGATTTTCCAATAGCAATTTTAACCACATTAGAAAACAACTGAATACAGTGTTGAGAAAATATATCCATCCATCTATGCATTGTCAAAATATCTTGGTTTGATTCTATAAAGACAGGTAACAATATTCAAGCCTTGAAATTGCTTATGAAGTAATAATTTAATTTGTTCTATTCATTCGTATGCCTTCCTGAGAGGACACTACCAGAACTATAGTTGTCAGATAGAAATTAATTTGCTAGTAGATGACCACATACTTCATGAATTATACATGAAACTTTGTCTCATGGTGAATGTTGGTAAAAGACTCTTTCATCACTCTTATGTTTAAATAAACCACAATAGTCCTTAAATAAGTCTGATCAGCAGCACGGAGAAGATGATAAAGTGCCAAGAATTACTTCTAAAATAGTATTTTAGGCACATTTCATATTGGTGTGTTCTGCTGCAATTTCGGTCATGTTCCTCTGCTCTTAGTTATTAGCAAAATGATGGGCAGACCATTGCATTCACTTTCAAATACAACATTGATAGCTGGATTTACATTTCTTTTTAAGACTCAGCTTTTTCAGACATAATTCTGTTATTCAAATGGGAGACGAGTTTGATAGCTATGCTAATCACTTTTATCTGAGAAAACATAACTAATAGCTTGGTTTACATTTGCCTGCATTTATGAGCATAATTTTAGCACATAATTTTATTGCACTATAAAACATAATACTGCATTAAGTTACCTTAGTGATTTGCCCTTAAATCTTCACACTACATTTAAATAAAAGTATAATTTAAAAATTTTGACCTTTTAAAATCAATTTTTAAAAAAACAAAACCAACATAGTATTACAATTAATTCTACAAGGCTATTTTCTGTAAAGATAATATTGAGTGAATATATTTAAGGTAGTCACAGCCACATTGATCACAGGACTGTTTTGAGTCAGTTATTCTCATGTATAAATTGGAATGAATTAAGATAATTTGGTTTTACGTCACATCAAAAGAATCTCTTAAAGTTCTGCATCGCTGTATACATTAGCAAATTATGTGGAAGAAAGGAGGAATGATCCACACATTTTTATTGTTGTTTTTTTTTTTCATTAATTTTTTTTCAGCTCTGGAAACTGAAAAGGAAATAATGCTTGGTATTTTAAGAGGGTCAGCTATTACTTTCAGTGGTGCCTAAACAAAGAAAATATGCTCAAAAGAGCTTCATTTTGTAGTATTGTACTTAACATTTCCTCTAGGAGTAGTCATAGTTAATAATTATATGAGAACTATTATCCCAGACACAGCTATGCCAGTTGACACAATATAGAGATAGTATATTAATAATACTTTGCACAAACATAGCACATTTCCTCTTAGAATTTGAAAATGCATTTACAAATTTAACCTTACTATTCCCTTGGAGGCAAAAAAGCAAGGTACAGAAGTGCTAGACTCCCTGTGATACCAAGAAATTATCTATGACAGAATCTGGTTTTTCATGCAGCTCATTCTCTAGCTAAAGACCTCTTCTAAGAAAGCTCTTAAAGAGTCAACAATTGGTCTTTTAATTGTCTGCAGTGGGTTTTATCCTTCACCAAGCCCATTCTCCTCCTCAATGAGCTTTTTTTTGCATATGGATTATTACTGAATTAACATCCCTGTTCCTACAAACAGATATCCAGCAGGTTAACCTTACCTATATGAGCAAGTTCACATGCTCTGTATCTTAAAAGTAAACAGAGGCATACTAAGGGGATATTTAGTCTTCCCTAATATTACAGAAAATTTGTTCTGAAATAGCTTGTTTCCCTATTGACTGCACATTAAATTATAGTACTTAACTATATGCTTGGCTCTTGGTTTGAAAAGGGTCCTTTTATTTGTTCTTTTATTTTACAGGATCTTGGTGCTCATGGAATACTTCATATGATAAATCATATTTACAATCAAGCCATATTAGTATTACAGTTAAGTTATTCCATGACATTTACAGACTCTTGTCAGACTGAGACATTGAAAGTATGCAAGCCAAAATGACCACTAAACAGAACCTTTTTACATTGTACTGTAGTGCCACGAATTCACAGTAAGGACAACAGGGAAGATGTGGACATAGTATTTTAGTTTAAGAATAAGGCCTTCTACCAAAATGAACCAAAGAAGTTAAAACACTAAGAATTTCTAATCCAGAAATATAACCTGTAAATTTAAAACAATACATGCAAGTACAGCTTTCAAATTGCTTGGAAACATGGCCTGCTGTTGTAGGATTTGTTCAGGAAGTCTTTTAAAGGTCTTGCTCTAACAGTTTCTGGAAAAAATTTTTACAAGCCAAAGACTTTCAATTTCTAGGTCTGAGTGTTAACATTGTCCTTGGTGGGCATTATCTGTCCATCACTCTCAAATAGCTTTAACATATGGACTTGTAATGGACCAACACTTTACTAAAATTAGGATCACAAACATGATAAATTAACTTAGTGCTGACTTGATACTTGTAGAGGTCAAATGTCAGTGCCCTAAATAACTACAGTGGCATACTCATTCACCTGAGAAAATAAAATTTTATGAACAGGAAAGATGAGGCATGAGGTTGTAACAAACTGGCAGCAGGATTACACAGGAAGTCTGTATCAGATTTAGAAGCAAAGCCTCCACTAAAGCAAAGATTCCAGAAAAACATTAATCTTTGAGGGAGTAGGGAGGTGCATTTGTCCATTTATTTCTTTTTTTCCCAAGTTATCTCCTAGATTCATTTTTGTGTAACATTTTTATCATATAAAATACTCAAACTTTTTTAATATGTAAAGCCAGCATGTCACTGATTTTCTCCTTGACTCAATTTTGTAACTGATAAAAACTTTCAGAAACTCTGAACTTTAAAATGTAAATACTTGAACATAACAGCATGATATAATATCAACAGGATAACATCTAAGTAGCTGTTCACATAGCAGTTAATAGTTCAATCATGTCTATAAGAACTAGATTCATGTCCAGATGATGATGAAGCTTCCTGTCACAGAAAAGTGAATAGCAGCTGGAGTATAATAAGAATGTAAGAAAATTAGAGAAAAAGGAAATTGGGAAAACCATTTTGTCCATGACGGGCCATCTAATTATTTCCTAAATGGGAAAATGCTTTTTCCTTACCTGGTTGGCCACTGTGCACATTCAGCATGAAAAATGCTTCCTAACATCTGTTCTGAATTTTAATCTTATTTCCGTGTATGCTCCTTTGTCCTGCCATTTGTGTCAGCCTGCAAACAACACAAAATGAAAAGTTCTAATCACTTAAATATTGAAAATTGTCCTTTGTTTCTTTGGCTCATTGGAAACACTGATTACCCTCCCCTTTCCAACAGACAAAACATTTTCTAATGTGAATGATTATTTGTAGGTCTACCTTGTATTTCTGAAGTGCCCATTACTATTATTACTATCACTCCTCTGGCACTGAAATAAACAGACCCTGTAGTTTCAAAAGAGGCTGAATTTACAGAAGAACCTCAGGATAAGTGTCATGAGTTGAAGTCTTTCTGCATTAACTTCATACTAACACAGGACGATGCCAGCAGGCAAGACAGTCACAGTTTAAAAAACCTCATCTTCACTGTAGGATGTTCACGCATGGTTTGGTTCATATCCGTAGGAGAACCTAGAGACTGAGAGAAACTAACACATGGATTATTCCCAGTGGTTTAAGGTAAGTAGGATTCCAAATATCGGTTATTTCTGTGACAAAAATATAAGGGTTGTGAAGCTGTCAATCAGTCTGTTTGAAGACTTTCCCAAGCCTCTCTTGCTAGAAGTACCAGAAAGAGAGCAAGGCTCAAATTATCTAGCCCATCTTTCCAGGCTCAGGCAATTAGATTTACAGACTATGCTAATACACGGATATAAGAAAAATGGAACTCAACTACCACATTGCCATACAAAGACAAACCTTAAAGGAACACATATTTCTACTGAACTGAGACTAGCATGAAGGTCAGCTTGCCATAGTGTTTCATAGCCTGCTGAACCTTGACTAAGGTCAGGGTTTGGTTCTGGCCTTTTTTCCCCCCTTCACAAAAAAGGCTAAATAAACTTAAGATGAGACCTGGTGACTAGTACCAATTTCAGATAATATACTTGGTTGCAAAGCAGACATTAAAACATTCACATTGTTCTCTGATATAAGCCTACACAATATATGCTATTTCCTAATCTCAAAAGTTAAATACACATAAGCATCTCCAGGCCTGATTTAATGAAAAGTAAGTTCACACACAGTAAATAAATTATCTTCTGCCTACTAGCTGACAGCATCGTTATTCTACTTCCCACAAATGAAATACAGGTATCTGGAAGGTTTCTTTTTCTAATTTGTAAGAAAAACAATGTAGTGTTTGTCACTGGAACTTGCATCTAAGCATAACAATAGTTACTATTGTGCTGCTCTGCTGCACTGGGAAGTATATCTGAAACAGGTTTGGAGCTCTCCTTTCATCCCCTCCAACTGTAAATCTTAGGCCCCAATCCTGAGGAAAGATTTATGCTGGCTGATCTCTTCACCCTCATATGAATTTCCACAGAGTTCCATAGAGCTTTATGTGCACATATCTCCCAGTCTGAGTTTACTTTTGAAGTAGGCCATCGTGGGAGTTTTTCTCCTCTACCAAAGCTGGTCTGTGTTTTCCAGTAAGTGTAGCAGACTTCCACGTTTTTGCTTACAACTTCAGACCTGACAGAAATAATTTATTTCTAAACTGCAGCTATAAAATTATCAGCATTGCAAGAAATGCCCTCTGTGTCTGTTGCTGCAGAGTTGGCAGAATGCATTATGGAGTTGTTGCTGCTGTAGCAATAGTCCATACAAGTTTAACCAGCAACATTACATATTGGTCACAGCTGGAGGCCCCATTTGATGATCTGATCTACTGTGGTTAGACATACATTTCTCTAAATACATGAAGGCACTAAGACTCAAAGACTTGAGGGGGCTTTTTGGTGTGCTTCTTTTTAATACCTAGTACAGGAGATCCTATGGCAAGAGTTTATGCAGCCGAAACTGTTGATGCAGAAGCACATATGACCAGAAAGCAAAGGAGAAAGGTGGACTCATGAGCTCATTTCCATGAGCAGTGTTTCAAAATAATTTCAAAACTACATCAACTTCACCAAAACTGATTAGGTTGTACTAAAATCCACTGCAAGTTCTGATTATTAAAATACAATGTTTCTTTAACTTCATATTATTTCAACATTTATTGATAAATAGTATGGACAAAGCATACCTTTTTTCCAGCTCTAAAAGGCAATTAACATTCCCATTTTTTTAGTTTGATCCAAAGCCTACTGAAGTCAGCAGGTGATTTTTCACAAACCTGAGTTTTGAATCAGGCCTTATAAGATGAAATTTTCTTCTGCACTATATCTTAGTTTTTGAATAATCCTTTGGTAGTTCATTCAAGAAGAAGCCATTTATCAGCAGAGGAAAGGACAAAGGAAATAGTTTCACTAACTGCAAAATCAACCTAAGCCTGATGCAGGCTTCACTTTTAGAATCCCCAGAGAACAAAAATAAAAGGTGTCTTAAGTTGCTGCTGAGTTAGGATCTTAGTAGTAAAACTAATACTGTGAAAAATTTAGTCTGTAGGTAACAATGAAAAGTTAATACAAATGGCCATTGACTTCATTATAGAACTCTTTGGCAACAACTTCTCCAGACTCATGTTAAGCCTTGAGAGAGAAACATTTCAGCACAGAACCACTTAATCATTTATACAAATGAAAATGAGTGCAAACATAATGCTGAGATGGCTTTAAGATCACCTCTTTTTTCTTGTACAGAATACTCACTATAATTACATTTTGCTTGTCAGTCCATAAATTTTGCTTATTACAAAATGGGCATTATTGATTGCTTTTTAAAAGTACTAAAACTAAGCTAAGAGCAGTAGATCTCTCAGTAAATTCAAAACATACTATCTTCCAAACTAATCACTGGCAAAGGGACTGCGGAAAAACTATCCAAGTTTATTGTAACCCTAATGCAAATAATTGAAGTTACCATGAGTTTTAGGTTAGTAACTTGGCTTTGAGTTTAGCATGTTTTAAGCCACAACGAAAAAAGAGAAAAAAAAAAAGAAAGAAACTCATTTGGCAAAGCCAGACACTTTTAAAGCCAACATCCTGTAATTGTTTCCTCATTTGGCCTGGCAGTTTAAACAAGAAGAGAAAAAAGGGAAAAAGAAAAAGGGGAAACAAAAAAAAAAATAATGAAAAAAGGGAAAAAGACAAGACAAAAGAAGCTAGAGGAAAAGGAGAAGGGGAAGAAGATAGAAAAACAGCAAAATAGTTTTGGAAAGAAATAAATAAGCGGAACAAAGAAATCAAGGTGTTTGTCTCATTTGTAGTAAATCAACATATAAGTTACCTACTTGCTCCTTTTGTTCCCCCTCTTAGGTAGCATTCAACAAAATGAGATGAAGGAAACTCATTAGTCTTTGTAAGAAAAAGCCTGAATTCAAAATTTTCTTGGTTTGAATTAGTGCAAACAGTGGGCATTCTAACACAGTTGATCCTAGCAATGCAGAAGAGGCAAAGTGATAGCAGGCAGCATAAGAGGACTCAACCTCTTTGAGAGCAGTTGATTAAACATGTCCAAGTGAGATTAATATACACTGGGAATATCCTTATTTCAAATCTGTAAGAAATAAGTGATCAGAAGGGATTTAGAGCTGCCATTCTCATTAAAATAAGGTTAGAGGCTTACATCTACAAATAGTTATGGTAGAGGAAGGGGAAATCTTACAAAGAATAAATTAATAATGTTTGCTACTGGGTTAAATCTAAACAATCTCTGAGAATTGTCGAACTTTTACTTCTTTTACTGCTGAACTAATACTGAAAACAAATCCCATGAGGTAACTATTGATCTGGCTGGGAAACAATGTCCTATTCAAACTTAGTATCTGTTCTAAGTATCAAGCAACAAAATTAACTGTCCTCTGTAAAGAGGGGGAAAAAGAAAACATTTATGTCAATGTCAAGCCAAAAAAGCAATTTTGTATTAATGTAAGAAGTTAACGAAATAGAATACTGAAAGGTATTTTTCAAGTGGAAATCATCTAAAACCCTTCTGAAGATCTTAACAGTGCACTTGGCTACATTTGCTTTTAGGAAGCAATATTTTACATGCAGCAGTAGATCTTTTTTCCCGCTTTAAATCCAAACACGGGGCTATACTCCATCAAGAAATGACAACAACAATCTTAATGCCACTGTGCAGGTACCAAATTACATTTGGCAGTATTCAGAAAACGGCCAGGTAATAAGGCTGTGACTCAACGAGTACAACGAGGGCAGCTGTGTTCAGAACAGTAGCATTTATGAAGCCATTGACACATGGGCCCAGTGTCAGCTGAGTGACAGATGGAAAAGCCTTTGGTCACCAAGATTTTAGAGACAACAGAGCAAATTTTATGCTGTGAAACCTTTTACAAGGCAAAAGATAGCACTGAAGGTAAATGACCTGCTGATACACTAGAAACAAAGCTAGCAGTTCAATAACAGAGAATTACTCATATGTAGCCTAGTAAGAAGCTTAATTTTCTCAGGAGACACTAGAAACTATTATTTATCTAGACTGAGAATAAAGACGGCACCAGAAATAAACAGCAGAAATAGGTTGTGAGGCAGGTCCAGGTCTGCTGCTTTGTGGATTTTGCACCTGAAATTCCTTTCCCTGGCAGCTAAGGCACAGGAATTCTAACGTGTCCAGAAAGCTCAGGTGTTTGGAGTTTCACCCTCTCCTGTGCCGCTGACTCAGCACCTATCATCAATGGACAGTGGTGGTAGAATAAGAGAAGAAATCAATCTTCCCAGCTACTCAGTTTTGTCCCCTGTGAAGATCCTTCGGCTACACATTGACAGCCAAAGAAAACTGGAAATTGAACTAGGTTTTTATATATTTTGGATACCAAAGCAGAGCAAAGAGTTGACAGACCATTGGCATATCTACTGAGTTGCCTCATGGGTCAGACTCATTGATAAGCTGTTGCAGCATGTAGCTGGAAGTAGCCTGCTCTTGGGCCAGTACGGCCCAGGAATGCATTAGGTAAGATTGTTGCCTAAACCAGTGGTTCTAGCTTTCATACAAATTGGTATTTTCTATTATTCCACATGGCATCTACTGCACTCACAATTATCATACACCATCACATTATATAATAGTTCTCCATCTTATGCCATATAAAAACCTAATTCCAATAAGATTAGATCTACTGGGGTTGGTTTTTTAATCTGGGAAATCACTTCAATCACCAAAGACGCAAGGTTTGCCTGTTGTCATCCCATTTTCTATAAACATTGTTAACTAACCTTTCCTTAAAAAGTTGTGCATACCAGCAAAGCAGTCTTAGAGGTCTGTAAGTACTTCAAAGACTTTCATGAACATCTTTAGCACTGTTTGTTATTCACCAGCCCTCTGATGCTATTCACAGTTCCATTAAAAGCCCTCAAAACATGACGTGCAGCTTTATTTCTTTTAGCGTTCTACACTGAAGAATATCTAGCTGCCCCAGTCTAAGCATATTCAGCTCTTCCAATTTTACTTCCACCTTGGTTAAGTTAATTTGCATTTCCACACTATTTCCTAGTCATTTTGTCTTTATCTCTGTAGTAAACAGCTTCCTTCTGGTTGTTATCAATCCCAACATGATGAATCCTGCCCTAAATAGGATATATTAGATTGTATTATTGTAGGAATTTCTGATAATTATGTAGCCATTATTACATTCTGCAAAATATTACCTAAATAATTTTGTAAGCTACGAGAACAGATGTGAAACAACTTTGCTGCAAACAATGAGAAAAATACCACAAGACCTTTTGTCTTCTTGAGTGCCACCTCCCAGTAGAAGTTCTTCTGTGATTCAGGTAAGCAAAGCTTAAACTGCCAATACCACAAGGAACAACAACATCCAGCAAACATATCATAACTGCAGTAGTCCTCTGCTTATATTTTGCAAAAGCACATCTATGTATCAGGCATCTTCATCTGCCTACAACTATCACATCACGTAACTGTGCTTAAGTCAGTACATTCTGGGAGGCTCCAGGCAATATAAATTCATAATGTCCTTATTTGCTTATATTAGAACAGAGCAGTGAGTTTTTTACTTGAGTATAAGATTATTTAGTTGTATACAGAGATGAATCTTGTTACAGCTTCATTGTTACTACCTTGATAAAAATAGAGTATTTTCATACAGTTAAATACTTAATGTCAAGTCAGCATTTTAGTTCTGTGGTGTATGTAGCATTTCCAAATTATATCATGAGCAATGATTCTGTGTTCTTTGACTGTTGAAAACCCAAAATAATGTGAATGTTAGCCACAATCTCTTTCACAATGCTTTTGCAACACACATTTATGAGGCTTTATATGCTATTTTGTGTTTCAATAGAGAGCATTAGTAGGATCAGCTGTATTAGATTTAATTACAAAGCTGATAACCTCAGAGGACTAGTCTCTGCAAAAGTTTCTCATAAGTAAATCCCACAAAGGGTATCAAGGAAAGAAATAACATGTCACACTAACGTTTAGTAACTTTGACTGAAAGAAGTACAAGTATTTGGTGGTAAAAACTATGAAAGCTAGAAAACATCTTTGTTCAAAAAAGGAAAGATCCCCCTTCCTCACTTTGTTGATTTTCTAGATTAAATCTGCTCTTAGGTGAGAAGATAGTTGATGTAGATTAAAATCTAGACATTGGTCTCTAAATAAGAAGAACAAACATGGAAATTTGTTAAGTCTGTTGGTTTTATCACTGAGCTTTGAAGTTAGATGTCAAAGAAGGAAACTCTGTTCTTCAAAAGGGTAGAGTATGAACAAGAAAAAAGAAAAAAGCAAACACCATGCTGGAAAGAGAGTGATGTCATCAAGCTATCTGAGAAGGCTTCTAGGATTTCCCATAGAATAGGATTGAATGCCAAGAATTTGATCGATTTTGTAGAAAATCTATGGTAACCCCCAAGCAGGACTGAATATTCAGTAAATAAACTGAGGAGAAAGGGATTCAGGTTGGCAGTAATGGTAACTCTATTGCCCTTGTAGTAAAATAGAAATAAACATATCTTACAGGGAAAAAGAAAAGTCTTACCAGAATGTGTATTTTGACAGTTTGCTGTAACACAATAAAATAGTCAGGCTATTCTGCTGGGAGATGGTGTCCATTTGAAAAGGAATCACAATGTTCCACTATGACAAAATCTCTAAAATTTGAGAAGATACTGGTTTTGTTATTTCAGGGGGTGTTGAGCTGAATGCCCATAAGCTGGAGCGGAACAAATAAGATGTGGTCTAAGTCATGGTTCCAGAATAGGCTCTGCTCGGAACAGAACACAGGGAAAACAGGGCTCAGTTCTCAGGCTGGTGAAAGGCTGTTCTGGTTGACAGATTATGTTAACAGCTTCTGTGCCAGGAGTCTGGCAAAAGGCTTCAGGGGAACCGTCTCTTTGCTTTCATTCACGTTTTATGTATGTTATATATACACAGAGAGAATGCTGCATGTATTAGCCTGTAATTTTCTGTCACAATCATGGTCATCACACTATGCATGTGAGTAGTCATGGCTAAGAAGGGATATTTCAGATCTTATTTAATAGTCTCCATTTTTATATTCTGGCAAGGAGATCTGAGGAGCGTAACCGCGTAACCTTATAATGTTAAGCAGTGTTCCCTCTCATACAGCAGATACCACTTCCAGTGCAAATACATATGCTTACAAGTTTAATGTTAGCTGTCAGTAGGTACTCAAGCATGAAAAGTTAACATTTGCTTTCTATCAGGATTCACGTGACAAGTGCTCAGTGGCTTGAGTGTTGGAGAAAAGTGAGCACAGAAGGTCCTTGACACCAGAGTAATAAAGCTTTTACATTTAAAATAACAATTTGCAGATATTTTGGCATATCCCCAATGCAATTTGAAGAAAACAACAACAAAACCAAGCAAATAGGCAGGTAGTTAACTAATTAGAAACATTTTAAGTTGCACCTCAGTTCAAAGCTTACTCATCTGGTAGCTGACTAAAAGCCAGAAATAGCTGATGTTGCACACCATGATCCTGAAGACATCGCCCAGTAGCAGTCCACCTACAAAATCTGGAAGGATTTAAGGCTGGTTCTACACTTGTTTACAAGAGCAGAATTTTAAGAGTATGTAAAAACAACTGGGTGATCCAACAGATGGGTGATCCAGTGTGGATTCAGAAGTTTCTTTCCATCATTCACAAATATATTCAATGTTAGATGTAATCTAACATTTAAGCCACAGAAACCATGTCGAACCAGCTTTCCTTTTCTATTGCTTAAAAATTTCTTACATTGCAAACTACTGAAAAAAAAAAAGTAAAAGTTTAACTTCTTAAGCTGAATAGTAGTTTTCTTATAGGAGAGGCTGAGAAAACTGAGTTTGTTCAGCCTTTAAAAAAGAAGGTTTAGGGGAGACCTTATTACCATGTTCCAGTCCTTAAAGGGTGGCTACCAAGAAGACGGAGACTCCCTATTTACAAGCAGTCACATGGAAAAGACAAGGGATAACAGGCACAAGTTGATCCTGGGCAGATTCTGATTGGACACAAGAGGTAAATTTTTCCCCATGAGGACAGTCAAACATTGGAATAGTCTCCCAGGGGAAGTGGCAGCTTCCCCGACATTGGACAGTTTTAAGTCTCAGCTTGACAGGGTGCTGAGCCATCTCATATTAACTATAGTAGTACCTAGAAAGGTAGGATCAGATAGTTCTTGAGGTCCATTCCAACTTGGCATGGTATGATTCTATGACGTTTTCAAAGTTCCAAATTGTTAAAAATTCAGAAAGGCATTCCAGGTTAGATGGGCAGTCAAATGCACAATGCAGGACAGTGAGCTGTCTACAAGTACACAAGTAGAAGTCTGAGAATAGAGTTATATAAATATTAGCTCAGTTGAAGTCAAAAAAGGAAATTAAAGGATTGCAATATTGAAGCTGAAAGGGTAGTGGTCAATATTTCAAAGACGAATGGCAGCTGGTTATGAGGAACATTACTTAGGGGGCTACTACTTGTGCAGTATGGTTTAGCATCTTCATCAGTGACTAACCCTAAAACAGAGCTCACCCTATTGTTTAGGAGCTGGAGCAAATAATATAGAAGAGGTTGAAGTAACACTATTTATCCAGAAGAGAAGGCTAGGATGGGATCTAATTGCAGTCTTCCATTATCTAAAAACAGGTCATAGAGAAGATGGAATCAAACTCTTCCCAGAGCAAAGTGATGAGATGCAATAGATAAGAGTTGCAATAACAGAAATTAATGTTACATAAGAAAATAAAAATAATGTGGTGGTTGCAGTTAAGCACTGGAACAGGCACCCAGAGTGCCTGGGGAATCTGCTTCAGGAAATTTTCATGAATCAGCTTGATAAGGCCCTGAACTACCTGATCTAACTTTGAAGTTAGCCCAGCCTTGAGCAGGAGGTTGAACTGCATGACTACAGATGTCCCTTCCAACAAGTTTTTCTTCAGTTAAATGAACTACAAGGAAGTTACTTATTCCTCAGTTACACTGTGCTGTTCGGCTCCCAAACTCATCAAGGATATTTTAGAACTAGAAATGGTTCCTTTCATATAGAAAGTGACTGTAGAACTCTTCAGCTTAAAATGACAGTGTGGTAGTATGATAAGGTTACAACATAACAAGAGGCATGCAAAAAAGCAGATAGGAACCTTTTTTAAACTTTTTTTCTAAAACAAGTATAAAGGACTACCAAACAACGCTAGAGAAATGAAGGTAAAAAAACCAACAAAACAAAAGAAAAGGTGATTCTGCAGACAATGATCAGTTGAATGCTTTTCAAGCAATTAGCACACTAGAACCTTAACTTAAAAATACACACTGCAAATTACTAAACAAACAACATTAGGATCAGGAATTCTGAGTTGAAAAACAGAGGGTAGAAGAAAACTGGGTTAGAAATATCATGTATGTTTTTCGTGTTCTTATTCTATGCTGGGTCTTACTACCGCTGATAAATAAAGGTTGCTAGGCTAGATATCTCCTTGGCCTTAAGCAGTGCTGTCAGTCTTAAAATAACATCTTGCAAGGTTCCTAACTCTGTGTTGGCCATCCAGTCATGGCTCTGCAACTTTTGAGTTTTCGTAATCACTAAAAATAATTACCTTAATTTGGTGGTCAGAGTCCTTTGAGTTCTTTATGAGAGATTCCAGTGACAAAAACACATGCCTGACAACTTGGTATCTTACAAAGAACCTGAGATACAGGTAGTATTTCAGTACCATGTTCTGTGATAGACATTTATCCAGATAAATATTTTTAGATTAAATAAGTACATTAAAAAAATAATGTGAAACACCAGAAGATGCAGTCACATTAAGAGATATGCTAATTTATGAGACAGAGATGTATCTGAGGCATAGCTTAGCTAAATAAACCTATGACTGATTTATAGTAAATGCTCTGCCACAGCAGTAAAAATTACAATAGAATAGATACCCAACAAACCTTGTAGACAGTTCAGACATGATTAAACACATAAAGCAAGCCAAAAAGATCACACCAAGTACTGAATGTATGCAAAAACAGAGCTCATATCAGTTGTGTTAATATACAACTGTTGCCACTTCTATTTTGCTTCATAGTATGGCCAGGCAAGTTGTTTGTTATAAATGAATAGAGCTGATTATCGTTGATTACAAATGCACAAGTTCACACAGTTCTATTTGTTCCAAAACTCTAATAATCAATTCCAAAAGATTTAGGCAGCTATGTTCAATTTGACAGAGTTTTAATCATCATCAGAGAAAGATGTAGTAGTCTCTTCAGAGAATAATGAAGAGACAGAGGAGGAAAAAAAACAACCACCAAAATAAAAAACACCAAACAAACTACAAAAAAACAAAACCAACAAAAAACCCACAAAAAAATAAACAAGCCAAAAAATGAACACCAAAAAAAACCAACCAAACAAAAAAACCCCCACGCACCCCACAGAAGGAAAGCAAACTTTGTCTGAGAACAGTTCAGTCCATAAAACAGTGTTTAAATGAGAGGTGTAAAATTGTGCCAGATCTCTTTTATATATAAGCCACAGAGGCTATGCTTGTGCTTTGTAGAAAAAAAAAATATTAAAAACTTACCTAGATGTATACTATTCTAGTTTAAGTGAACAAAAGTTGCCTCTGAGAATCAATCAAAACTCTGGAAACTCCTTTTCTTTATCCATAAAAGGACAGACAATGTAGGCAGAGTTGGGGGTTCAACAGGGAATGATTATTTTGGTGTTATATGGTATCTAAGGTTATGCTACCATTTACTTTTCAAACACTCATGAGCCAGAGACTTACAAATAGAGCCATAAACATTCTCTCTAACCTGAGACTAAGATCTCAAGATCTTATCTGTCCCACCATTTATAGACAAACATGCACACAAACTGTTCAGTTATGCATGTCTGAAGAGAAAAAGAAGTTTGTTGCACTGAAAAGCTTTTAAAGATTTTTATCTTGGAAAAAAATTTAGTTCTGGCATGAAGAAAGGCCTGTAGCAAGACATTAGTCCTTAGTCTGCTCTACTATCTGTTAGCATTTCCAAAGAGAAGCAGTCTAGTCAAGCTACTGAGATTTCTATAATTGCAGTAACGTTTTCCTCCCACATCTTCCAGGGAGATTTCACAACCCAGCATAGATAAAGTAATTTATTACTCTCAAAGAAGGATTTTTTTTCTTTTTAACTGCCTGTGAGGAGATGCACATGAACACTCATTTCCCCTCTATCAAACCTAAGTATTCTGCCTCAGAATATAGTAAACCAAATAAGGTTTGACCTAGCGTGCATGACAGCATAAAGTCTGAGCTAAACATAAATGGAATAAGCTGCTCCTGTAAAGATCCTTGGAATAAGCAAACAGCAGTGGTTTAACTACATATTTGCTACACGCTGTCTTGATTTGGTTTTCACATAGTTTGACTTACACCTCTAAGTACTGCAACAGATCTGCACTGGGCCTTGTGAAGTCAACTCCACTTCTGCACTACCCCTTTATTCTCCAGGTTATCATGACACAAAACACAAGGAAATAAGACACCATGCAAAAATCCTCTCATCTCTCTATCACCCTACAGGACCACATCCTATGTTCTCACTCTATTTAAAGTATGTCTTCTTTAATAAAATCACATCAAAATAAAAGAAGGTACACAAGAGACATTAAGCAGTAAATGGAGCTATGTTAAGCTATTAATGGGACACAAGGCTGGAGAATCTCACTAAACAAACAGCAAGAGTGAGACTCAATGCCCAGTGAGCTTAATGGGTAACATCATGTGGAAGATATGGAAGGCAAAGAAACCTGTGTCTACTGGAGAAGCTACAAAGTTACCTCTGTTTAATAACAAAAGTAACTTAGGCTATGGAGTTGGCCCCTTATGCAAAAGGCCTGGTAAATCAGTCTGTCCTTTCATGTATCTAGCCTCTCCCTAAATTATGCCCCTTTGTTGACTTCCTTCATTCACAGCTCAGAGGAAAATTACTTATTAGGCAAGTGAAAGTAACTGACACTCTGCTTGTCATCTCATTGTCCTTATTGTATAGGATCTTGGAGCTCAGGGAAAAACATTTGAAGACTGTTGATCTTCAGGATGCAAATGGATTCACTATAGCTTCACTTTACTTTTATAGGGCCATATTATTTGGCACATTGGAAGATGAAATCCATTTGTCAGATGCTGCTTTTCTCCTTCAGTCACAGAAAAGTGCAGCAAAATAACTCAGAGGATGTAAGTTGACAAAAGATGGTCAAGGTTGACTAGGAAAATGTACCTAGATCAATGTGTTATGCTTTCAGAAAACAAAAACACAAGGCAAAAGCCTATTAAGGAAAGAGTTGAAGAACAGCTGCTCTAAGACATTTTCCATTCTCCAACTGCTATGCATATAAGCCACTAAAATTCATTTACATTCTTTAGAACCACACAATCAGAAGTCCTGCAGGTTCTGAAATTCCAGGGAAAGGAGATAGAGAATGCTTCCAAGCATGTTCTTTGCAAATTGGATGCACAGTAATTCCTCTTTTAATAATGACTGATGTGAGCAGCCTCTGAACTTTCTAGGAGGTGCTAGAAAAGACCCTGTTGCATCTTCATCAAAACTACAGCAAGCATGACTAAAGAAAACAGGAATCTTTGCTTTCATTGTTGTCATTTTTCTGTGCCTTTTCACATGACAGGACAGCAGAGAAGCTTGCTGGCTGAAATCTTTTTCCCAGCCTGCAGATGCTACCCCTTCTTAGTTTCTCCCAGTCTTATAGTAACTCTGAGCTGTTGAGGGTACGTCCAGCCACCCCTGCAATTTCTGACAATCATTAAAAATAGTATAAGAAAACCAGTGTGTGTTTATTGTGATTTCAGTATTAATGGGCCCTGAATTTCATTCAGCCTCTATGAGCTATAAGAAACAGTAGGAACAAACAGGCATCACATATGTAATGCCACAGAATCTAAAGAAGAACTTTGAGGAAGAAGCCAAATAGGCACAAAATATCATTCAGACACCAGAAAGGAAATGGTGGTCCCTGGTATGGATCAAAGTCTAATCATCTCCAAATTGTAGATGTCACAGAATTGGAATGTAGTTGCCCAATTCAACAATTTAAAATTGGAAAAGAGAAAGAACACTGTGCCAACAGTGACTGCAGGGCAGTTTAGACAAGCAAGTGTAATCACTTGTAAATCCTGCTGGCATACGAGAGTGAAATGCCTCCATGTTTACAAAGAGTGCCACAGGATCCACTCAGATAGAGTTCCATCTGAGGCCCTGTTTCACATCTGTTCATCAACAATCAGAAATGCAGTGAAGAAATTTACACATAATTACTTGCAACCACTCAATTCAGTGATTTAGATAACAAAACATTCACCTGAAAAAACAACAACAGTGTCTAAATGTATGGGTGCACAATTTTTTGTGAAACTGATTTCTACTGATGATGTGGTTCATCATTCTACCAATGGTCAGGGTTAGAATCTTATATCTTCCCTAGGTAACCCTTCCTTATACTTTGAGTTTCAAATATGCTGACAATATTCCATGAAAAAAACCAAACCAAAACAAACAAACACCCAAGACCCCCCCTCAAAAAAAACCAACAACAAACCACAAAAGAAAACCACCACACCAGCTTTACAGTAGAGGTTATACTTTATCTGTTTGCTACACCACAGCAGAGGTAATGAAGACTGTCAAATAAACCATCTGATTGCCCACATGCTCAATAATGGTTTATTGCAAATCCTTGTGTAGCATGAAATAATACTGTGAAAGTAAATAAATCTTATTTGGGTTACAGAAAGGTCTGAATAATTTTTAACTGAATTGATTGCTAGAAAGACTTATGAACAGCCAATTAGCAATATTTGTATTTGGATCTGCCAGTTGGCCCAGAACTGAAAATTAATATTAGTTTTGACACACAGATTGCAGTGTTCAGTGATAAAAACATTCAATCAAGATCAAGAATATCCTTAAGAATTACCGTGTTGAATGGAACATGCCTGATAACTGGCCCAGATGATTCTATTAGCCAAAACTGCCTAAGATATTTCCCAATTACCAATTCAAAAACAGATTCTGCATTCCTCATACAACATCCTACAGTCCCAATTTTCGGTTGCACTCCCTATAAATTCCTGAAAGAGTAGGAGGAGGAAAGAATGGTGCCACATGTGAAACCTGCAAAGATGCCACACGCTGTTCATTTATGTCCTTTAGATTTCCACATGACTTTTGATGACTATTTTCTCCACTTGGCATTCCACTTGTCAATGGCAGTAAATTATTTTCAAACTAATTTGAATTATCTTGAGAACTCTGAGTGAATTCTTCAAAGCATCAGGTAACAAAAGCAGCATAGTAATGCAGTGCATCTGATCTCCTGCAGAAGCATCCTTTCAAATACTTTTATGGAAAATACACACATTCAGTCATCACTGCTTATACAATGGAAAATGGGCCAGGATGTGGCTATACCACAGAGAAGGGCTTCTGGAGGACAGTATCAATCTTCAGTTTTTATTCTTTACTCCACATCGTCTTCACAAGTTGAGTGTAGCCCAGCAGAATAGGGCACCAGAGAAAACACTTGCAATTTCTGAAAAATTAACATAGTTTTGAGCTGCTTCTATGACTGAGCAAAGATTGCTTCCTGGGAGCCTTATATTTCTTTTGACTTGTCATCCTCCCACCACCCAAGCCTGACAAGACTCAGCCCAAAACTAAATATGAGAAAAAAAGAGATGGAGAAACACAAAAAGAAGCTACCACAAAATAAAAGGGAAAATAATAAACATTGACAAAAGCATTCAGTACAATCAGAAACTTGTGTTAGGCAAGCACCTCTTAAGGAGTTATTCTGTAGCTTCTGGTCAGAAATGTACTTTGTGAGCTATGGCAATTTATAAATTTTTCACTTAATAGAAAAGTAAATAATTGTATCACATGTCAAGGCACAATTCTGGGCTGTCCTCAGGCACTCATACTCCTAGACTGTGCGTTTTCCCTCTTTATTGAATTATTTTTAACAGAGAGCTTTATTTTAAATGTATTCTATGTTCTTTAGCACAGACTGCGCTCTCTTTGAGGTTACAAACTTAAGGGGAAGTTGTATAGCTAAAGGGGTATTTCAGAAATTCAAAGTAATGTATTTTGCCCATGAAGAATGCATTCACACTTTCTTGAAGTAAATTACAACAAAATCCTATATAATTAGAGCATAAACTTTAATGTATTTGTACCGGTAAGAAATGCTAGAAAAGGAGGACAGTGGAATACTGTGCAATGCTTAGAGGGGTATTTGAAAGCTTTTAAGTTAAGCATCATTTAAAACAGATTGTAATTAAGGATTTTCCTTTTTTTATTACATATTAAGGTCTCTAAGAGCATAACTTCCATAAATAGTAAAGAATAAACTACATTCAGACCTACATATAAGCCCATTTCTTGGCACAGACAAATTAAAACTGTGATTGCTGACATCTCTTTGAAGGAAGATTTTTCTTTTTATTTTTTCATCCCAGCCCTTGTTTTATTTATATAGCTCTGCACACTTTTATATTTTTAATTATCCTAAGGAAAAGAACGGGTGGAGGGAAACAGATCTTTGTTTTCCAACTGAGACAGTGAATACATTCCAAAGCTGCTTTTGTTTTTAATTTACAGAAGCCCTCATGTCTAATCTCCTAAGCCAACAAATAATCTGTTTGCCAGGTTTTACATGAGAGTCATGAAAAGTGCATACAATTGCTGACTTGATTCTTTTTTGGGATACAGATTAATTCTCTGCCATAAACTTGAAAAGATCCTTTTGGAGAACTTCTCACAATGAATTTATTTTTAACTATGCATTTTGTTTCCCAGGAGCCATTTCATTTTCATCCAGTTACTTGAGTATCTTTGGCTCTCTTTTCCTTAATAACAACAAAAGCAGTATGTTTGCATATCTGAAAGGTAAGATAGTTGTGCATGAAAGCAGCTGTTTAAAAGCAAAAAGAAGCACATTGAGAAATGTTGTCCCCTCTGAAAAAAGGCACAGAGCAGATGAGCGCTCCTGCATACTTCCATAATTATAATTTGAAAGGAAAAATCATATTTTGCATCCTTTTATTATTATTCATAATATTTGAAGTGAATCTCAATATTTAATCACTTAATGTGCATCCTGAGATCCACCAAAAAAATTAATGAGATAATGAGGGGGGGAAGTGGAGAGAGTAGGACACCAACACAAACATATAGTTTCTCTAGACTGCTGTAAATATCTTTTAAGAAATTCATGAATGTGGCAAGGCAGAAACACAGTTTTGCAGTGAGATTTTGTATGATCTACTGCAAGGAAAATTGTTCTGGTGCAGAGGAGCACACCACCACATGTTAGTTACTTTTCTTCTCTTCATTCTGGTACATCTCCACTAGACAACTATAAATCTAGCAGAGCAGTATCAATGAACTTGAAGGATGGATAAAGCACCTGTCAGCTTCCCCAGAAATGAGTTTTGCCGAGATTCCCATAGGTGATTCCAGGACTTGGAATGCACTGTGTTCCTCCAGAGATGTTCATTTGTTCCTCTCCTTCTCTTACAGAATGTGTGGCTAGAACTGCACTTAAGCTAATAACACCACTAGTACAGTTCTTGTCTTAAAAATGGCTCACTTATTGATGTCTTGATTAAAGGTATTCAAACTGTACTTAAAGGCAGAACTTACAGTGGAGAGAAAAGGGATCAGGATGAAAAATGCCCCAGGTAAAAAACTCTTCTGCTCCAAGATTTGCATGTTACCTTCCATACAGTTATACCATCCATAGATACCAACCAACCCTTTCCACTTTATGCACGCTCCCAGAGCATTGTACTGAATGCTATGAAGATCCTGGCTATATGAATTTAGAGAGACTGAAGCAAAGAAAAAAAACAAGGAAAGGCAAAGAGGCTTCAAATAGACATAAAACAATGGCTGAGGCAACTTCTTTAATATATTAGACACTGAACAAGATTTTGGAAGAAGTGCAGAAGTATTACTAGTGGTTTAATTGAGCTCACATTTATTTTGTTTGTAAATATATATGAAGGATATTCAGACTCCCAGCCTTTGGAAACTTAAATCCATTAGAATAAAGGTATCCATAAGGCCACAGCTCTTACTGCAAAATTGTGGGTGTAGTCAAATACAGCATTCTTCATTTGTTTAATTGCCTTCAAAAACACACTAGTATAGAGAACTTCAGAAGCAGGTGTTCATTTTAGATACATTGCACAGTGAGCCGATGAAGATCTCACAATTTAATTTTATGGCCATAAATTTATCATAGAATCATTAAGGTTGGAAACAATCTCTAAGATCATCAAGTCCAACTGTCAACCCAACACCACCATGCCAACTAAGCCATGTCCTGAAGTGCTACAACCATGTTTTTTGAACACATCCTTCTCATTTCATTCAAGGGACTTATTTTACTGGATACCTTCCACCTATTTTATGTTGAGTTGTGCATTACTGTAGAAGTCAACTCATTGTCATGCTAGCCAGAAAATAAAGATATATTCTGTGCTAGTGAGTTTCAGAATTTATATTTTTGTAATTTTGTTAAACCACCATAACAGATGCAAATTTTCAAATTCTATTAACCAATTTCCTAAGAAAAAAAAAAAACAACCCACAATGCAGAATCAGAATTTTTTTCTGATTTGTCTACTTACGCTATGTTTGCAAGTGCCTTTTACACAAAAAGGTTTATAATCTATATTCAGTGGGTCCTCATTGCAGAACCATCAGTGCCCCTTCAAAAAGTAACTAACTCCTTTCTAAAGTCTTCATCTCTCAAATACCTTCCTCAACTCTCTTGACTGAAACAAGGAAAGGCAAATTCATCCTCAGACCCACATACTGTCATGGAGGAAAACCCCCAAAGTAATTTGTACCTAGGACATTATGGAGTCAGAATGTGAGCTTAGATATCCACCATTCTTCTCCAGTGTAGTTCACCTCCACAGCAGAGCAGCCTCAAATAATGTTGATGGCTCTGGAATAAGGAGAAAAATCCACATAATTCTCTCAATGAAAGAAAACTGTGGCACAGAGAGAATCTAGCTATAGGAGCAAATGAGAACAACTCAGATAAATGGCATCACCATCATTCGCCATAAGTACTATGACAGCCAAGAAAAACTACATTGTTTTATGATCATCCCCACACACACCCCGTTGCATCCTTCAGCCAATGTTGGGTAGTAAAGTTAGATGGAATGATTACAAGACAGCATTCCTCTGCTCCCAGGCCACATTTCTATCCAAAGCCAGTTCAAGAAAGTAATGCAGCTTTCCCTTTCCCACCCACAGCTCCCAGTCAGGCTGCTATGCCTTTAATTTACATTATTTTTTTTTTCATCTTCTGTCTTTGTATGCCCCTTGAGGCACATGTTCTCCAAAGTGAGAACTGCTCAAATATAGTTTACGTTACCAACAGAACATTTTTAAAGAGGAAAGAAAATTGTCAAATAAGGTGACAAGATTCACACCAAGAATCATTTTGTAAAGTCTCTAAGATGTTGTCACAACAAACCCAGAGGAAGAATTCTACTTCCTCAGTAGCCAATAACAGAGAAGGTGACAGGAGAGCAGAAAGGAAACTGAAGACTCCCACATGCACTTGGGATGCTTTTCAGATCCTCAGCTTTGTCTATACATAGGCTGCTAGATGAGGAAAATGAGACACTAGTCTCTATGGCCAGTGCAACTGTTCATTTCTGTATGCTCCTTGATGGTTTGGTTAAATTTTCACAGATGCTATCATTACACTCTAACTGTAATAATAATCTGTTTGAATTGTTCTGTTACTACACTGTGCTGACAGCCAGGTCTTCTGTACTGAAATGTCCAATGCTGATGAAAAGTGCAACTGCCTGAAATTAAGCCTAGAAACTCTATTTCTTAACCGAGTGCTGCTTTGTAGCGAGTGATTATTCCCAAGACTTGATGAAAGGAAACACAATGGAAAAAACAAATGGCCAGCAAAGTGGCAAATTAGGATATGGACAGATAACTGTAAACTACAGTGCACACCATTTTACAAGTTCCCACTTAATAGATTAACTGTATTAATGGACAAGAGCATACTTCTGATTCACTGCTATTGCAAACTAAAGTAGATCACTTTAAGCCACTTGTTAGTTTGAATCACGGCACTAATAATAACAACTCTCACCTTGGAATTACAATAGTTTAGAAGCTTGCACATAAGCAATTAGCAACAACTCTTTAAGATGCAAAATCCCAATAATTACTTGCCTCTCCCTGTCTTCTAAATTTCTTCCCCAGTTTGTTGCAAATTGGTGCTGGACCACAATTTCCATTATCCCAGAAGCATTCATGGTTCTCTGGTGGCCTTTACACTAATAAACAGAAATATAATGATGAATTTTCAGCTGTAAGTTGGCATCCACAGCAATCAATGGGACTAGATCAACAGCAGCATCTCTCTTCATCAGATGAGACCAAAGCCTGCCTCTGTAATCAGACCTGGTCTCCCCAGATCTATTTGTCCCAAGGGACCTACCAAAACACAGTGTAGCTTCCTACCTCATTGTCCACCAAACTTCCTTTGCAAAAAGAATCCAGATGCATGAGGGGACTGAGCACCATGCTGCATTCTGACTCCTAGCTAAGCTGGGAATGCCTGTGTCCTGGAACACAAACACAACCTGCAGTATCTTGAAAAAGCTAGCCATATCTTCAAGGCTTTGAGGTTTATTAACAGATACCAGACTCTGTCAGCTCAGACTGAAAATTAACACATTCAGCAGTGCTCTGCAGAAAATGAGGCAGGCACAGGAGATGGAAGATTACATTATTTCATTTGCTTTATTTTATCATTACCCATTTCACTCTGAGATCCCAACCTTTGATGTAAGTCTCCCCCATGTTCAGCACTGTATTTTATTTCTACAGCTCCACTGACAATGTTTAAATGAAGCCAATCTCCTGCCGAAGTATGCACAGAAGTCCTGCAAATTATTTTAGAATAAGAACAGCCTCAAGCTTAAGGAAAAGTTGTAATCAGAAAGGATAATCTCATTGAGACAGCATCTAACATTTCAGCAGATCAAGTAAAAAGCCAAAGTTGGCTGCAACACTCAAGTTTTTCCATCAGAAAGGATTACTGCCTGATATTGGGAATTCAGTGCATACTCCTCCACTCCCATAAGTCATAAGAATGTTGGACTCCCCTTTACGTCTTCCTCAGTGACATAGATGCTCCTGCTAAGCCAAGGTTATATTGTGTCACGTGTGGCAGCACAGGAATAGAGAAAGGAAAGGGATTACTGCAGATATGAGGCTTTTCAGGGATACATACAGGAGGTACTCCAATCCCTGCATGCAGCTGCGGAATAAAGCATAATGAGAACTGGCTATCTCTGCTAAATACTACCAAAAAAGAACTGTACTCATGAGACAAGATCAGAAAGCAGACTACCTTGGGAATCAATGACAATTAACATGAGCTAACCATAACATTTACTACTTTTTTTTTTTTTAAAAAAAAACACCTTTTGTTCATTCTTCACTCAGGATACTCTTTAAAAACTCAACTGATTATGCTTTCACTGTTTCTGAAACAGATGTTACTGTTTAGTGACTTTTTCATAGAATTATTCTTAACACACTCACATAGTAGTATAAGAATGTTTCTTCATAGCAATATTTCAAACATGTTCAGTAGCTTGAAATCCTGTTCAAGCCACAGAACGCATAGCACGTGAACAGCGGCAGGACAAACTCCATGGTAGCCTCACTAGTTTTTTAATCCTTCTATGTTTTCAAATGCCCATCTCTCTACTGAAATCTATAATGCAAGTGACAGTTCCAGGAAGCTCATGGTTCTGCACAAACCATTAAACATTCACAATCACCAGAAAAAATTACTGAATATCCTATTCCCCTATGAGACAGTTCATCCTGGCCAAGTCAAAGAGCTGTTCCATCTTTATTTGGACTGAAAGAACTGAATTATGAATATAAACAAATAACTATCAATTATTACATTGAGTAACAGCAAAAAGCCTTGAAAGTAGGCAAATGAAGCAAGTACTATACAACAAACCCTAAGGCAAACAATATAAGATGGACAATGTAAGAGGAAGAATTGGTCAGCTTTTTACAATTGTTTCCCTCGTTTTAAAATCAGAATTGTTGCTTCCTTTTTAATCGTATGAAAGTTTTAGGGGTACAATGCTCTGTGACACTTAATGGGAAGCTAACTTTTTTTAGCTTGGCTAAGAATGGCACTACTATGCAACCACTTTGTGGCCTATGTGGAAACTTCTAAGTAAGGCACAGAGAAATCAGTCTTCCTGCTTTTAAACACCACTTTCATTAACAAAAGCATCTGGAGCTAGTCTGGTACTAAAATACACTCATAGGGAGATCACATTGCTTACGTGGCACTCAGTAAATAGTTCTATTTCACATTTGTTTCAGAGTTGACAAAAAAACCAAACCAAAAAATCCACTTAAATGTCTCTTCCCTCATTCCATTACCACCTTATCAGTGGTACCATTACAAGTTCTTAGAAAACTAGTTCACTGAAAAGCTCTGGCTTAAAATAGCTGGGTTGAGATGGAGGTGGGACACTTGCTTCATTTGTTTCTTTAAATGAGGACAGTTCACCAGTGCAGATTACAGGGTAGTCACACAGAGATGCACAGATCCAAGTAAGAGCGCAGAATAGAGCAATGCCAGGGCATGTATATAAGTCTGTTTTGATACTGAAGGAAGCCCATTAAGGAACTGCACTCTTCACATACCCTAAGGGAGTGTAGAAGCAGTCTGGATACTAAGAAAAACAGAACATTGCATTTTTATAAAATTGATTCACTTAGCACTTATAACACCTTACACACTACATAAAAACACCCAGAACGTTACACTGAAGCTCATTTGCTACCTTGACAGTATAACTAGTAGGAGGTAACTAATCTGCTCAATGAATCCAAAGTGTAGATAGGGAAACAGAACAGAGAGAAACATTTCTTGCAAACAGAAACACAGCAAATTACAAAACTATTCTTGCAGGCAATCCCACATTCCTAATGAGTAAAGAGGTGAAGCCCTACATTATTATTTAAGTGAATTTACCAGCCTCATACCTTGAGGACCTGTTCAGTATGCCCTTGACCATCGTCCTTCCCTGCTCCATCACAACTCCAAAACCCTTGGCACTACCTACCCAAACTCACATTTAGGGCCTTGCCTCTCCCTGCTCCATGATCCAACCTCTTGTATCTTCAAAGCAAAACCCTTCATCCCATCCTTTCTTAACTCTGACTATCCCACCTACTCAGCATCTTTTATCTTTCCACCAAACAGAAAACACACAAGGAATTGTATCACTTTATCTAGTAATAAATACAAGTTAACTTAGTTTTTTTCAGGGTAGTCAGTGTGACATGAGAAGGCTACCCAGGCTAATTTTCCAAAACCCCAGGCAGTCACTTTAACTCCCAATGTTGAAGACAAAGCCTGTGGGTTAATGAAACTGGAAACTAATGCCTTGTTCTCCTGTGGTGAATTCCTGCTTTGCTAAATCTTGGAATGAAGATTAAAGGCTGTGTGGTCAGAACTGAAAGATATAAAATCAAATGCTCTCATACAAACTACTTATTATTTAGTGGTCCCAACCACTAACTCTAGGAGGTTTTTTCCAAGAGCACCTTAGTGATGATACACTGAATTTCTTGGCTGGGGGAGGAAAGGGGGGGGTTGGTGGGGAATATTTCCCAGCTCCATAACACACACACTTCATTCACATGTTCCTCCATCACATATTTGAGAACTAGTATCTGAATAGTAACCAAAGGCTTGGTATTTTCAGTGGAGATTAAAGGCTGCATGTTCAAATAGGCACTAACTTGGGTGGGTTGGTCAAATTCTCCCTACAGTTGTTTTATTCTGGAAATGCCACAATGGAGAAAACAATTTTTTAGATATTCACATTTCAAAGAGCACACTTTCCTGAATATTTTCAATAGAAGATGATAGTGCTACTGGTTTATATAGACTGTGTATAAATCTACACATGCATATGCACAAACACACATGCACAGCATATACATATGTATATGTAGAACTATCTGTAACAGAGGAGGAGATCCTTTCATTTTGTCTTTTGCATTGCACACTCCAGGAATCTATCCTTGATCTTGACAGAACTTACAGTTTATAATGAATACTTCACCAGCTTTCATGTCTGGCATCAAGGAAAAACCTGGGAGTAAGATTTGTTCACTGTAGTTTTGCGTATTTCTTTTTAAAAATGTACCTACTGTGCTGTTTGCCTCTCACAAAGATTGTTATTGTTTTAAAATATTTTATTGGTTCAGGCAAAAACAAAACAAAAGAAAACAAACAAGTAAACAAGAGAGTCTACTGTGCTTCTGCAAGCAGAAAGAGACCCTGAAAGAACTAAGAAAGAGGGATGTTGACTGTACTACAGACTAACTAAACATGACATTTAGTAGTGTCTCTTCTTCCCTTCAGTTACCTCCATAGAAAGAGAGATACAGAAAAATAGCAATACCTCTCAGGAAAGCCCTGGGTCCTATTTCAAATACTTATATGGTCCTCAGAATCTTGGCCTTCACTTTGTATTATATTCATCTCCACAACAAGCTTATGAGTTTCAGAATATCTTCTCTTTATCTAACAGAAAGAAACTAAGACAATAAGAGGCTGAATGACCTACTGAGGTTAACACGAGAATTTTCTGGCAAATCTCTAAGAATCTCACATAGATGCTATAACATTATGAAATGCAGCATATTTTGTTGCATCAGTTTAACGCAAGTGATATTTATCCCAGAAATAATATGAAAAGGAGGATAAAATGCCAGATTTACAGCACAGTTAACAGGATATGTGAAGAAAAAATTTAGAGACACAATACCCCATTCTTTCTATTTTAAGGAACCAAGTCAGCACAATCAGATAACATTCACATTCTACATCGATGTGGTTAGATTTCCTTTGTCATTATGACATTCCTTTCTCCTTTCTTTCTGTGCATTTACTTGAGATTTGAAACTTCCTAGAATCTAGGTACTAGACTTAGAACTGCCTATGCCAAGATTTGAATTATTTCCAACAACAACGACTGTTCTAACTGATGAGATTAGAAATAGAGCTAGCTAAAAAGGTATGATATATTTTAGCTGATCTGCTTTCAAATGCTTTTGATTAGCTCTATAAACTAAGGAGAAAAAATGTTTGAAAATGGAAAAATCAGATATCTCACAAAATCAAAAACATCTGTTCCACAGGTACAGGCTTTGTTATTCAGTCAAAATGGGTAATTTCTAACTTACAGTTAACGCCCTGGTTTGCTACCTTTTTCATATGTCCAAAAAACTCACGTTAAATAGCCTTGAAGCACAATCAGTGAGTGAGGTCTTATCTTATCACCTCCTTGCATAAATATAAATTCCACACAGGGTAGAAACCACTGAAGAGTCAATCTCTTGTTCACATGCAGATTGGCAGAAAGATGCTATTTCAAGGCCACTGAAACGCTTTTATGCAGCCCTAGTGCTTATGCAGGCAGTTTAAGAAAGCAGCTATGAAGTTTGTAAAGCTTAACAACCCCTCATAGTCTACTGCTCCAGTTGAACAAGGCGAGGAATGTCATTCAGCGCAATATTTTTGCTTCCAGGGGTACCCTGCATTTTAGTCTAGCACATCTCTGGAAGAAGCTTCACAAGAAGTTCAATCAATACCACAGCTTCAAATGTGTTTTAAAACCAGCATACATGAAAAGGGGAGTAAAGGGGAACTTCTATCTTTTTATGAATACTTATGAAAATACGCAGATCAAAGCCTCTTCCTCTACAAGTAAATTTCAAGCCTCCTGTAAGACTCAAAGGAAACATATTAGAACTCATTTTATATTTCAGTTAGCATAAAGCACATGGTCTCACAACCAGGCTTTTCCCTAATGTGCAGGGAACTGCTTTAAAAATGGAGCAAAGCAGTCTAAACAGGGCCCTTTTCCTGCCTCCACACCAGGGGAAAATGGTATCAAGAATGTAACAAGCATTCAAGCTATCTCTGTCATCACCCTAACCACCAGCTCTAGCTACCTTACACACACAGGAAGTACACTTAAAGAGATAAATTACCCTAGGTTAAACATAACCTCCTGAGCTCTCTACTTGCTAAAATGAACATCACCCAACCTGGAATCTGCCAAAGCCCTTTTGACCTCAGAGTTATTTATCATATTGAACATTTATTCCAACACATTGGTTTCAGGGCAACTCTTCCCAATCACTGCCATTTCTTCTGAAGAATCATTCTGCTGCTAAGGGACTGACCACCATGGAGAAGTTCTACATTCAGTACTCAGCTGATCTAAAAAGGGCCTGTCAATTCAGACAAATACATTTGACACAATATTATCTTTCTAAACTCTGAGATGCCCAGAACCCAAGCAGTAACGTTAGCACAGGGCAGTGCCTTAGGTACCATGGCCGTTCTCCTGAGAGGGAGCTCTTCAGCAAGGCATTCTGGCACAGAATGAGGATTGCACCAATATGGATATAACAGTTTCCAGACTAGGGCTAATACCTCCATACTCAGGAGTGCAGGTTGAGGACTATGCTGAACAAATCTAACTCAAGAAGTCATATGACCTTTTCCTGCACCATACATTGTCTTCCCTACTGACATACTTGTTAAGAAATTTGAGAGACAAAGATGTGTGTACAATAAGTGTATGCAGGACAGAGCGATGTTCTCTTTCCTGAGAAATAGGACAGGAACAGGATAGCATTAAAAAACAACATTATTTGAAATACCTTTTAGAATGTTAGAAGCAAGGAAATAAAAAAACTAAAAAAAAGATGGAAGAAAGTAATCGACTAAGACTAAATTAAGAAAATTCCTCTACTGAGGAGGAGGGGAATTTCTGCTACTAGGGAGAAAAGAGTTTTGAAAAATACCTGCACCTGTTAAACAGTACTGCAAAAGAAGAGCACAACACTGAATTCTGTTGAGAGAACACCTCCCAAACTTCAAAACCTGCCCAGGTCCCTGGGGCAGCCACTGATAACAACAGCTTTCTGTTGGCACAGAACTAGCATGTCTCTTATTACAAATGCCACATAACACCAAAAACTACTCAGGAATTTCACAACACACAAAATAGGGTAATAGCATGCTTTGAATTTTGGTATACATCAGTCCTTTATTTTCACATTTATGTCCACATTTATTTTGAAAAGAAAAATAACTAGGTGGGATCTCAGGAAAAAGGGAGCACCTTCTCAGTTCTGGCACAGACTTGATGTACAATTTAAACAAATAATTCAATCTTTCTGATTCTTAGTTCCCCAGCATTAAAAACTGGGCAGCAGTTAATTTATTCTGATATTCATCTCATTTACATAGGTTGTAAATGCTGAAGGGCATGGGCCATCTCTCACTACGGATTTGTGCAGTGTCTAATACAGTAGAGATCTGAACACAGCAGGGCCTTTAAGAGCTATCTCATCTTTGAGGTACATTCAAAAAGTATATTGTTTCATGATACGTATGACTCCCAAAGCCTATTACATGTAGAGATAAGTATTCCTGATCACTAAGTATAATTTAGTGTTAGAAATGAAGGGGTCAAGAAAAACATCTGATAGTTGTAAGTCTTCCTCCTTATGTATACCAACAATACAGCATGTGGGAGAGGGAATGGGAAACAAAAGCTAAATCTATAATTAGTGAATAAAGAGTAGCAAAAATCTCCTAAGAAATCTCAGTCTAAGTTCTTCAGCTCCAAACTGCTTACAGGAAAAAGTTCCCATAAATTGGCATTAATGAAGAACAATCTTCTTGCTTTGTCTGGCAAGAAGAGCCCCCTTCTCTAAGAAAGGCAGGCACGACAATCTAGACATCCTATTAATAACATTAGAGTCCTGAACTTTAATGTATTAATGAATGGACGTGCACCCATGCTGTAATCATGAATTTCAGCATTGCCTTTGATGCTTCATTGGGCACAAAGCTCTTACAAAATGTTTGAAGTGTCTGACTGTGTAATAATGATTTATAATTCTCTTGAACCAAAGCAAAATTTGCTAGTAAAAATCATTTTTTAAATAAAAAATAAATTGTGACTGGAGGGTCTGGGTTTGTTTCAAAAAGAGATCACCCACAAGCAGCAAATTATTTAAAAAGCCACTGGTTCTAGTGTTTTGAGATAGGGAGCACACAACTCAGAATTTCAAAGTAGTGTTAATTAAGATCAGTTTATTAAAACGTCAATCTTTTTAACCAAAAAATTCCCTACCATGAATACTAGCTGCACGTTCCTTTATGTTCAACTTTTCATGAAGAAAATTATTTTTCCTCTTACCATATAGTGAGCTTTATCCCTTTTCCACTCTTCCTTTTTTCCTTTTCCATCTCTTCTGTCAGGGTTTATTTGTAGACTAAGTGCTTTCTCCTTATGCCCACACACTCAGAAAGGTCTGTAAATTACATTAAAATAGTTGTGCTTGGCATTGGGGAAAAAAATAATCTTAAAGTTTTATGAATTTTTCTTCCTTTTCAGCTCAGTCCAAAGCCCACCAGACTCAATGAAAATAATATTTTTTTACTTCAAAACAATGTGAATCAGGCCTATACTTGAAATAAATGTCATAGCTTTATTCTCATTAGTGCTTCAATTCCAAGACTTCTTTCTCAGAAAGTGCAAGGAAAAAGAGTGAACAAAAATGAGCCTGGCAAGTGTATGCCTTTATCACTCTCAAAGAAGTTATTTTTTTCCAAAAGTACTTAGAACAGTCCAATAGTCTAAAAAAATCTGCCAAGGAAAAAAAGAACGGATATAGCACGGCTGGAGACATCCCTCTGTATTCCTCTCAGAAACATGGAGCTAGAGACATGGAGGGAGGTGGTGGGGGCTTGAAAAATAACTTTAATAATTTTTGTCAAGCTATTCAATGTCCTCACACCAAATAAGGAGTTTTATTTTATTGTAAATACTTCTTTGTAAACCTAGTGGCTGTGAAAAGGGTTATTGAGTCAGATGATTAAGTGCTTAAGGTACATGTTGTGGCTGATCTGCTCACACCAGCTGTGCAGACAAGCAAAGTGATTCTGACCTGGTCTATAATAAAGTCTTTTCCACTTATGCTAGAAGAGAGAGAGGAACTGAATTTATTCTCAGATAAGCTGTCTATAACCATACACACCACACTCATGTGGCTGAAGTCATACCCATCTTAGGTACACCAATGATAAATTTCATTCAATTTTAGCAAAAGCCCAGAGCAAGATATCAGTTTCTCTCTTGAGACAGCACCAAAACAGTTCAGGTGTCCACAAAACCACAAATAGCATGTAATGAAGAAGATTGTAAGCACCTGAAACAACATCCTAGGTGTCACTGTTATAGTAGTCAGTTCAGACAACTGAGACTCTTCTGGCTCTTTTGCAGAATAATTATATGTACAATTATAAGAAATTAATAAATACATATATGGCTATTGTTTTGCTGTTTGGCTTTTTTCATTTCTTTGGTTTGAGCTTTAAAGTTTTCATCAGGAAAACTTGTGCTTGTGGCCCAAAATAATTGTCTGTCAAGGAGTTAAAACAAAGTGTAGATCAACCTAAATGTATAAAATACATGTAATAAATCAGAGAGCACATGTCCACGCTAACCGCAGGCAGGAAGAGCAAGCAGGGCAGTACTGTCCAAGAGCAAACTGCCCATAGCAACAATGATCCATCAAAGTTCTGACATGATATCACAGAACATGACAACTCTCTTCCCAGCATTTAGAGAGGGGGGGATTCTACCTAAAGCTTTGGACTCATTTTAGATCATATTATCTTCAATTACATATGTCTCTAACTGGAAATATCTATGTGAATTTTTAATTACAAATAAAAACTATTTCCACACTTTTCCTCGAAGAGGTGGGCTTCTATTTTTAATGTTTGTGATTAACATTAGGGTTTCTTCTCTTTCTCAACCTTTACAAGGAATTCCTTTTTTTTTTAATTTCAAGTCAAGCTGTGTTGCTGAAGGTGTTACAGCAAAGCAGAAGCAAGAAGCAGATTCAGAGCTGACTGAACTCTTGAAATTCAAGTAGAAGACCAATAGTGGAAGTTATCTGTGGCACAACACAGGAAAAAAATATATATAATCCCTATTCACTGTCACTGTGATCAAGAGCATTACATCATCTGTCTTAAATTGCCTATGAATTGTTGGAAAATGTGTGCTACGAAAGGCCACCATAAAGAAAATTATGCCAGGAGGAGGGCATTTCCTAAGACCTCACCAAGCTGAGGCAGAAGGACAACAGCCACTCTCCCCGTTAACACTCTTGGTATTATCACGCATGTTTGAGAAATACACTTGGCATAAAGAGCAAAATAATTCCCTTATTAATTTTTGTCTTTTCTTGCTTGTTTCTTTGCCTCAAGAAAAATATAAAGAACAGGATCCCACTGCTTAGCTATATGTTTATTTTCCTCCCCATCAACTCCTATTTCCACATGTTCCTGTTATTAACACAAACCCAGGACCTGTCTTACAGTTCCCCTATGGGGACCCATACAAATTCACTAGAACTACAGGCTAACACTTGTCAGCTTCTCTTTGTATTATAAAATAGTGCAAAGGCCTCAACATATCCTGTATTGGAAATGGGAATCCTACCATTGATTTTAACAGAACAGACATTTTCATGAATCAAATATAAGTTATTAAATGATGTCTTGTAATACAGAGACTTTCCATTTTTCATATCCATTAGACCTGTAACCCTCTGCAGCACCAACCACTGACTTCTTTCTCCCAGAAAAAAATACTACTGATCAGTAAGGTGACCCGTAGCACTTCTTTCAGCCTTTTCATCCAAAGGAATAGAAAGATGCCTGCCCTGTCAGCCAGCAGAATAGTGACCAATTCCACACACTCTTAACCTCTTAGCACTGTGGGCAATCCAGGAGACTCCTAGAGTACCCTGAGGATAACTTCCTAAGCCAAGTGACAGACACCCTTACCAGAGGTGATGCAATACTAGACCTGATGGTCACCAATTCAAAGTGAGCTAATTGATGACATCAAGATTGGAGGCAGCATGGGCTGCAGTGATCATGCAGCGGTGGAGTTCAAAGTCCTGAGGAATAGGGGTCAGGCAAAGAGTAAAATCAGGACCTTGAATTTTAGGAAAGCAAGCTTGCAGCTCTTCAAGGAGTTAATCAACAGAATTCCCTGAAAAACTGCCCTC
This sequence comes from Apus apus, assembly GCF_020740795.1. Lineage (NCBI taxonomy): Eukaryota > Metazoa > Chordata > Aves > Apodiformes > Apodidae > Apus > Apus apus. Next base: position 13,307,914 of record NC_067286.1, read on the forward strand.
AGGGACAAGGGAGCAGAACAGACCTGGCAGATCTTTAAGGATGCTTTCCATAGGGCACATAAGCTCTTGATGCCCAGATGTAAGAAAACAGGCAAGGAAGGAAAGAGTTCAGCATAAATGAGTCAGTATCAGCTGACCAAACTAAAGAGTGAGAACGAAATACACAGGCAGTGGAAGCTGGGATGGGTATCCTGGGAAGAACGCAGGGATAGTGCCTAGTTGTGTAGGGATGAGGTCAGGAAGGCCAAGGTACATCTGGAGTGAACCTGGCAAGGGATGCAAAGAATAAGATGACCTTCTACAGGTAGATCAGCCAGAAAAGAAAGGTGGAAAAAAGTTTTCTTATTCTGATGAGCAAGACTGGCAAACTGGTAGCAATGGATGAGGAGAAGTCCGAGATACTCAACAATGTTTTCGACTCAGACTTCACCAGCAGCCTCTCTTCTCACAATTCTCAGGTGAATGGGATGCAAGGCAGGGACTGAAGGAGCTATGAAGTGCTACTTCTAGGCAAACTAAGAAACCTTTTTAAGGAGTAATGGAACACTTACACTCAGTGCCAATATATTAACTCAGATTCCAAAGTTATTTACTGGTATGGTTACAATTATTGCTTTCAAAAAAGCCACTTTGGGCTACTTAAGTAGAAAGTAACCCTCAGAAATGTCCTATTTTTATTTTTAAAATTTAAATGTAAAAGGTTATTTTCAGGAAAAAGTGTAAAAAGGTTGACCTGTCAATTGCTCATTAATATTTTTTATATATACACACACAATGCTTATTACATATTGTTCTACAAATCTATTAATAGCACACTATTGTATATTAAACATAGATTGTGCGTGTGTATACAATATTTATATTATCTAATAAACATAGGGCATGTATGCCTACAGATATAATGTTATGAACCAAAGCAGATTAGAGATACATCACATTGAGTCAGGACCTTTACACAGCCTACTTTCCTCTAGAGGCAGATGCATTGCTTTAGTTAAAAGCTGTAACTGATGTGTTCAATATCCTGTTCAAATACCAAAACCCAGCCCCAATGGTCTTAACTGATCTTTATGTTAAATTTATATTAAACAGGTATTGCTGCAGTTATGTTCCACACATTAAAATCTGTTTCTTTCATATTTGAAGTGGTCATATTCAGGTTCAATAACAATTTTACACCCAAATTTCTGGTTTTAAGTTAAGGATAAGCATCACAGCACAAGTTACTATGCTGCTTCCCACAGAAGAACAAAGACTCTGGTAGCCACTGGTTGATTCAAGGCAATTGATACATGACAGAAGGCACTGAAGAAACACTCTTGGATCCACCTCTGCAAGTAAGTATTGTTTTCACTGTTATAATCTCATTTAAGGAACATGCTACTGCAGATAATAAGTTGTTTAACTAGCTGATCTGACAGGCTCCTAGCTTTTAGATGGAACAATTCCTTTTCTGCTGATTTCCACCAGGTTTCCCTATACAGATGCCATTTGCTTGGCCATAGACAGAATTCAGTGCAAATAAATTGTTGAAGTCTGGCAATTTAGCTTCCTCTCACTGAAGTCAATGAGACTCTGGCCCAGGTGAAGACCAGCTCTTTCGCTTTGAGACTAAATATTTCCTGCCTCCACTCCAATGCTTTTTTTTTTTAGTAGAAGAAAGCAACCAAGCCTGGCGAGATATTTTATCAGCTTACCTTCCAGAACACAACACACATTAGCTGAAATAACAAGCCACCATCTGTAAACACAGTGCCTAGGCTGTTTATTGAAACAAACAAACAAAAAAACCAACCCCAAACAAACAAAACCAACCCAAAAAATCACACACAAAAACCCAAACAAACCTGAAAAGCCAAAAAAAACCCTGCCCAAAATCTGACACAACTAAAATCTGCAGGAACAAAGTGATGCAACTCCTTCCATCCTCACATATCATAGGGAACAGGGGAGGTTGGGAAAGTCATATTAAAATCCAACACGTTTTCAGGTAAAACTTGTTTCCAGTAACAGTACAAAACTCTACCGATCATCTTTCCAAAACTTTCTTCATAATACATCTGTGTTAGATGCCCTATATCATAATAAATATCCACTTTGCAAAGGCTTTAGAAAATTACTTATTTTTCAAAGTTATTATTAAAGATATACTGTTAGTACAAATCTTGTAATCTTGTTTCATTGCAAACACCTGCAAGAGATCTAACAAGCCTCCTGCCAGTCTACTAAGTCAAGCAGGCTTTTTTCCAAAATTAAGGCAGAGTTTGAGTAATCTGATAAATTATAATTTAGAAAGCCAAGAATCCAGATGTTGAATACATGTTATAATATTCCAAGTTGGCCATATTTTAATACTGTAAGAAGTTAACATTCTTGGTGAAAATAGAGTTTTATGTGCATATACAATTTAGTCTGTTTTGCTGTATGTTTAGGTATTTTATATATTTATTTTATATATTTATATATAAACATGTCACATTTCTATTGTATAAATATTTAATATATACATAAGAAAATAATTCATATCATGGTTATATAGAAAGAAGATGCAGCATCCAAACTCCCTTCTGTGATCACAGTTTAGACTAGATATTAGCCTTTAATACAAATTGATTAACATAATTAGAAAGAAGGGAACAAAGACCATTATAGTGAGATCCCAAATTCCAGCAAAATACAGTACTAATGCAGCAACCTAGCAACTGTAACATTTACAGAGGCACCAAGGAGCCAATCAGCATGAAATCAGATTTGAACACAAGTCACCTCCACACAAAAGTTCAAGTCAATACAACAGGTTTTATAGAGTTAGGATAGCCCCATCTAGATAAATTGGGATGAACCAGAGGTGCCTTAAAGATGCCAATGTTTTGAAGCCAAATATCACTTGTTTGAGTACCATTAGCCAAGCACAGAGACACTGCAAGCAGCATATACTTAACTGATAAGTATAATGCAATTAAGGGGATACTGAACTTATAATGCGATTATCTATTGGTTAAGTACATGCAAAGTGTAGCGAGGATGCAACAGGTCATGAAGCATTACTGCTCACCATCCCAACAAGGCAGCTGCACGGTGTTCCCAGACCATGCAGGCAATGAGCTTCCTCCAGTGATATCTGGAAGGCATTCTCTGCACGGCTGAGTTGATACCTTCTTCCAGCTCCATCAACACAGACTCTGCTCCCTGTTCCCTGACTTCCCTGTCCCTTTTAGGATTCTACACCATTGCATGCTGGCTTTTTCCCTCTGCAACACTTGATCTACTAAAGACCCTCTCTCAATAATCATGTGTCTTGCTTTTTACCTTTTTATCTCTTTACAGATTTTTTAACCCACATCTTCTTTAGCAGCTATAGTCCAGATTAAGCAGCTATGCTATATCAGGGCTGAGCCTTGAAAACCTGGTACACTGGCAACCACACATGAAAGGAAATCTTACAGCAAGAGTTGCAGACAGGTTCACTACACATCTTTCAGAAAAATGCAAGTCTTCAGTATAAAACACTCTAGAATTTTGCAGGGATCTAATTGTCAACATTGTAAAATCACCTTCTTGTTATACATAGCAGCTTTCATGATGGCATGTTTAGTAGAGTTACATCCAGGCATTACAATGAGGTAACACAATGATGAATCATGTCCCTGACTTCTAAACCTGCTTCCCTTATCAGCCTGGGGCCCACTGACATTGGACTCTGAAGTCTCCTTTACAATGTTGGAAGTTAAGCAAAGCCAAATAACTCATTCTATAATAGGATGTTATAAAAACATTTTAAAACATTCAGCTGGATCTTGCTGTTTGTGGAGAACAGAGTAATATTGTAGATTTACACCATCTCCAGGAGCTTTTGTTTTAATTGAAAATGGGAGGGTTGTCATGTAAATAAGTGAAGAGAGAGCTAGGAAACTTAAGCAAGGGGCCAAAATCTATCTCAGACAGACTCTGGAGGAATGGAGTACTTTACTCACAAGTCCATTCACAGCTAATATCAACATACTACTCTCCAAATTTCAAACTGAGGACTGGACAGATTTATCTTTTCTGTGCAGCTCTGGGAAATGAGAAAAACTACTTCCCCTTTCAAAACAGATAGTCTGAGGTATGGTACCTTAACATTTCTTTAACACATATTCTCACCTAGAATGCATTGGCACTACATAAGTCAAAATATTATTTTATTATTACCTCTTTAACACCTAGTTAAACAGTACTTAACCCACTGGCATAAACCCAATACAGGCCCATTAAGTTAAATATTGCTAATGCACTATTGTTTGAATTAAGCACTAGTCTAAGCAGCAGTAAATGTCATTCACTGTCATTAGGGTAAATTGGTTCCCTGGGCAACATACCAGGAACACAGGTGTCCTGATTACATGGGTCCTCATTAAATACAGTACACTACTTCTTAAAAAATGGAACTCAAGCTGATTGTGACAAAAAAACCCCTCCGTTATACCTTCCAGTGAGGGAGGATGCACAAATACAGCTACGAGAACACATGCCCATAACTCTGCAGCAACTCCCAGATCCCCTTACAGAAAAATGTTTGCCAATTGTGTCATGGCTCAGTCACAGGCCCTGAGCACAGAAGCAGCTCTACGAAGATAAGGACCCACGTGAAAACAAGGAACTATTGAACTCAGGCATCCTCCTGCAGAGAGCTCTTTATATCACTGAGACCTCGAAGCAGATAAGGCTCCGCACAGATGGAAGTACTGCTCCTATAGTAAATTGCAGGACAAGAGCTTGAGATTATAATCACTTGCTATTTATCAAGGATTGTGTCTTCTGTGAAGACCCTAGTATACCTCAGGGGGCTTAATAATAATGAGATCTACTGTATCTCACACACCTGAAGTATTACAGATCAGCTGTGATAACACATTAATGTTGTTATTACATTTTTCAGTTACTAATGTGACCAAATAGCCCAAACTGAATTAGCTTAATAACCATAAAACCCCCACAGATTTTAAAAAAAAAAACAAAAAACACCACTACTTTTATTTCTTTTTAAAAGAAAAGCAAGCTTTTAATGCTAACTTGCTTGAGTCTTTATTTCTGATCAATAAGGTATTCATGCACTGGAAAAGTTAAGAAGTGACAGTAGTGCTGAGAATCATACGCTCCTGTTAGCAACTTCTTTATGGAACCGAAGGACAGCTGGTGATCCTTGCCTTGGGGTTAGCAATTTGATGTCTATTTCAGGTTCTTTTCTTGACAATATGAACCGTATGCATCATTTACATAATGCAACACACTTGAAGTCTTCTGCTGGGCTTCAGAATTTCTATTAGTAACAGAAACATGAGTTACATTAGTTAAACAATATAGATGTCATCCATTAAAATATTAGTTTTACTCATTGTCCCAGTGCAACCTTTTAAATAGAACATTTTCAGCCTGGAGATGCAGCTCCTTCCACACAGCCCTTTCTAATAAAATTATATGTATACTGAATGACACTGAGAGGTTTATTGATTCTACTTTCAAATGGCAATGAAAACCAAAGCAATTCATTCTACGGAACCTACAGCAAAGCAAGAATATTATGACTTTAAAATGTGGCTATGCAATAAACTAAAAGATTTTTATGTTAAGAATCAACTAGAGAAGCTGAAATGAAAAATGGGCTCAAAGAATGAAAGCATTTTACATAAGTAAAGCAACACACAGGTGCAAATTCACTAGCTGTATGAGCACATGCAGAGAGGAGGAGCCTAGGAGGATTATGCTCCTCCATCAGTCATTTCTGAGGCCTTCAGAGCAGCAAGCATCATATGCTCTAAGTGTTGATTCTCTCATTCCTCTTAACTAGCCAATAGTTAGGCAACAAGTTTAGGACAAAAATATATATTAAACCTTACACAAGAGTTTATCTAGAATCTTGTACATGTGGAAGAGATGCAAAGAGGTTGATTCTGAAGGTGACTGCTATGAGTAGGTTTGGATGAAGTTCCTTACACTTTGAAGGCAAATATACATAATAAGTTATTAAATATAAGTAATTCTACTCAACTTCTAATGCTGCTTGAACTCTACTGAGCATATGCAGCAAAACCATGGAGAATTTGAAAAACCTGTCTCATTCTGAATTTTGCTTTAAGCTTAGCAAATCTTTTCATAAAGACACAATGATTTTCAAGAGACTCAAGAACAACACATACCTAGTTTTAAGCATGTCAAGACTGAGTAGTAAATGACAAGAGGGTGCTATTATAGAAGATGCGACACATTTTGCGTGTCTTAATATGCAGTTAGCTACACATTGAAGGAATTTCCAACTTTCCAGATGCTGGGGACTTCTGCTATAAATTTTAATGTTATAAATGGAATCTAGCATTACCAAAAATGAGCATTTGGAAATGTTAAGCCAGACAATTAATAACTTATGAGATTGAACAAGAAATTGATAATTTTGAAATTTCATTTTTTCTTACTGACGTCTTAGTTTAAGATTGACATCACATTCAGATCTCATTTTGAGATATTAATGGATAACAAAAAAGGGAGAGAAATAGAGAGGGGGAAAAAGAAAGCTTCCTGCCTCCAGAATTAAAGAAAACTGAAGAAAAGTAGTAAGTGAAGCAGTAGCAGCTGACAGAAGAGCCTGTTCTCCCCAGCCAAGTCCTCTAGACCATTTAATGAATCAACACCATTTTTACAGTGCCTGTAAAGGCACAATCATAGTTCATACAGACACACAGGAAACAGAAGGCTGGTAGAAGTGCATTAACAGCATATACAACAGGCCACAAGTGCTTTAAGTTTTTTTAATCAAAATTTGTTTCTGCTAAGAGATGTGATATATATTATTTCTATTCCATTTCCAATTTGGAATAGTCCCTTTTTTTCCTCATCTTTATTTTCATCTATCTGCTCCCAGGAAACTCTCAGGACAATGGCTTCATTTCTGTTAATTTCATTTACTTTCATCAGGCATATGGAAAACACCCATGGTTGTTGCAGGCACACCTCTCTAATAAAACACAGTACAATTGCACAAGATAGCTGTCGAAAGTAAGGACTTGCAAAGCTTTCCTACATATTGAGGTTACTCACTGCTGTGGAAGATGCTTGCAAGCAGAGATGTGGTTGAAATTTCAACCCGTTGCTTAAAATAAATAAATAAAAATTTAAAGGTTCTTTTCAAACCAGAGAGTCTAGAGCTTATATCACCAAAACATCCTGTAAGTTCAGTATTGATGCAGCCTCTCCCCATGGTGGAAAGAACAACAGTATTGGTAAAAATGCAGTAACATTATTAGTTTATTTACTGATCAGAAATCTTAATATTAATACAGAGGTAGCCTACAACTTGAGCAGTTTAAGCTCAGATTTCTAGAAGCTAACTTATGTGAGAACCCATCAAAATAGTCACAGAAATTACTTGGTTAAACTACTTATAATTTAAAATTAAAAAGGAAATAGTGGCTAGATAACAGAACATATAGCCTGAAAAAAAACCAACAAAAACAAACACCCCCACAACAACAACAACAAAATCACAAACCCAAACAAAAGCACTGAAAGAACAGAAATGGGCAAAAGGACAGAAAGACAAACACAGACACACCATTTGCATAAATCAGGGAGAAATAAGTAAATAGCTCCAGTACCCTCTCAGTAATATTGCATTACTGACTTGGCTCCTCCCATGACGGACCTTAGTAACAATGAAGCCCCTTGGAATACATTCAGTCATGGCTTTTTCAGACAAAACAAGTGGAAAGGAAAAAAAAAAGAGACAATAGAATGCCAGTTGGCACAAGAGCATCTATCACTTCCACTGCTAAATGCCAATTACTTTTGTATTTGTGCTTATGGGCAGGAAATCCTGGCTCCTTTTCCATAAAGTCCCTGACACTGATTACAGGAGGAAGGGATTTCCCTCTGCCTTATGCCCATAACAACTCTGGCTACTCCCAGAAACTATGCTGAAGAGTTAAAAAAGCCTACATTGTGTGAACATGGTTCTAACCAAATACAGTCAATATGCATCTTAGCTTTGTGGATGGTCAAATTATTTCCATACTTGTTTTGTTGTGGGTTGTTGCTTTGTGTTACTTCTTTTTCCGGAAGTGCTGTAACCCTGTATTTCCTGCTGATCTGAAGAGGTGCAGAACATCTGACCTCAATGTATTTCTGATTTGATAACAGATTAGTATGTGCTAAAAACCTACTGCATCCTGCCAAGTGACAAAAATTGCTCCCACCATTGAAAGGCTAGCATTTACAAATATATGGCTACAGAGTGCAATTCCAGTTCTTCAGAACAGCATGTTTCTGAACTTGGACAACCCTCAAAATTGTTGTAATTGCCTCCTCCTGCAACATGGTATGAGTAACAGTAACTGAGTTCACACCTACAACAGCAACTTGTTCCAGAACAGGGACAGAGCAGGACTTCAACAAATAGCAAATTAGCCCAAAAGAAAAGGAAGACAGCTTGATCTGGGCATAGGTCCACTGAGGCATCAGGAATTATACCCACCTCCTCATGTTGAACATCTGGTCCTGTCAAATAAATGGGAATGGGGAAGGCTTGGGGTTGGAACATACTGCACTTTGGCTTGTCTCAATTCCCAGAAGAAAAAGGAGTTCTCTAGCCAAAGGTGCAGTCAGAGCTTGCACAGATGAAACTAGGAACTGACACATAGATCAGTCCCCCTCTCCTTCCTTCTGCCAAGCAAACCACAGCAGAGAAGAGAATCTGGAGCCTTCTCCTTTGATATTCTAGAGGGCCCACACCCTAACGTACTAGTTAAAGAATCTTATTGCAAACCCTGTCCCTTTTGCAACCTTGGTGATTATACAACACCATGCATGCTTTGAAATCTGCCCTTTACTCACTCATCCAAACACCGACTTTGCTCACAACTTTGTACAAAACTAAAGATGAGCTAAACCAGGCACCTGGTAATCCAACACAAAACATGAAAAAGGATAGCTGTGAATGAAAAATAAATTTTAAAAGAGATTAATAATTGTTGAACTGAGACAAACTCTGTAAACTATTGTGTTTGCAATATCACACTACATGTTTCAGCACTTGAAGTCACACTCTATATACTTTACTGATCTATTTGCATACCATATCGATCTCAAGGGTTGCATAATGTGTTTGATTTGTGGCACTTCTTCATAATTTTCTGATTAAGTTACTTATTTCACCTATTGACCTTTACTCTTAATTAAAGAGCCAATGTAAATGTTGAGCCGTAATCAACTTGCACACTACTGAGTGGAATTTACATCTTTTGGAATTTACTTAATCTTTAAGGCTTTACACTGACACTGTGTGGTACACAATGGACATTTGCATACTTTGCATTTTAAATTTGTGAAGCACATTCCTAGGAATCTAACTTTACTTCCAACAGCTTTCAAACTAAATTCCCACAGGCATTTGGTCCTTCAAAAAAATTCACACAACAGAAATTCCTTCTTTGAAAGCCTAAAAGAGAAAGACTAAGTGAAATCTCTGTCTAGTTTTCTCATGCGACTTGTACTAATACCTGTTGAACATTCAAGAGCTCAGTTTTGGATAAGACCTCTATTGCGTACACCATGTACACTTATGCTGTACATAACCAACAAAATTTCCCCCCTCTACAGAGTTGGCAGCACATTACATTCGGCATTGGTCACCACTCAAAATTTTAAAGTCACAGTAGAACTGATTATTTCTCATTAACATGGGAATCCTAATCCGAGCAAATCAGTGCCGAAAGCAGAAAAAACCCAACAAAACCCACAATAGACCACAGTCATTGCATATATTCTGCTTATTATTGTTGAGAAGTCCATTTTAGTTTTAACAATTTACAGCACTTGGTTGTCCTAGTAAGTGTATACAGTATTTTACTGATTAACTGTAAAGTGAGAGGACATCACAATTACCCAGTTAACAAATTAACTGCAATGTTTCATGTGTTCAAAAGGTGTTATGTTGATAGCTTGTAAAGTCAGCAGTTTGACAGCAGACACCAACCAAGTATGTAGAAGCTGTAGTTATACCTTCCTTACAATCACATATCCATCATCTCTCCCTGCATATACCCCAATAAAAGGATAAAGATTAAAGATGAAGATAACGTTCAAGTAATCACTCTGAGCCAAAGAGTATGACAGCACTATGCCCTTCTTGCTCCACAGTGAGCAAACAGAAAAAAGTCACTGACTTCCTCAATTACCAATGGCTTTAAGATCAAACTATGCCAGTGGTTAGATCCAAAAGATATTCAAAGAATAACAGACATAAGCATAATTCTGTAAAATAAGCTGGTGTATTAAGGCCTAGTGGGTTGAATTCCATAGAGACTGAAAAAAGCAAAACACATTTCCAAACAATTGAAACTAAACCCCCAACCTCTCTATACAAATGCTTGCTTACCAACTGCACTCTACATTAAAGTTATCTGGAAGGTGTTTTTTCACTCCAGTCTTAGTTTTCTCTTTTTTTTTTTAGTTCAGAAAGTCTTTTTGACTGGGGGTTTTATTTTACTCACATCATTGCTATAAGGACTGCATCATTTGTAGGCATTTTTCAAACAGACAATATTCCCCTTACACCATTATTTAAGCTGCTTAAACACACAGACTAAAACCTTTGCCAGTGAACGATGCCCCAGTACACTGTTGACCACAAGTGTCCCTGCATTAAAATTCACAGTGAAGCAAACAAAATGGCAGAAGGAGCCTTAACTCAGACTCAGTTCCTCCCTGCAATACATGCAATCGAGTCCATCAACATTTTGCTAATAGAGGAAGAATTTAACCCTAGCTTAGACCCAGAAGATCACAAAGGCTAAAAAACATGAACTTGCAACACAGGATATCTGTCGGCCCTTATCACATGCAGATGTAGAGTAGAAATTTCTGGAATTACTTAAGTTTTCAGTATTTATTCTTTTTCCCCTCTCTTCCACCTTCAGCTTCACTTCCTACCTGTATGCTTCATTTTTTCCCTCTTAAAAAAAATAATTAAAAAATTTAACTTACTCTCATTTGCACACTTTTACCGCTGTTCCCTAAATCAGAATGCATTGTTTCTTGTTACATTGGCTCCATGTAACCAGTTCAGTCCTAGGGCTGAATAACACTGTTACCAAACTTCCTGTAGCAACTGCTTCTTCCTCCATGGCTTCACATATTTCCCAGTATGTTCTGTCTCTTATCGGCAAGAGAGGAAGAAACAAAACTACCATTCATGTACCTTCATCCATTAACTTAGTGATGTGACTGAGATGTACTGGAGAAAGAATTCAGAATTCAAACTGAATTAAGATTATCTGAATAAGGACAATAATAATCATGAGAGGGCTTTAAAGATGAGTTATTTCTGTGAGAAACCTGCAGATGAAACTGAGGTGCCAGAGTCATATATAACACATACACCCTTGCTATTGGTGGGAACTGCTATGGTAGGAATGTGATCCAGTGTAATCCAATGAGACTTATCAAAGGTAAATAGCGTCATTTGCTCACTAGGGCTAATTTTGATTACTTCTTCCCTAAGCTCCACTGGAACAAGTATCAAAGTGAAAGCTCACATTCCTTCCATTGTCAGTAACGGAATAGCTCCTGATGACTTTTAGCTAGCCATGTATGTAGGCAATAAGAGGCCTCCAAGCCAGTTACCAGAGTACATAAAAAACCTCTACATTTAAAATATTCAGCTTGCTCAACAAAGAATGCACCTTGATTAGTAGAGTGTATTAAATTTCACCTACTTAACTCTGCAGCTTGATTAGTGAAGTATGCAGCTTAATCAGCACAGCATGCAACTCATGACAACATGCACCACCTAAAACTGAAACTAATGGTAAGACCCAACAGAATCCCCAGTATGCGTCTCAAAGAAAAACATGTAGTAGAGGAGATTCAAAGCAGGCTCTTAGGTCTGTAGAAAAAAAATTTAAAAACACCACAAAAACAACCAACAAAACAAAATGTCCTGTTTCAGCAGCAACCTTGTGGCTTTGCAAGGTGTATGACTCAGATTGCAAAATTTCAACTGCCCAGTAGCTGGAGTAGTCAGGCAACAGACAACTACTTTCAGTGCAAAACCAAAGCAGAACTCTCATCAATAATTCAGGTCACTGTGACCCAGCACCCCTTTACTCATCATCCATGGGCAGTACGTAGCTAAATCCAACTTCCAGTATTTAATTTTAGGAACACCTGAGACAGTATCATTTGCTATCTAAAACACAATTTCATTATCCCACAAAAATTAGGGGGAATACTTGAAGATAGCAAGAATTTCAGCAACTGACATTAATTATCATTACAATTTACATACTGGCAAGCTAAATATAAGAGTTAGAAGGGGGTTCAACTCTACACAGATAGGATCTGGAGGCACTTCAGATATGAACCAAGTTTGGATTTTAAACAATCCTAATGAAGATTGTTCAGACACTGTATTAATTGCTTTACTGCCCAGAAATAGACAAATTCTAACATAATTAGAAAGTAACTTGACTTTTAGTAGAATATAACTACATGTTCTGTCCCTAGACTATAAAGAAATGCAGATACAGCTGTAGCTTTCTGTAGCTATCACTCTACATAGTATTTCCTTAATGATTCCCCCCGCCCCCCCCCGTGGTTATCCTATATGCTGTGAACATGAGATGAACTCAGTGTTGTTATTTATGGTACAGATTCTAAGACTGCTGCAGTTAATAGAAACACTGTGTATTGTCTACAGGGGAGTTTTGCAGAATGTGACATTTACCAAAGTATAAATCTCACCAACAGAGGTACTTATACTTATATAATTCTTAACCCACACCCTTCCTTTTGGATACTATACATTCACCAAGGAAAAGAAAAATGGGTATGTGTCTCAGATTCCCAGATACTCAGCTGTTTCTTGGCAGAACTGGATATCATCCCCATCACAACCTATCTAGAGCTATTAATAGTCAAGGCTTTGGCCTGGCAACTTCTGAAACAATTAGAAAAAAGAAAATAACATACTACAATTGTCAGACAATAAAATAGAAAGATTACAACTGTGTCCTGTGTTAAAAAAAAAACAAACACCAAAACAAAAAAAAAAAACTAACAACAAATCAAACAACAAAAAAACCCACAAAAAATCCAACCCACTCACCCAAGAAGTCCCAAATCTAATATTTTAATTCCTCAAAAATGTTTGTATTACTAAGAAAAACAAGTAGATATCAAACAGCATTGAACTTTGATTGTTGACGTTTCAGCTTACAGCTCCTACACAACCAATACAAACACATACACACATGAATCTCAATCTTTTAATTAAGAATTTAACCCTCAGGTAAGATTTAAAAAAAACCAACAACAACTAAAACACAACAAACACCAAAAAAACCACCACACACCAAAAAAACCCACAACACACAAATAATAAAGTTGTGTTGTTCTCCCATCTTAAACGATGAACCTAAAAACCCAGCATAGTGACAGAAGTACACCCTAGCATTAATTCAGACTGAGTTCTGAGAGGTGATGCCAGTAGAAACAAGGAGGATAAGAGGCAATCAGGACAACAGCAGCCAACCTGAAAATCCAAAGGTTAATTTTCAGACTGCATCCTTTCTATCACAGCCTGCTGGACGGGATTCACATTCCATCATGTGTATTTAGAAGTCCTATGTTGGGCCATTAATCACTGTGTTAGGTCCTCTTCTGCTCTAAACATTGGTTGAAAAAAGTTTCAATATCTTTACATGTTTTTATTCTAACCATTCAGACCCCTGTGCCAGCTCGGTGGTACTGTCCCTATTGCTTCTTGCCATACATCTATGCAAATACTTTTGCCATCTTTCAGAAAAAGTAGTAGAAACTTTTATATTTCCAATGTGCTATCTATTTTAAACATCTTCATTTGGAAACGAGTAATGCCATATTTTTAGCATCTATATTTTAATTAGAAGTATTTTCTTTTTGAAGACTCTAATTGGAGTAGCAAATTAAAATAAACAGTGTTCACTTGCTAAAGCATGCCACTGATCACTTCCTGGTACACTAAAGGCTAAGTTCTATGAATTTAAGTTGAACTTCCAACAAAACTTGGAAGTTTATTTAAATTTTAGATTGAGTGGACTAAGAAAACATACTGGATAAATATTATAGGTCTTAGAGAACTGAAAATACCACTGTCTACAGCATTCCTGATTCAGAACATTAAAAACTTAGTCAAGTCTTAAAAGGTTAGTACTCCAACAAAACAAAGTAGTCCACAGGACAGCTGTCTTAGTAGCTATTAATATAGCTACTACAGTGAAGGAGTTTCAACCTGTATTTTTGCTCATACCCATTTCACACCATGCTGTAATTGTATACTCTTCTTTCAAATATACAGTAACATGACTCAACGAAGAGTCCACTGTTATTTTAATTTGGCATCCAGAGGATTTTGCATACATTTTTGGTAATTCTGAACGTGAAGGAAAACATTACTGTAAAAAGATCAATGTTAAAGCATTATTTGCAGTGCACTACTTTCCCTTTTTGAAACATTGCCAGTTATTCCCTATCCATTCCTGAGACCACAGAGTCTAAAACAGCAAGTATCTTATTAACTTCAGTTGAAGTAAAGTGTAACTATTAACCCCTCAATAACTTCTCTCACTTTTGTACCATAGCTGCAGAACTTTTGTATTGGGTTTTACATAGACAACAGAAGAATCATTTGAAAGTTAACTTTGGAAGAACAAGTTTAGCGTAGATTCTAAATGTAAAATTTATCCCAGTTATGTTGTTGGCAACATGCTTTTCCTTTAAGAGCGTGTCAAAGACAAAAACTTAGAAAAGGTAGCAATTTTCAGCAAGTTGGTAGTCAATATTGCTATTTACACATTCCCTGGAAATCTGCTGTTTCTCTCGGCAAGGTGAAGATGGTATTTCAATCCATTAGCCTGGGACTAGGCAAGAGTTAAAGGTTATGCTGTACTTCCCTTTTCTGAAAATAGTGCCAGGTTGCACTTCAGAGTCCTACCAGCTATGAAAAGCAAGACCAAGCACAACACTGAGATCAGCTCAGTTCTGAGGCAGAACTAGACCAGGAACCAAGTACAAGCATTTTCTATTTTGGTTCAACCAACTACTTTTTTTTCCTCTTTAAAGGTCCAATACAATGGTCATTATTGCATCTGGTATAATTTACCAAATAGTTATACACAGCAGTAATGCAGGAGTCATGAACAGAGGAAAGACAGATAGCTAACATTACTGAACAACATCTAACCATGGTTATTGTCTGGGATACAAGCAAAACAGGGGACAAGAGGCAGTTGAGAAAATGAGAAGCATGGAGTGATGACAACAGAAGATGGGTTAAAAGCTCATGTAGGTTCAAGACATTTCTGGTATTCCTCCCCCCCAGGTACTTCCCCTCTTATTCAAAGAAATAGCTGCAGTACCACAGGATCCACCATGTGGTGTCTGTTAGCAAATGTTGACTTTTACATGGTGACTGCTGTAGGTACATCTAGATTGTGTATTTAAACATCACAGTTTTGTTTTCATTTCTTGTAAGAAGCATTTGACTGAGGTTAATGTTTTATATCAACAGAGTAAAAATAGCTAATTCTGGGCCCAAAGGTCATACACATCAGCACAACTTGAGTTCTGAAGTGCTTTTAACCGTGATTTTTCCTTGTAAGCCAGGTCCTTTAAAATATACAACACATTTAGCCCAGTCTTATAAGCATAGGGGGGGACGACAGAAAAAAAAACAACAACACCAAAAACCCCACGACATTTACACTGTCTTTGGAAGACCACAATCATTTGACAATCAGAGGGATCTGACTGTATACGAGACAATACTTGCCAGGAAATACGTAAGACAAATTGAGTTCACTTTACAGAAAGGATTACAAATTTGAGATATCAGCACAAAGAAAAAAGACATCTTCTCCATCTGATTCATTAGAGTTTTGGCACCCCAGTTAAGTTCTGACAAGCTAGTATTCCAGGCACAGTAAAATATTGTTGTTCCACTAGGCTTGCTCCAATGTTTAGTCATAAGATCCATACAATAATAACAGAACAGTGGCCTATCTTGACCAACAGTACATTAGTTATTATCTGCAGCACAAACACCTACCACTTTATACTAACATTTTGGCAGTTAATCTAAACATAGCACTTAAAGCTACATCATAATTTTGAGATCTAACTGGGTCATTTTCCTTCCAGCTGGCACCAGTAAAAAGTATTTTATAACAAAAAAGTAAATGAAACTTTTTTTATGAGGGTTTTTTTCGTTCTTTAATGGCAGGAGCACAAGTATGATTTCAAGCACACACGACACATTTTTCAAGGCCTGTTTGCGGTGATGCTAGCTGGGTGAATTACAATAAGATTTATTGTGCAGTGGTGTATGTCTAATTTTCCATCTACTGCTGGGAGCTTCAGTTGGTGGGAACTAACAGAGACGCCCATTATGTACAGCCTGGTTCAAACTGTGGTTTTGGTGCAAACTTTCAGGGACAGGAACTTACTGCACATGCTGGCAAGATGACAGGGAGAAAGTTGATGAAAAGAACAAAAAAGGACTTCTTAAATGGCTTCTTAAATATTTGGTATCCCATCCCCCTCTAACTTGTTTCATGGAAAAGAGAGAGGGAGGAGAAAGGAGAAGTCACAAGAAATTTTCCTGTAAAAATTGTGTCATATTCAATGGATATAAAACAAGGCAGCTAATGACTTCTTGTTATTGTAGCAAGGTCCCCCGCTGACAGGATTCAAAATGAACAGGAGCTCACCGGAACACATTTCTCAATGCTTTACTCCTCAGTCCTTTTTTTGTTTCTTTCTTTCCCTGCCCCTCCCCCACCACCCCCCGCCCCCGTACTGGAAATACATCCCTTTTTAAACAACCATCTACAGACTTCTTTCCCTTGCCTTCCTCTACCTTATTCTGGTTTTGTCAAATGTTCCATGCATAATCCCACCTAGCCAACTTGACATTGTCCATGCAAAGTGAAGGCGCAGGGAGGAAATAACAGAAGGAAGGAATAAGGAGAAGGAAAACCTGAACAGACACAACAAGAAAAAGCAAAGACCTGGAGGGATAAGAGCAGGGTGAGACTGTGGAGCTCGGGATTTCCAGCGAGAGATACATGCTGGATAGGAGAGGTTAGCAAGGACAGAGAGAAAGCTTGAGAGGAAAAGGTTGGAAGGAAAAAGTTTAAAATAGGAGTGGAAAAAACCCAGTATGAATAATATAGTGGGAGGGTGCATTAACAGAGTAAATGACTTATTCAGTCTAGACCTAGGATCTGTCTTGCTAAGCCACAATGCACAACAATATAATTTTAATACACCGAGCACTTCATCTCGGATGTAACTAGAAACAAACTGTGCAACCATGCCCTGCTTCTTTAGGAGCAGCTTGTCAGGGAGAGAGAAAACCATTCAACACACCATGTTTCTTCTGTGCCAGAGCAATACGGGGGCGGGGAAAGATGATTTGAGTAGTCTGCTCCACAACTGGCACTCCGAAAAGGCATTTTGCTTTAACCAAGCAAAAACTGAAAATACACAACAGTCCATAAAACTGATGTCCTTTCTCATTGGCTTCCAAACATTCATGAATTCACAGTATTATGCTTTAAGTTTACAGTACAGAGTCATGACCTAGGAATAATGTCTTTTTCTGTCTTTTGTTTTATACTAGGTACCATTTACTACCCTCATGAAATCTGCTTCAACTATTCTCTCAGGGGTTAGTTTGCTCTCTATAACCTATGCTGTAGTTCCATAGCCACACACGGGATGGCACTGTGAAAATTAGTCCTCACACATAAATCTGTTCCCCATTCTGACTCTTTGTAGGCAGCAGATTCAAGGCAAAGGTATGTTTTTATTCTCCAGAATTGTTTTTATCCACCACAAACTGGTATCACTCAGTTTTATGCCTGGTTAGTCAGTTATATTTTTCCTTTGTATCAAGTATGGAAAACTAATGCCTGTAAGTGTATTAACGCTATGTTATGATTTTTGGAAGCTTTGGTAGCAGAGAGAAGCAGTAAGTGATTGGGTGCGGTATTACAATGTGCAATGTGGTATTTCATTCTCTCTAGAGGTCTGTAATTTTATGCATGTTGAAAAAATGTTAAGGAAACTTAATGCACAGAACATAAGGAACCAATTTTCCTCTTTAAGGAGAAAAAAATAAAAACAAAACAAAAAACACCTTTAGGCTGTAATCATTAAAAACATCAGTCCAAATGGAACCATTCAGTAAACCAGAGTGGGCAACAGAGAGCGTAGGCACAGTTAAGAAACAACCATTATTTTTTGTCTGCCTTGTCTTTGCAGCCACATCTCTCTCAATCTTTGCTCAATTCATTAGCTCTCTATAATTGTATGTCAATGCAACCATAAATTCCATATATGGGTAACAACAGACAGAAACTCCCTTGTACCACATTGACTCAGAATAGAGGACATCACAAAAGTTTGTTGTTGTTGTTAGATAAATGCAGAGATGGAACAAGGTCCCAGAAAGACACATGAAAAACAGTTAGAGTTCACCTAAAGTCAAGTCTCAAACTTACTTCAGATTTCTGCTATTACACCCTTGCCAAAAATCCCCTTCTGATCTTTAATCAAGCAATTGGCTCAACCATATACAGGGTAGCAAGAGTGACCCTATACTGTCCTGCAGAAAACAACATGGTATTTTACAGTGCAGCACTGTTCTATGTCCCAACATAGAAGCATGGCTCCAGAAATAGCATATACCAGTAGGTGATATTTAAAAAGAAAACCCACACATATGCTTTCAAGGATCGTTAGTACAACATACACATTGTGTGTAGTCTGGAGCAGCCTATTACATAAGGCAGTGCCAAACAGGCTTCTCAGCACCTAGATTCAAAAACAAGTACTAGACATAGCACACCATTGATGCCAGTGCCTTATTCAGCCAGCAGAAAGGGGTACAGAACTCAGTGTTGCAGAAAATGGTTAACAACATCTGTCCATTGACAGCAGAAGACTGGAACTGCATATTCTTTAGATATATCTTTCTCCAGGTTTGTATAAGAGCTAATAGTAACTACAAGCCCTCTTCTACACTTATCTCTCAACTTAAGAAACCAGCACATTTTACTTGACAAACAGACTAATCAAATACTGCTGTAAGTTGCCACTAGCATAAAATAGCATCACTACACCAACAGTATGTACCTCTAGATAAACAGGTAAGCTCCCTGTTGCCTTCCTGGCAGAAAGAAGTTCCACACCCAGAAAAATTCCCTTGAGAAGAAGTTGGAGATCTTCAAGAGATACTTATTTCACACAAGACATCATAAGGAGGGCATAAATACATAAAGTATCCAATGAATTCACAGCACACAAACCAAAACAGGCAAGCAGAGGTTACCCCAAAGGTTCCCAGCATTGTTTTCAACAGAGTATCATCCACACCCTTGAATTTTTGTCTATATTTTTTAAATGGATGGTTCAACACAAGGAGCCAGGAATACAACCCTCCCATGACACTGGCACAATGAAGTCTACGTATGCTTATGTCTCTCTAGACTTTACCTATCTTGTCTTACCTAGCCTTGTCATAGCCAACCCAGATCAAGAGAGACGGAAAAGAAATGGGTGGAGGATGGTCTGCACTTGCAAACTAACTTCATAATACTGCCAGTTCCTAAGGATCACCATTTCAGGGCAATAGCTCCCCTTCAGGAATGCTACTTCACATCTCACAGGGATTTTAACATAGCTGGAATTACGTGGCCTGAGCCTTAGTTTCTAGCCATGAGACAGAGATCCATCAGTATCTGTCAGCAACTGGACAAAAATAAGAGAGCAAATCACAAGTTTTCTTCAAAGTAATCACAACTCATGAGCAAAACAAATCCTTTTCCAACTAGGACTACATGTTTAATTTTTAAGATTATAAACCAAAATAAATGAAATTTTCAAAGGTTGTTAGTCATCAAACTCAATCTGTCACTGGTCTTTGTGCTAGAAGATCTCTGCATAATATCAAAGACAAATTTCCCCTACCTTTGATTACGAGTTGTGTTGAAGTTCACCGCCACAACACATACTGGTAGAAGTACTATTGCTTCAACATTTAAAATCAGAGGAGCATTTATTTGGAAAAGCTCAGTTCCACATGACTTTGAAATACTTCAAGACCTTGAAGAAACCATCACGTGTAATAGTAATAAGTAAAGAGCAATAAAAAAAGCAGGTGTTATACTCCATTATGAAGAAAGAAGAATAAAACAATCCAATAAATCATCTTACTAAAGAAAATAATCCTAATAACCAGATGGACAGAATATTAAGAGCACCAGCTTACACTACTTCCCTTCCTTATATAGACACATCCAGCAAATTGAACAAAAACAGGACAGAAAACTCACCCAGAGGCTTCACAAACAGCAATGCCAAGTTCTAAAACCTTCTCCCACAAGAGCAAAAAGGAGATCTCTCTCTTCCTCTTTTATAGAAAACAGGTGGAATACATTCTTTACTTATGTGTATGAGACCCTGATTTGGATCAGGTGAGTTGTCCCAGGAAGGGAGGGTTCTTCGTTAAATAGAGATTTGAGATATCTGTGGCAACACTTAGGTTCCCCAGGAGTTGTATTCCTCGCTCACATCTACCTGGGCAGCACAAGGTAGACTGAGGAAGTTTTCCTCCTTCCTAAAAAGCTCTCTGTCAGTGTAACACAGCAAGGAAATCTTGAGCTCATCTGTACTTTAACATATTAGATCTGCAGTGCCATCCCACTACCAAGAAGCAAACACCAGTAACCGGCAGCATAAAGTCAAGGACTGTATTGCTTGCAATCAATACTGATGAAAGCCTTGCCATTCTTCATAGTTTGAGAACTTCTCAGGTACTTGGGCTCTACTTTACACATGTTCTGTTTTGGATTTACTACCACTGATGGCCTTGGGGAAGCCACGGTACACGACACTCCCAAGCCATTAGTGTTGCAGATAGCTTGTTTGGTCATTATACAGAACTTTCCACTCAGATTTTTCATATTGAAAACCTAGGACTGGAAGAGAAGCAAAAATAATTTAAAAATCCTACTTTTGCTGTAATGTGAGGAGAAGTCCTGCTAAACCAATGTTAAACAGGGTGGGAAGACAGGAGCAGGAAGAGTTCTTATCTCTAGTAGTCACATTTTATGAAAAAGAAGTGAGAAAAAGTTCCCATTTCTGGTATTCTGTCACATTTCACTGTAGTATAGAATCATAGAATGCCAGGTTGGAAGGGACCTCAAGGATCATCTGGTCCAACCTTTATAAGTAATACTGTCATTTATATGAGATGGCTCAGCACCCTGTCAAGCTGAGACTTAAAACTTCCAGTGTGGGGGAATCTACCACTTTCCTTGGGAGACTACTTCAATGTTTGGCTATCTTCAGGGTGAGGAATTTACCTCTTGTATCTAATTGGAATCTACCCAGGAGCAGCTTAGGCCCACTACCCTTTGTCTGTTCCATGTGACTCCTTGTAAATAGGGAGTCTCGAGCTTCTTGGTAGCCACCCTTGAAGTATGTCTTTTCTCAAGGCTGAACAAACTTGTTGTCCTCATATCTCAGCTCCTCCAGTCCTATGATCATCCTTGTGGCCCTTCTCTGAACCCTCTCCAGCCTGTCCACATCCTTTTTGTAGAGCAGGGATCGAAACTGAACACAATACTCCAGGTGTGGTCTGACAA
The DNA here is from genome assembly GCF_020740795.1 of Apus apus. Classification (NCBI taxonomy): domain Eukaryota; kingdom Metazoa; phylum Chordata; class Aves; order Apodiformes; family Apodidae; genus Apus; species Apus apus. The sequence continues at coordinate 13,329,633 of NC_067286.1, forward strand.
GCGCCAAGTAGAGCGAGAGGATGACTTCTTTATCTCTGCTGGTGATGCCCTTGATGCAGCCCAGGATCCTGTTGGCTTTCTTTGCCACTGCAGCACACTGTTCACTCATGTTGAGCCTGTTATCCTCCAAGACCCCCACATCTCTTTCCACAGGGCTGGCCTCCAACTGAGTGGATCCCAGTCTGAACTGCACTCCTGGGTTATGTGTTCCCAGGTGCAAGACCTTATACTTCTCCCCATTGAACTTCATAAGGCTTCTGCTAGCCCAGTCTTCCAGTCTGTCTAGGTTATCCTGGAGGGGGGCTCTCCCTTCTGGAGTGCCAAGCCCTCCACTCAACTTGGTGGCAAACTTCATCAGAGTGCTCTTGAGCCCAACATTCAGGTCACTTATGAAGACACAGTATGCAGCATCAACTCATTATTGATGGACTAATTATTTACCTGAATTTTCTGCTTTTGTAATACAGAAAGTATCAGGCTTTAGGTGACTCTCAAAAATAATCAGGCAGCCCTAGACCTCAATATGCAGCAGAGTTTCGTGCTATGTAAAAGGATGTGGAAATATTGTGAGCTAAGTAAATCCAATCCAAAAAGTTTGGAACTGAAAGTGTTTATTGTTCATCTTCCAAAAGCATCAAGCATCTTAAGGCTGGGATTTTCACAGAGGCCAAAGAGAATTAGGTACTTCTAAACCTATTGCATTTCAGTAGAATTTAAATACTTCTGTTTCTAAGTCTGCCTTGAAAGAGATTTAAGGTGGGATTTTTCCTTTTAATTTACCATTCTCAAACCTGATGACTTATTTTCAGTGGGGACTCGGAGACATAACACAGGCCCTTCTGTTGCACCCAGAGTGGTGACTGTTGCAAGACTACAACATCTCCTAGCAATTTTTTCAGTCATTTGTATTGTAAATTATTGTCTTCTTTCTTGCATGGGGGGAAAAAAACAATCATAAGAAGAATTAATAATTCAGAAATATAAGCAGATGAAATTCCTTATTAACATGAGGTTTTACATCTTAACATCTATTAGCCTAACAAGAACCCCATTTGCAGATTAAAAAAAAACACAACACAAAACAAAAACAAAAGTGTGAGAAATTATGCATCTGTTCCCACCAACAGCAGTAAAAGCTAGAAACAGGCTTGCACCCAGATAGTTACAAATTGGGTGCCAATGTTATATTAATTACATTAAAAATGGAAAAGTAGAAACCCTTCTGCCTTCTTCATTTAGCTCATAACCACTTTTTTCCTATTTCTTCTAGAAAATGAGTGTTTTTCCATTTAAAAGGTGAGAGCCACTCCGTAGTTACAAGTGGTACTTTTTGACTTGCTTAATACAACCCTGTGGCTACAATTAACACAACTGATAAATAGCACATCTAATTAAGGTCTGATCCTGCTTTACTTATAGGTGTAATCCTTGCAATAAATTGCAGGTTAAGCTGTTGGAGGTAAATGAGAAGAGATGGAAAGCATGATCTATGATGCCTGAATTTTAAGTCTTCAGACACTAAAAACAAGTGTGTGAAAGAAGATAACAAATATCAAGACAGAAAATTTAAAAAAATGTAAGATGCTTTAATGATTACTGTAATTACTGTAATATAGCTGAGATGCAGGTTTTACACAAAGCTTTAAGAAAAGGTAGCAAATTCTGTATGTCTCTATGTGGGCTATTTAATGCTGTTGTCCCTCACATGGGAAAAACATTTTCAAAAGAGACAAAGAACATGATTTTCCTTCTCATTATTTCATAGTGCTTTAGGTTCATTTCAGAACTTCATTGTCTTTGAAGCTGGGGAATAAGGAATGCATACTGTTTCCATGCAGGGTCTTATTGTTGAGGAAATCCACTATTTCATCCACTTAAGAATGAATAAAGAACTGAACCAATTTGAAATCCTTCACAACTTACCATTCTTACAGGCATCTTAAGACTACAGACTATCTGATCTATTTTGCTTGCAATTCAACTACAAACACTTTGCAGTATAAAAATCAAAACATTGTAAAATAAGTGTGTATTTTCTTTAGCATGATCAGTCTAAGGATTTTTAGGGAGGGATTAAAAGAAGGAATCACTGCCATTCCATCTAATATGAATCCTAAGAAAAATACTGTGCACTTACTGCCAAGCACTGAACCACCTGTCCCCTTCCTGTGGCACAAATGGGAGCAGGATGTACTCAGAACTTCAAAGAAGCCTCCCATTATCTGAAAAAAAAGATTAACCAGATTATTTTAAATCATTCACTGTCCTTTATACCATGAAGTGGTGACCAAATAATACATTTTTGTAATTCCACTTTTGGTCTCATCACACAAATTATCAAAAGGTAGTGCTAGTGAGCTCTTCTACATTCCTCATTACAACTTTAGCACTTCCCAGACATCCTGTTTGGTTGCTCAGTTACACTAGAGCTTGCCTTTCCCTTTGTTGTTGTTGTGTTTTTGTTTGGTTTGGTTTCGGTTTTTGTTTGTTTTGGTTTTTTTGGGGGGGAGGTTGTTAGTTTGTTTGTTGTTCTTTGGGGTTTTTTGTTCACTAAACTTCAGAGAACACTGTGAAGAAAACTTAAGAACATCCTCTAACCTCTGCCTTTTACTCCTTCTAGTGCAAGAAAGAAAGAACAATACAAAATAATCAGCCCTCACTTTCTCAAGTAACTCTGGCCTCTCTTCATCCAGGCCAGGTTTGTCCCATGAGATCAGGAATTCATGCCAGCTGGGGGCACGGAGCTTGCGAGCCCTCTGCATCAGCTCACAGTCCAAGAATCCCTTGTCTGATGGATGCAGGACCCACCACTATTCCTCAGACTGCACCATCAACAGCCTCTGGGTCCCCCTGAAGGTGGGCAGGTTCTTTTAAGACTGCTTTCTCAGCCCCAAAATTAGGCACAATGGAGGCTGGCTCAAAATGTAAAGTTTTAAGCCGAGGCAATACATTTTTTTCTGACTGATCATACGTTGTGACTACTGAATTACACAGGGAATAAAAATTAAGTGTTCGTGTACCCCTTCTGAGGCATTTCTGAACAGACTTCTGCTTCCATGAGAGTCACACCACTTGGTCCACTCTTTGTATCCCAACCAGTGACACGAATCCTCAGCCTTTCCCGGGAGCCTGTCCACAGATCCAGCACCCACAGCAGATGTGACGGAGCAAAGACTTTAACTGCTACCTGCTTCCCCGCGGATCAAAATCAGCTCAGCTCTCAGTTAAAGTTTTGAGAATCAGGGGTTGCTGAGAGGGTGCCGGAAGCAGAGAAGGGACGGCGGTGTGTGCTCCCCCGCAGCCCTGCCTGCAGGAGGGCGGGACGGGGCGGGACGGGGCGCGCAGGACGGCCGGGAAGCCCGGGGAGCGGCGGCCGGGCCCGGGGAGCGGCGCTTTGGCTCTGGCGGAGCCGCGGGGCGGGGCGCGGGGAGCGGGGCAGGTGCTCGCTGTACCGGTCCTTGGGGTGCTCCCAAAAGCCCGGGCACCGTGATTGTGACCTTGTGAACCGCTGGACAGCGTCTGAGGAAGAAGTTCTACCTGGTGTTGGACTGAGGAGCGGGTAGTAACGACGGACGGACGTGACAAGCTGGCAGGACTTGGCAGCCGTGCTGCTCCCTCTGAGGCTCCCCCGCTGGCCTCGGGAGGGGCTGGGAGGAGCTGGTGGTTTGAAATAACGAGATTAACCTGCTCATAATTTTGTGATTTTAGAGGTTCACCTTAAATAACTGATAAGTCGCAAATACAGCAAATTATCATTAAAACATTTATTGTATGATAAAAGAGCCATTAATCTTCTATAAACTATTACACATGTATGCATGGGAGAAGTGAAGCGATGCCATTCTCAGTACAGATTACTGCAGCTCAGTGAAATAGCATTATTTGAATATTTGTATTTACTCTTTTTTCTTGAAATAGGCCCTTTTCCCTTAGAATGACCTAAGGCTGCTAGGATATCTAGTGCTTTCCTCCTATAGTTGGAGCCATACAAAATCAAAGCAGTGTTTAGGGGAATATTGCAGGCTATGTCCACAGAAGAAGCTATACAGATAAGATCATATACATTGACTATTCCACACTTTTTCTCTCAGCCCATATTATAATTCTGAAGACCAGAAAATCTTGCTGGTCCCTACAGCCACACTGCTTGAAATAGGTAGTTTGTACCATTTTTCCAAAAGCCCCTTTTCCTGCATGGTGTCTCAACATGTGACAAAAAAACTTGCCTTTCTATACCTGACTAGGAAAGGGCTGTACCCATTAGCAGCCCAACGCAATGACTGTAGGTGCTGAGGAAGCTGCAGATGTTTTTAAGGCTCAGGTGCTCTTGTTAGCTACTATCTCCTATTGCCACTCTTGAACATAAAAATACTGGGCTAGGTAGACCAGTAATCTAACGCAGTAAGAAAGTTACTATGTTGTTGGGATTTTTTTAGGTTGTGACTAATCAGTTGTGAATGTACAGTAGCTATTATGACATTATTAGCCATGCTAGGTTTTTGGTAGCAGAGATGCCTTTCCACTTGCAGACTGCAGTGTTTTTTTGGACTAGGGTCCCACTGCATGGCTGCATAACGTAGCACAATATTTGCATTTCCTGATTTCCATACATAACCCTGTGTGGCCTGACTTAAAAAGGAACTTAGTCATGTGTCTGAAGTGTGAGATACCTCATTCATAAAATTGAAGCTGGATGTTATGGAAGTAATGCAAGGGCCAGGTTGTTATACTTCATGTTTACAGATTTTGAGCTTATATCCCACTTTTGAAACCTAATTTAAAATTATTAGTTGATTTCTTCATATATCCTGCTAGTAGCTAATTAACCAAAAGAGTCACCAAAAATACCAAAATAATAAGTATTTATTGTATAATTTAATTATTTGAGGATAATTATTTTAAGCTCTAATAGTTACCTTTTTTCATAATGAGTGATCCTTTGCTGATGAGCTGCAACAGCAACCAGACCTCTAAGTAGGTTTTAATACAAGTATAGAAGCTTTTAAAGTCTGTAGTGTCAAAGTAAATTAAAGTGTCCCTAAGCAGTTCTTAATACCACTGACTGCAGTGATTCCTACAGGGCAATTATGTTTTACTGTGTCAATCATCCAATAGGCATTAATATAAAGCAGAACAGCTATGAAGGAATTTGTTATGGACTGTCGTGTCAAGAACCCAAATGCTAACCTGCAACTGCCTTGATATTATTAGAACTACTGAGGGTCAGATTCCAATTAATCTGCAGATTTAACAGTCCTCCACTGTAGTAGGTCTTGATACAATTAAGCAATAATAGATGACAGGAAGGATACTTCCTGGCAGTTAATGACCAATGGCATTATATATTGGAAGGCCCTTAAGCCAGCTGGTCATTTAACTGCTCAGAGACACAACCTGGAGCTCATATTTTCTATTGTAAACTATATATTAAAGAAATAAATCAACTACTATTTTTCTCCCCTTCCTCCCTACCCTCTGCCCTCTGCCCCCGGCTCCCATCCTGTGCAAGCTGCTGCTTTTGAGCTTCTGTGGTAGCAATGATTTGCCACAAGAAAATCCCAGTACAGGTAACCACTGGAGAGACAAGACCATTGCACAAAACCTTGTAATCCTCAAAACCCCTAACTGCAGTGAGTCCTAAGGGCTCCCAAGGAACCTGCAGCTGGTGAGCAGAGTTTGTGTTCTGAGGCTGCATGTCAGTGCTCAGCCAGAACGTGAAATGCATCCATGGAAATGACAGTGGACTCCACCAGAAGGAGCGCCTCAATTCTCATCTTGCTTATGCTCTGTCACTCATTTGGTGCCAGAGTAGTGGCTTGGCTTCCAGCGCAGTAGGTCCTTCCTATGGTAACTGGAGTAACAATGGTAACAGGAGGCCAAGAGGCTTATTTATTACTCGTCAGCACTGTGCTAGTTTTCCCTTGCAGTGACCTGATGCATACACTGCATTACTAGAAATATTTTCGGACACTAAGATGGCTTTTTACAGTGACAGCAAGGCTAGAGCAGGGCAGTCAGCACAACTGAGTTGGTCAGAGGCACTGTCCTCTGAGGAAGGGATCCAGATGGTTCCTGTGCATGGCCACCCATCTGTCCTGGGCACACTACTGCTCTTGGCAGCAGGAATAATATGTGTGATGCTCTGCAGCCTCCAACACACTGTCTTTTCCAGAAGACTGTTGTATGTGTGGAGACAGAACCCTGTCCTTCATAATAATTTTTAGATTGACATCTAGAGTTGGCAAATAAACATCTTTGTATCTTACTGCTGCAGGAATCGAGAGACTTTTTGTATGCCATTCCTCAGCTTGCTTTTCATTGTACCTATGTACAATGTGTACCTATGTACAGTATGTACCTATGTAACAACTCAACTGACACCATCACTGTTTGCCAGATTCCAGCAAGAAGAGGAGATAAATCATGTTGAATGGGGTGTGTGTGGGGAAAGCAGGGAAAAAGCTAATTCAGTAAAATTCAGGACTAATGACATCGTGCTTCATCTTCAGGTACCCTTTGACCGTAACAGGTTAAGCTGGATTACCTGTGATCTAGTGCCTAATTCTGTTTTTCAGAGTTGTGATATGGCCATTGCCACATTTTGCCAAACTGTTGTAGATCCAGTAGCAGAATTACACGGGGTTTGCTGCCTTCTCCCTAAGATTACATTAGTGTTGACTGAATAACTAGTTGATTGTTTACCAGAAACCAAAGCTTAAACTGCACAAGTCCATATTTATGACAATTTAGACATTTTGACATGAGGTCAGCAATTTCATCACCTTCGCTTTTGACTTTGAAGTATTTATCACATGGATTAATAATGCAGTATGTAATTGTTAATAATTTAATGTATGATGCTCTGTCTGGGGAAGTAAAGATTCTTTCCCATTTAGATGTTTCAGGGTGGTTTCTACAATAACTGAAACTGGGCTGAAATCCATTGTAATGCACAATCATAGTACATTACACTTAATTGTAATTTATTCTTTTCTTATGAGATCCATGACTAATGACTAAGTCAAAAGCCAAACACAATACACAAATGGCAGCAGTTTACAGACATGGCAATATGGCAGCTATAGGATTTTTGTTGTCAACTTCAGTTAGTTACTTTAATGTTATATGCAGCAGAAAAGGAGAAGGCAAAGAAAGAAGAAACATGAGGACCATTTTGTCTCATTTGTACTCAATAAAAATCCTTCTGAGATTATGTTGCTACCAACAAGCACTTCCTGCTTACAAAATTGATGGTACTCAATGAATATTAACAAATTAGGTTGGTTATCATGCATGTCTTTTACTGCATATGGTGTTCATGGATTTCAGAAGCTGATAAATGCCTCTTTAGAAGGGAAAGGCATGGGGAAAACTAAGAGCTGGAAGATTCAGGCACTACATTTAAAGGAGGCCAGCTGAACAGGCCTAGTTGCATTTTCCTGTCCATCAATTCCTCATGGTCAATCTTTGATGCTAACTTCAGAGGACTGATAAAGGATGCAGAGAAGAAGTCACACACACATCTCATAAAACAAAATTTATCTTTAATTTGTAAGTGTCAACAGCAGTACAAAAGATGGAGTGATGGTGAATAGATTAAGGGTAGAGAGGACAGTCTTGAGGTAAATGAGCATAAATAGGCAGTCTTATAGACACTCCCCTGAGGGGTCTAAACCCCTATCATGGCATATACTGTATCACCCAAGGATGACATGTTTAACATATCAGGAAAGCACCTTGTGCAAAAAAAAAAAAAACAAAAAAAAACCAAAACAAAACCAAACCAAAAAAACCCTAAAAAAAATTCCCCCCCACCCAAAACATGTAGGTAAGGTGCCAATGTACACCAGAACATACTGTATATGGACAGCATCTTTCAATTTTGTCTTTTCCATTAATAACTGAGGCAGAGGAGGAGAAGACTCTTAAAAGTACCACTGAAAGGTTATTTAATATTTAATTTACCTCACGTCAATACTGCACATCAAAATCCAAGAAGTCTGTTTATGCAATGAAGCAGAGCTAAGAATAATTATTCTCTTTTTTAAATTGAGAACAGATTTTTTTTTTTAAATCAGTCTCCTTAGCAAACTTTTTTCTTTCTTTTTTTTTTTTACTGTATCAAGAGGAGAGTGTGAGATGTGATGGCAACCTTTAAGTTCATTTAAAAACTTTACACTGGACTGTACAAGATTTTTTTTGATAAACTATTTACATTTTCAGACTTTAAAACATATTCAAAGCAGCAATAGACACTAGTTTTTCCTCTAAACGCCCAAATAATTACCGGCCCTGGGCCCAGGTAGGTACCTGCATCGTATATAGAATTTCTACAAAGAAAACCTGCCCATTAAGTTAGCCAGTGGGTGTCCAACGAGCAGCCCTCGCCGTTAAAAGCTGCACCCACAGTGTTGCTATAGGAATCAAAGCATAGTACCTTGACAAGAGAGTCTCAGTTGTCCCAACAGCTCTACACAAACTTTACAATTTGAAACAGCAGCTAGCATGTCAGTCCAGCATGTCAGTGAATTGTGCTGATTAAATTAACATAGAGTACAATCTCACAATATACATCACAAACAAATTACAATGTCAGGAAATAAGAGTTACAGTAAGATAAGTTATGTAGTAACAGCTTATAAGCTTGTCTTAATGTAATAAAAAAATTTTTACATGGGAAATACAATAATGAATGAACAGAAAAGCTAAGCATTCTAGTTTGCTACAAGCTGAAGAAGGGTACAAGAAAAAAAAAACACGTTGCTTTCTAGAAAGCAAAACACAAATGACAAAGGAAGACAAACGGAGAATGCACACTAGCAGGTCTGCAATGTGCAGCATACAAACAGTTAAATATTTGCACATTCCCCATACTCCAAGAGCACCAAGGACCTCACTTGTGGTTTTTAGAAAGCGGAAATTACAAAGCAAGCCATGTCACTAAGTTGCTTTATAGCTTTCATATTGCCATAAATACCAATTTGATAAGTTTTCCTTTAGCCCAGTTCACCCCACCCCACCCCCCCTTTCTACCCAGCGTGTGAAATCTTAGAATACTTCTTTGTTGCAATTTCCAGCAAATGTGGTGGTTAAAAAAGGGTGATGGATTAAAATGAAATATATTTGCATATACATTTTTTCTCCTTCTGTAGCGGACATTACAGTATATCAAAAATGTAGACTGATCTGAGAAAAATCACAGATATTAATGGGTTACAATTTAAAAAAGGGTTGGGAGAAGTGTTTTTTTAAAAGGAAAAAGAGTGTTTTGTAAAAGATCGAATGTGGTCATATAGTATTATTCTTTTAAAAGAACATGCTTAAGTGCCATCTTGAATCTTAAAAAAGCATGCAAAACACCAAGGCTCGAAGCCCACTCATTTACTTTTCTTAAAAACATGAAGAACTCTTATCATACATTCTACTGGCTGCATCTCCACTGCAGTTGTTTGCATTGTGGCCCTGGCTCAGCAAATTCTGCCCCGCTTAACACCAACGCTTTACTGGTCCTCATGACCGCTATGGAAGTGCTAACGTGCTTAATATTAAGCAGGTAGATAAGTGTTTTGCTGGGGGAGGATGAAGGTGTTCACCTTGTAGTTTGTTTTGCTAGGGAATGATTTTTGAAATGCCATGTCTTCAATATGACCAAAAAATAAAACCAGAAAGCAACCCAGAGAGAGGACTATGTTTTAGATTGCACTGGGAGGTTGTTGTGTTTGTACTCAAAGCACGAACTGCCCACAGCTGACTGCTGTACACCTGGCACAGGGGATGTATTTATTGTGACTAATGCTGTTCTTTGTTTTGCATTCTCATCCTGGAGCAATCCCATCTTTTGCCCTTCCCCTGCCTCATGCTGCACCTGAGTACACTGACTTAGGACCACGTTGCATGTATTCTCAGCAGGAGGTTTTGCAAGCTTAATGGTGATGCCCAAACATACAGGCAGACCAGAACTGGGCCACTTCATCAGAGTCATTTCTCCATGTAAACCCGAACCCTGGAAAACAGTTCTGTTTCCATTAAGTCTTTTATTTTCCTTTTTTTTTTTTAAAGATGAAGTGAACTTTTCTAGCTGGTATCACACTGTTTTGGGAGTGTTATGCTCTTGAAAATAAGTACTTTATAATCTTCCAAAAAGAAAATATATTGTATCTGTTAATTAAATACACTGTCTGTTTGCAGAGAAAATAGTATTACTATAGCTGTGCATTACCTGAATTGAGTTGTTATTTTTTTTCAGTCAGAGTTAATAAGGGAAGCTCAAAGACAATGCTAAACAAGGGATTCCACAAGTCCTCCTTGTGTATTGTGGGGACAATTTCCCCTGGTATTGTAGCCTAATATGACAATAACATGATTTAGTGAATGTAGAAAAGAAAGGTTTGATTTTCTTAAGTCGTGAATGCATTGCAAGGGCCATCTTAGTAATGATAATCTTTCCAGGGATGTACTTTTGACTTCCAAATGCCATTCTTGTAAAGAAGTAAAATATCGCATCATTTTTACTTGGACTCAGAAGACTGTGTTTCCTATAAAATGGATCAGAAATTTGGTATGTTTAAGGTACCAAAGTATTCTGTCTTTGTGGAATATGCTATTAAAAATCAGTGAGAGCACAAGTGAGGCATCTTGCTGTCCCAGCTACAGGTCCACAATACTGCGCTCACACTGCGGGTGTAAATTCAGCATCTACATGAGGTACAGTGACTTGTCAGCATTTAATATGGACCAACATACACTGATATAGAACAAAAGTAAATACATAACTTATACTTCACTAAGTATCCATGAACAAAAAATAAAATTCTATTTCCTATGTTATATTTACACAATTTAAAAAAATTCTAAAATGAGATGGTAAATTCATCAAAAACTTTGTTTTGAGCTCCGATTAATAAAGTAAAAATGTTGGGTTTTATCCTTATGATTGTCCTTCCTTGATTTCTACTGACATTTTAGAGCCAATGTCGGCTAATAAATAGAATAAAATGCTCATATGCACAATTCAGATTCAAATAAGTTCCTCCCACTCCCCCAGCCAATAAATGCAATTTTTTTACCGGCTGGTGATTCCTGAATAGCCAGTCATTTTCAAGAATGTGGCTTTAACATACAGAGCATCAGCATTGAGGCAGGGCTGGAGCTAAAACAAAGTGTTCATACATACATGTATTTTGCATAAATAAATGAAATAACAAGACATAAAAATGACTCAAATCCGGCAACTGTGAGGCAGGCCCACACGAGTCGAAACAGATGACTTTTGTTCATGTAGTTGTCGTACAACAGTTTCACATTAGTCAGAAGTGATAAAAAATACCATTTATATCCAGTGCTTATAACACTTACGAAACAACATCTGTGAGTGTGTGTTTTTGTACTACAAGCAAAATCAAGTTTCAGTCCTAAAGAACAGTCCTTTGTTCTCCACAAGCCTGCAGAATATTATTTTGGCATGGTCATAAAATTAAAAAAAATTAACAAACTAATCTAAATGTTTGCCTTTGTGCAAAAAAAAAATTAAAAAATTCATAAAATACAATGCTAGCAATACAGCATTCTAGCTATGCAACAAAACCAGAAAAAAAGAGAGCAAGAGAGAAAGTGACATGGGGGGAGGGAGACATACTTCTAACTGGAGAATTATGTAAGACATTAATAAATAGTATTTTTTTTAGGAAATAATGGTATTCTCCCCCCAGTCTGAGCTGAATGTATTAAAAACAGTTCCAATTCCAAAGCAATTATAAGAACAAAACCCACTTTCAATCAGTACCTTAGCCAGCTTAAAGAGGGCACTCACCAGCTAATGACACAGCATATGCCTTTAAAGTCTTGACTAGACCAGTTTATTGCTTATTAGACATGGACTAACACATTTAAATAAATATTAAAAATATAGCATTTTGATCCAAATTATATAATGGTCAGAGAAATTTTACCACTGTGCTTCTATGCCATTATCTTCATAAATTGTCCTGTAAGTGGAATAATTTATTTGTCTTGGGGGCTGTTTTTGCACATTTAAATGTGATTCCTACAGTGGCAACAATGGCTACCTCTGCTCAAATAGGTATTAGTGGGGCTATCAGGAAAATTACTGTTCCTGGCACAGCATCTTGTCATTAAACCTCACATGAATTTCTCTAAGATAGGATGATAGCATGAGGATAGCCAGCATTAAGACTATATACTTCTTTTGTTGCCTGGGTCCTAAGCAAAGTCCATTCAGCTCTGTGGGAAGATTTCCACAGACTTCAAGAGGAGCTGCTCTAGGCTCACTCCTACCTCTCAGCCTGAGTCTATCAGCAATGTGCTGAACATATCCAACTCAAAACAAAAGCTGAGGACATTGAGGAACTTCAGGACATGTATTCATCAGGCCTGTTGGATCTGCATATAGATGCAGTGATGTATTCGTGAACAGGAGTGGAGTCGGAGGGGAAAAAATAAAGGCAATTCCTTCTTTGTCTCTTAAATTTAATAAATTGGCAATCTCCTAATATCTCTCTGTTGTATATTTCCCAGAATTTTCTCCAACAATTGCATTGTTTCTAGTAGTAACACAAATAAAGAATTTAGTTTCTAAAGATCCTAAAGCACTTGACAAGTATTCATCAGGATTTGGCTCACATTCCCACACACCTAATATTCAATAAATATGTTTGATGCACCATTTTCCCAGCTTTGCAAGTCAGATATTTGTGTGGCCTTCCCTCCCCCAATAAGAGTCTCACATATAAATCACTGCATAAATACTTCAAGTAGCAAACAGTTCCTTCGGGTGACAACAGGAACATAATGTACAGAGCCATGTTTCACTGCAGAATTCTACAGGCCCTAAAAATTCATCATGGTGGACTCTACATGCAGGTTGGATTTTAAATCTGCCTTTGCTGTCTAAGTATAGAGGTTTATAACTATAACCACACTTTTTTAGGAATATTTGTCCTGTATGTACATATAAAAGTACTCACTTTATTTTGCATTACATATAGCAGAGTATTTCCAAGTGCTCTTCGAACATACAGTGTTACAGGAACAACAGAATTTCTCATTCATAAAAGTCATGTTCATTTTAGTAGCAGGTGCACTTCTATTTTCATATACTTGTGTAATTCAGGGGAGGAGAAAGAAGGGGCTCTTTAGAATATCAATAAGGAATTGTAAGTGTAACGCCACCAACAGTACTTTTAAAAATAAATATTAAGTATTTGGACCCTTGACATTCTGGAATGAATAAATTAAGAGAAAATGTGTTAAGACTGAATGCAAGGGTTGAAAGCAAAGGGGTAGAGAATGTAATCAGAGGTGGCCTCACACTGCTAAGACAGGCCCGTCCATAGCTGGTGATCGCTCCTTTGTGCTTACTTAAAATTTCACACTAATGGCACATCAAGAGGCAAAAGCAATTGGGCACATGCACTATGGCAACCATGTTCACTACTTAAGAATATCCTGTCTCCAGATTCCTGAGTACTTTACCATATTCTGGAAAAAATTAGGTTTTCTATGTAATTTTTTAAGATGCCAAAGGATTGTCTAAGACTTTACAGTGTCTCCTTTAAGACTTTTTTTTTTTAATGTTAAGATTCAAAGTTATGAAAAGTTTGGCACATCAGAAGTTCAGCTATACAAATGAAAAAAAAAAATGGAATTCTGAGACTATTTTTTAAAGACGAGCTATGATGCACAGATGTGCACACTTGTGGACTTGTTCTGTTTCACCATATGAAATCTGCAGGTTTTGTTTTCTAAAATAATCCAGAATAAAACACATTCACAACCTGTAGGCTGGCACAGCATACCTGAGTGAGAATGTAAAACCCCCATCTAAAACAGTAACTTAAACCTTTATCAGCATCCAAAAGGAAAAAGACAAAAGGTAAGACTTGTAAGACAGCTATTGATTCGTATAAGTTTTCAAGTCCTGATGTCTGATATTTAATATGTCTTCATCTAAATTAAAAAAAACCCAACAAAAAAAACCAACAACAAACAAACAAAAAAAACAACAACCAAACCAACAAAAAACCCAAGTTCATGAAAAATTAGGGAAACAATCTGTCTCACACATTAAGAAACATTTAAGACCATTCTGCTGATGTAACTGTAAGAGCCACACATGCATGCAGGCTCTTTAAGAACTTTTGTTCAAAAAAACCCCCCAAAAATCCAAATGAGTCTGAGTACTTGAATTCTGTGAACACTCCTCAGTTGGCACTGACTGCCTCATGGGCTTCGTTTTCACTACTATAGTCTGATTTGGGATCATCCTCATAGTCCTCATACATTTCTATTTCATCCTCTCCATTTATCATTTCATTTCCAGCAAGGCTTCCGCTGTCCGTCTTCATACCATAAGTGCTCTGAATGACGGGGATGCTGGGCTCAGGGCTGGCAGAGGTGCTTGAGCAATCTGATGTCATCTGAGGTGATGGTGTGGTAGTCGCCATGGTTATAGCACCAGGATAGACAACCCCCGTTCCTGTGGTGATTGGAATTTGAGGCTGTTGTCTGGAAGGAAAAACAAGAGGGGAAAGTGATTTCCTGTGTTCAAAGGAAGGAAGATCTTCTGCAATTACAAATGAAAGAAAAATAAGGGGTTTCCTAGAAGACTGCATATAGTCTTCTGGAGTTCACAGTCCGGTCCCGTATGGCATTGGTTCATCTTACTGAGGACAACTGGAGAGTAAACTGTTTAGTAGTTACCAGAAACGGATTCTTTTATATATCTTACGTGTTTCTTTAAAACATACTGCAAACTAGCACTTGGACAGCGATCATCAAAAGGCTTCAGGCACCTGTGTGATGCATAACTGCTACTGTAGACATCCTGCATACAACACCTAAATCCTCCAAACACCTGACAAGAACTTTGGCAGGCAGCTGACTAAGTAACACTGTCTAACTCTAACTCATACAAAATACCTAATTTCCTATTTAGGTGGTAGGTAGATTCCCACGTCACTCAGAAATACTTCTGATATTTTATTGCTGGGTTTTGATTTGATTTAAATCCATTATCAGAATGGCATTTGTCCTTCAGGATTTAATGTGTAAGATAGAGTTTTTGAAGCAAAGTAATTTTTAAAAAAGAAGTAGTGTTCTTTTTTCCTCTTGTAACAGACAGTCTACAGAAATTAAGATTTCCTTCTGTGGACCCAATGTCAGATCTGATTTACTTTGACAATGTGAATACATGGGACGATTCAATTAAGGGTGCACTACCTCTACTTTTGATACATTTTACCTCCTGATGTCTAACTTGGCACTATGTAAAGTTGTCTTTTTCACATGTGTGTGATTTTAAGCATAATGGAGCAATGCCACACTTCAACTAAAACAGCCTTATATCACTGCCAGTCAAGCAATTCAACACAAGCTTTGCTGTAAGCATGTACATCATTGTAATAAGTGATGCAATATCTCTTCTTATTGTGATATATGCATATGCAAATGCTTTGCTGAATAAAGGTCATTTTGCTGAACCCATTTCATGGTCAAGCCCTTACTGGCTACAAATTAATTAAATCTACTTACATTTGGGTTAATTAACTAATAACATACTTTCTATATTAAAATACTCGTGCAAACATTCTCATATTATTTCTGGATCATTACCTTTAGTAAAGTTAAGAGAAAAGGAAGGGTTTAACTTGTCTGAAGGAAAAGAAACTCCATCATACTTTACATGTAACACTGAATAAATATACACCTAACCTATGTGTCCTGGAAGACACTGGTTTAGTACTGACTAGTTATTGAACATACATGCCTATTTGCATAATGTATTTAAAGTATCATCTATTTAAATATATTTTCAACCTTCTTTAAAGCAATATTGATCAAGGAATTATTATATAATTTTAGCAGGAAAAACAGTGTCTAATTTGTTTGAATAGGATATGAATCTGTAATTTTTTGACCACTGTGACAGTCTATGCTAAAATTGAAAAGGATATTTCATAAACCACTCTTTCACAAATCCTTAATCATTGGCTAAAGTAATACTCAAAATAAGTCTATATGAGTCTAATATAATGAGTCTATACTGATCATTGATCAAACTCTAATTTTGGCAAACACCACACTGCAGAGTTACTGGAAAACAAGTCTTTCAAGGTGGGGAACCAATGCAGACAGTCAAATTGTGAACACTGTGTAAGATAGTATTAAATTAGCATGTAGTACTGTCATTGCTAGTACTGCTAGCCTGATTCTTAAAGCCTCTGCACAGCTTGAGAAACTCAAACATCTGTTGTGTAAGTTTGGTACACCTGGTTAACAGTGAGCATATACATTGCAGTAATTCATTTGACACAGTCATTATACTCCTGTTTGCAAATGATGATTTGCAGATGATTTACAAACAGCTATGGACTTTTCACTAAATTTTCACTTTTTAAATGGTCTGATAAATGTTCTGTGAAAACAATTTTCAGCCAATGTATTTGCTAGCAAGTGATTTTCTGCTAACATCTTTCAATACTTTATCCATAAAACTGAATGCCTACCTCACGTGGGAACATTCCTGTTTTAGGATCGTATGCTGTCAGGAGTATAAACTATTACTGTTAAAAACCTACATGTATCTCCTTCACAACTTTTAGATACAGAAAATGTTCACATTAAGGACAAAGCAAAGGAAAAACCAAACCACAAATGGTCACATCTATCAACTAATTTTTTTCTAATCTTTCTTAGAATAAATAAATTCACAAAACAAAGCACCCCCAAGTGTTCATCAAAGAACACCACAACGTTAATTCCAAAAGATGCTTTGAGAAAAGTTGTTTTTACAACTCTCCTGATAAGAGTTGTAGAATGTACTCGAAGAATGATTGAATTGAAGCTGCTCTTGTGTTACAGATGACACTAACGATCAGAACCCTAAAATCCATCTGTACCCACCCCTTCCCCCCCAAAAAATAACAAAAAAACCAACTTTGCGTTTTTTCAGAAGGACACTTCCTTTTTATAAGCAGCAAGAAGGAAACAATCTGTTTAGGACAGGGCTGTGAGGTATCTTGATAAAATTGCAGTTGTCAGTGTTAAGTCCAAAAGGACAGACTAAATTAAAAAATTCAGATATACTTTCAAATGTTTATCAAGTCAGCAAAACTCTTCTGAGTATCCAGCTTTCAATGGGACAGGATATGTTTGTCTAAGTACCAATCATTTAAAAGTGTAAAGGGAGAAGATAATCCAAGCATAATGAAGCAGAATTTACAGAGATACCTTTTACTTGAGAATGCACCAAATGCATGGCAAACGATAGAATGAATCTAACTGGTGAAGATCTTGATCAGTGTAGCAGGAAATTTAAAGGCTTACTGAAATTTTCAATTATAAATGCAGTTCTTTCTTACACATTAAACAAAAATCAGGTGTGGTATGTGTGCCTGCTGCTGGGTGGGTAATAACTATGAGCTTTAAATTACCTGTATTTCACCATGGAACTGTAAACATCTGGTAACTGTACTACCTAAATGGGAGATGTCTCAAATTGCTACCTATTTGCTTGCAAAAATTTGCAAGCACTTAAATATGGGCACTCACATACCCTCAGTAACTGGACACGTATCTCTCACTTGAGCCCTGTTATTATTAGAGCTGATTAGGTTGTCACTGTAAATTCTGCTCAAGTTGCTGAATTACATCCCAGAAAGCCTTATTTTAAGATATCACAAACTATATGAATGGAATATGTTCCTGAAGATGAGTGCTTATTGTTTTCTAAGTTATTAAATTTTATAGGATGAGGTGGGGGGAAGAAATCAGAGCATGTATTTAAGTTCTAACCACTCCCTTTGAAAGAAAGAGTTGGAGTTTCTAACCTATGACTCACCATTATGTTTTCTTTGTAGCTATATTAGGCATTCATGTTGATGGTATTTTTAATAACATTAAATTCCATGTGTTTTATTCTTGTATCTAGCTAGTTTTGCCTGCCACAGGACCTTGGAGTTAGGAGACAGCTGAATTGTGACATGTAGCTTGCAGAGTTTCACATGGTTAAAGCAAGGATGTTTTCTGCCTGGTTGAGATTTACAGAACTCAACATTAATCTGCCTATCTCTTCAGATCTGTGAGGAACAGTGATGTATGGCTAGGGATCCTGGCCACTCCTGTCTCCACCACCTCCTCTCTGCCAAATAAATCCTTATGTGGCCAATTACAACAGGTCACTTGCCTCTCTGCTCTGCCAGCATTGCTAACACATCTGTCCAGTTTGAGGCCAAAGATTTGGCTCAAAATAGTTAGGTAAATATAAAAAGCAAGGAAACATGAAATTTCTTAGACCACTTGACCTGCTCACAGGTTTGTAGCATTAATATTCTTAGGATATGCCTGGAGAATGTTCCACTTTTTACTTTTGCAAACCTAGCTGAACACTTAAATCGGCAAATTACGATTGTTTTCTGATCTCTTCCCAGCTATTTTCTGACAGGTCTTTAAATGACTGAAGCAAAATCTATTGCATTAAGGAAAATGCTTATATGCTCCACACCCCTGGAACTTACATTCTCATATGGAATGAAATAACAGTAAGTCTCACAAAAGCACCCATTGTGTACTTTAGGCTCAAGCTACAGAAGTATAGTATTACAGCCTTATTCAAAACTGTAGTCTAGCAACATTCAGACTATGTGTGTACAGTAGTTATAAACACTATAAAGGCTTAATTCCAAACATCTTACACTGGTAAAACACACAAATCAGTTACTGCTTACATCATTTTGCAGAGAAATGTGTATATCATATACTTGTGTTTAGAGTGTATTAGAATGTAAAAATGACTGAGAATTGAATTATTTCTGTAGGACAAGGCAACAAAAGACAGACTCTGAAGTTAAAATGTCTGAATTTATGGTTTATATGGGACCTACTTGTTAGTTCACAATTTTTTATGCATTACAAAAAAATACTATTGAAGATAAACTGGAAGGCAATTGAAGTCTGTTCAGGGATTAACTTACATTGAAGTTGTCGTCCACAACTTCCCATTAATAATTTTATTATTAAAAATAACTCCATTATCTAAAAGACATAGCTGGCTTCAGATTCAGCTTCCACTAGATATACTCTATTTTTTTATATATATAGTCTGAGTTATACATGAAATATTTCTGTATATTATCTGCCTCATCTGGAACAAAATGCAACACAAGGCTTATGAGCATTTGAAGTTCCACTCTCTTCTTTAAAACACTTGCCGGCTCCTATATTTTTGTGCTGGTCTGTGACATATATAACATTTATCTTTAAACATTAATTTCCTGCCCAATTTATTCCAATAAATCTTCCTTCTCATTCCATTCTTTGGAAGCTTTTCTTCAAATATTAAAACACAACCTGGCCATTTATTAGCTTATTTCTCTGTTTTATTGTAAAACCTGGCTAGTTTGTGCATTGAGATCCTCTAAACAACTTTTGTGCATCTTACCGGTGTTTATCAAAGAATGCAGCTCACTGAAGTAAGCAGTGTGAGCTTTTTGTATCTTAAAAATTCAAGCACTGTAAAACTCCTTCCATGTTTGTGGTGGGGAGTGTTTTAGTTGTACACACAGCAGGATTATTCTATGCCAGCCAATGGCTCACCCAAGGGGTCTGACAGGAACTAGCCCTTACGGGATTGCTTCAGACATAAATGTACATTTTGGTATAAGATAATGCAAAAACCAGATATGAAATAATATAATTTTTCTTGCTATTTATAGTTTCCTCTAGCCACATACTTTGAAGGTCTATCTTTCTCTTCACACACCTCCTAAATATCTTTTTATTCTGTGATGATAGTTTTTTGCCATTTTGGCATACCCATTACCAACTTAATTGGTATGTTCATGAAAAAAAAAAAACCACAAGGAAAACCAAACAAACAGCAGGACTTCAAGCAGTATGAAGCACTTGGCACATTGCGTTGGTGTCTATTTTGTACTTTCGTTCTCTATCTTACACTGAACTATTTACTGTAAACACAGAGTATATTCAAGCCTAAAAACCCCATTTGCCTCCTATTTCATTCTGAAAAGGAAACTGCATCTCAACTCCCACGTGTACAGTTCTGAAGGATGGTTTATGCTGTTTGTTCCATCAAAACAGTGGAACAATGATGGGTGTACAAGGTCAGTTAGGAAAACTGTTCCAGCTGATGCTTTATGTGATATTTACATTTAGCACAAGGAAGAGAAGTTTAAGAAGTTGATGGGCTCAATTACTGTTTTTCATTTAATTGTAATCTGATTTGGATGAAATATTGCTTTTTATTACTTGGCAAACTCTTCTGCTGAAATAAATTATGCCATGTTTTATGTTTCAGTTCAAAAAAGCTGTCCTGGTCTGGTTTTTTTACATTTTTTTGCTTGGTCTCTTCTAATACTTTTGTTTGTTTTGTTGTGTTTTTTTTTTTCTATAGGGAAAAAGGGAATTAGGGACAACAGTGGAACATCAGAGAAAAGCATGAAATAATGTGTAAAAATCACAGCCTGTATTTCCTTGTAATCAAAATTTATATTCATATTGAGCTGCAACATGGATCTCATTTTACCTTTATTGAATGCATCCATTCATACCCCATTTTTCATCTCTTGCTGAACTAAAAGTAATTGTTTCTAGTAACAGCCATTGCATCGTTGTATATGTGCACAAAGGTAATTTACTCGTATTTTAAAACTTCTTCAACATGGATAGAGCATGGTGAAGTGGACTTGGCTTATATATGAATTAGAACAAATCCTTTAAAAAAATAATTACATTCTCATGGTCTTCATAATCATAATGTTTGATATATAAGAAAGGTGTTAAATTTAGGTTGCACCAGCAGTATAATTTTGAATAGTTTCCATTATCTTTTTGTATTACAGTATCACACTTTAAGTAGGCACCTTTAGATGTTTTTTAAATCTATCCTCCATATTCACCTCCACATTTAGTCACCACTTCCAATATATAAAATGCTACTGCTTAGTATTGTTTTGAATTAACAAACAATTCTCAAATTGTTCAAGTTGCTCTTTTGGCGTTTCTTTTATATTTCTCCTCTAGATGTGATTTGGTCTGTTAATCTGCTTTGGAAGACATGAAATACAGTTTCATCCTCTCAATCTGAATGCAATGTGTGATGTGCTGTATAAATTCAGATTTCTATCTAGATGTCCATGTACAACTTTTATGGAAGCTTATTAGTAAACAATTTCCCTTTGATTGAAAAATAAAAAACAATGTCAAAACTATAGACTGGAAGGTTATTTCAAGATATCAAAACCACTTATATTTACTGATTGAAGAAAAAGCCCACATTGTTGCAGGCTGTGCCACAAAATAATTGACTGCAACAGGAGTTCTGCATCCCAAGCCAAAAATGAGAGCACATAATCAACGTCAAGGTCAATTATCTGGTAGTGAAGTATCCAACAAAAGGAGACTATTGTGATTGGAGAAATAAGCAGAACATTGAGAATTTGGAAAGGCTGGCACCGGAGATAGCTTTTAGACTCTGTAAACCACCAGAAACATTGTGTTAGAGCACTGAGCATCACAGATTAATTCATAAAAAAACAGGAAAGAGAAATCAGTTATGGTGCAGTTGTTTCACTGGACTTTTGTTATCTTTAGCCTGTAGATCTTTCAGAGTGCTGCTTTCTCTGCTGAAGACTGAAGGAAATAGTGTTGAAAAACACAAAATGTTTTTAAAACTGTGCCAGGATCTTTTTGAGCCATATATTCTGAGTTGCAAAACTCCCCAGTCTATCTATGTGCTACCTGAAAGAATCTTCCTAAAAGAATCATATTTTAAGATTTTTTTCCCCACAGTTCTATATATAAAAAAATGATACCATATCATTCATTCCTGTGTGTTCCTAATGTAATTGCTATTACTCTTCCTTTTCCCTCCTCTTCTAACTCCTTATACTACACTGGAATAATCTTTCTCTCTTTGTTCTTGTCTTAATTTAGGAAATGATCCTGGAGTCATTACTAACCCAGAATGGATTAGCTTACTAATAACTCACAAAACACATGATTCAAACCTTTCAGGCTAATGGGAAACAAGTTCTTTTGACTTTAAAGAACTCCACAATCAGTCTCATAATCAGCATTCAGTGGCAAGCTGATAGCCCCGTATTCCATGATATATCTTGTGTTTTTAATAAGGTTTTGCAGGTTTAAATCCTTACCTTCTAAATTATATTATTCAGTGACTTAAACAGATAAGTCTATTGTTTTCATTCAGCATGCTCTGTATTTGAGAACAGTTACACAATAGCACTCACCCTACGGTAAAAAACTGCCTCATCTCCTGTCTTCGAGACCTCATCAGTTGTTTGTATTCACCAATACGCAGTTTCTTTCCATCAACAATGCAGGTACGTTTTGGTCGAGGTTTGTATTTGTAATTAGGATACTTTTCTAGGTGGATTTTACTTAGCCGTGCCTGCTCTTCATAATAAGGTTGTTTCTCTTGATTTGACATGGACTTCCAGCGAGATCCTGTTAACACAAATTGTCAGTGAGTGCTCAAGTAATGCAGGTTGAGCTTTACACATACAAGTTTCAACATGCCTTCTTGCCATAATAAACAAATTTTAAATAAGTTAATTAAATAAAATTATTTGAATTTACATTAGCCAGCACATATATTGGGATACACAACCTGAGACACCTTAAAAGTACCTTACCTTTCAGATACTGCTGCAGACAAAATACATGTAAATCTCTATTAAAGAGGTGCACTTAAAATCAGTAGTTAATTTTCAAAAGCTCAGCCTCATGCTGCAGAACAGACTATATTCTTCTTTTACAATATGAGCATTAATCTGCAAATAATTCTACACCTTTGTAATACTATGCACGGTATCAAGGTTAAGCTTTACAACCATACTTTTACTGTTAAAAGCTTAACACCTTACACACCTAGGGATACATACTTCTTTGATCATTTTATGATTTATGGTTTATACACTCTTCCTAATAGATACTAATACCTTAAAAGGTAGCAGAAAAAAAATCAAAACCTTACAGATTCAACAAATGTCTGGGTCTCTTAAATTTACTAATCTTCTGATATAACCTTGGCATAATACTAGCACCTTATCATATTTTTAATCCTATTCTGCATATTATGTTCCAGCCAGATATAATAAATGCACAGAACTGCACTGAGAAAGTTACATTTAACAAACTTTGATTTTAAAAGAAAAACAGAAAGCACGTTGTAATTATATACACCACTTCAGGTACTGTAAACTTTCATTGAAAGCTGCACCAATAAAAAAGTTAAAATATTGACACAGTATACACAGGAAGAGGAAAAAGTATTCAAATCTCTTGTATTGTTTATAAGGAGCTATCTAAACACTTGCATAGAAAAGGGTTTTGTTTTGGGTTTTGTTTTGTTGGGTTTTTTTCCAGAGGATAAGAAATGCAGAAAATAGCTTTTTGGTGTTTTTTAGATGAATAAAACTATTACAGCTGTGGTAAACGTGGGTGGAAGCTATTCTTTTACCAAGATTTTTCATACATCAACAAATGGAAAAGTTGTATAAATATTATCCCTTGCCAGTAATACTTTGTGTCAGTTCTAATATTTCAGTCTCTGTTCTCATTGTCCTGGAAAAGTTGTACAGATATTATATGGACACAGACTTATTTGTGGCAGAGCAGATACTGACAGGTTAATTCCATGGTTAACAAACACTCAGTTGCTGGCACTTCTGAAATATTTATGCTGGAAGTTTACATTTTAATGAATACAGTTACTATGCTCGTAATAGTTTTTTCACAGAATGCACACAAATAATATAGATTCCCTACAGCTGCCAACACTGAAACAGTGCAGGTTTTATACAAAACTGAAAGGCTATTCATATAACTCACTTATATGGTAGACAAAAATATGAGAACTGCTAAGCAAGATTTTGGAAGTTTTAGGACAAAGTAACATTTATTTCTATGTATTCTTGCCTCTGATTGAATTAACAGGCAACAAACTTTGGTAAGACTGTATTTTATCTCAAAGTTTACAATTAAATAATTACAGAGGAAACTTGATTTTTACTTTTATTTATTAGGAGCTACATTTGGAATCTGTCTTTCACTTCAAAGACTCAAAAAGCAAATATAAGTTTTCACATTTCACCACTCATTCTCACGTATGTTTTTAAATCTCTGGAGGGGTCTTGAAAAGCAAATCAAAATTTCTCAAAAATGAGCCAATTTATTTGCACAGTGACAAAATATAATCCATGGTATACTCCCTGATTAATCCAATCCATACAAATTAAATATTAACTGTGGTGTCTTTTAACTGACCAATATTTTAATTGTATGATACTAGTGCTTCCTTAGCTTCTTGAACATTGCAACATTTTGAATCAAACATATTTTTCATGTGAGAAGATATGCATGTGTATGTCTTTTGAATTATGCCAGCTTTGTTTCTTTGACACTGCACTGTCTGACATAAGCCTTTGATTTTTCTTTTGTACATTATTAATTCTTTCTCAGTAATTACTCCAGCAAGTACAATTTTGCATTCAGGTGATTTCTAATGAGATCCTGCAATTAGACCTTTTATCAGGATAGACTCTTGCAAGAGATTTCACAAATGCTTTTGAATGCTACTAAGTCTTTAAAGCAGTAGGGAAGGGGCAGAAAGGGGAAAGAAAGGGAATAAAAATAAAAAAGTCTTCATTGTGAGTCTTCACTTGTGTAAGTTTCAGTGATTCCTATTTCAGTTAATATCTCCCAAATAAAATATGTCCTAAAATTAGAGAAGTTGCATATCCAAGGAGGAAGTCACTAGCCTGTGTCACCAATATAAATAACCTCATCTTTCCACAGCTCCAAAAATAACTAACCTTGTCAATTGCTGCTATTATAGCAGAGCTTTCTAAGCCTCCCCCAGTTTTGATTCAGTCACAGTCATGATTTGTTCATTGTCTTGCACTTACCTAGGATTTTGCTGATGTTGGAGTTGTGCATATCAGGGAAGGCTTGGAGAATTTTTCGACGCTCATCCTTTGCCCAAACCATGAAAGCATTCATTGGTCGTTTGATGTGTGGTTCGCTGCTGGCTCGGCCCCGCGAATCCCGGTAGACTCGAGCTTCAGCCACAGTGGCACCTCCTGTTGGCCAACAATAATACTGCTGTAGTTTAGCTGCAGAGCCATTCATTGCTTTACTTCCTGTAATGTCAGAGCAGGAAGAAACAAGATGGATGCAAAACATTATTATGTGGATTACGCAAGTGCTTTCAGTGTTGTCTTGATTTTAGCCTCATTCTCTTTTTCTCTCTCTCTTTTTGCTGCCAGATCTATGAAAGAGAGAGACAGAGAGAGGAAGCATATCCAGTGACTTTGGTGTAATTGCTCGGGCTCACCCAAGTGAAGGCATCAACACCATCAACAAAGCAGCCACACTGGTATTTCTCCAGATAAGGTATGGATATTTGAAAAAGTTTCCATTTGGGACTTTAACACAGCATACATGCTCTGAATGCTCAACAAAACTTACAAAAAGTTACACTTGAGAATCCAAACTGATGTAGACCTGTTCACACAAGTAATTTGCAGTTACTTTTCTGCTTGAGCAGTGAAACACATGCCAAACATTCCATAAAATAAATTATATACTACACCAGGTACATGCTGCGAGTTGCATGGATGTGATTCTATTTAAGAGCTGAACATTATTTAAGTCGCATCTGCTTTAGTTGAATTTTAGATGTGTCTTGGATCATTTGACCATATATATGTAATAAAACTCTCTGCCTTCAACAGGTACATGCACAGCATCCTGGAGTTTCTGGCATGAGAGGCAAGCTCTTCAGGTTTTCCATGCCTGCTGTGCCTTAATGTACCTCAGTGTCCTGTCATTACCCACCATCAATTCAAGTTGTACATGCTAACACATGTACATGCTATAAATCAAAGGCAAAAAGCCTTTACAGTGGTAGAGTGACATACTTAGTCTTAGGCCTCATCTTACAGCTT
Source organism: Apus apus (assembly GCF_020740795.1). NCBI lineage: Eukaryota > Metazoa > Chordata > Aves > Apodiformes > Apodidae > Apus > Apus apus. Next base: position 13,355,639 of record NC_067286.1, read on the forward strand.
TGGACACAGATTTTTTTTAAATTAAAAAAAAAATAATTAAAAATAGCTCTTTACACTAAATAAACCACTGCAGATTTACCGATTTCAGTGACTGTCTCACAAGTTTTTAATTGTGCAATAACTAAGTTACAGATTTAGTGTGAAAACACTGTACTTTAGGCATACCATTTTAAAAAAATATACAGAGGGAATAAATTTACATTAAAAAAAACTCCTAAATCAGAGGATGCATAGCTAATACACTACACCTTTTTGCCACCAGGTCCACAGTACATTAATTTCATTTAAAACGCACTGACCATACAGGATAAATTGATTTTGCTTTATGTGGTGTTGACAGCCATGTTTATTGTGCAGTGAAATGTAGTGTAGTTTCAAGCTGACTATATCCATCAACACAGGGCAATATGCTGACTACTGGGCCAGATGAAGACATACATTACCCTGAGAGCAAAATGCTCATTCGTATACAGCAGTGTCTTCTGAGGATCACCATGGTGATTTATGATGCCTCCAATGCCATTACTTTACAACTGACACCAATTTGGCAATTTGTATACTAACATGCATGCACATAAAAGAAGACAGGTTTGTGGCAAATGTGAGATGCAAAACTACTTTAATACTATTCTAAGTTAAATACCATGCTACAGGTGTTCAGCATTTACAGGAGGCTGCAGCTGCAGTCAGCTATTTCTTGTAAAAAGGAACAGTAGTTTTGCTGAGTGACTTGCATGACCGATTTAGGTGTGTGTATGGCTAATGAGCCTGTTGTCAGAATGCTTGGAACATGCATGTCAAAGAGACCATCTTTTAGCAGAGGACATATTTATTGTGAAACTATAATAAGTTACAAACAGAAAAAGTCAACAATGAAACATTTATTGAGACAAATGGCTATATAATTAGAGAAAAATCAAATATTTAATGGTTGTGCCATATTTTAAAAATATGCCATAGAATTTGTAATTAGTATATGGGCAATCAGGAATTTGGTGACAAATTAAAAAAAAATATAATTGTTGATGCCAGAGTTGTTGGGGTTTTATTCAGCTATTCTACTCACAGCAAATGAAAGAAGACATATTTGCATCCATATGATGATTTTCCATATTTTACTTTCTCAAAGATATGAATTCATTATGGCTAAGGAGTTTGTCTTTAGCCCTTTCTAACACAATTTTGGCCTGACAAAGCAGACAAAGAGCACCTTTACCAGGAACAAATTAATAGGCCAGCTTTTTAAGTTTGATTTAATTTTGATAGGGAGGGAGGGAGGGAGGGAGTGAGGGAAGGAAGGAAACCATAAATTATCTATTTTCAGAGAAGGTTATGTTAGAAAACAATTCTTACTAAAAGTAATACATTACGACAATCCCAGGAAGGCCAAGAAACCCTGACTGTATATGCTTTAAGCAAGTCCATACTTATAGTATTGACAGAAGCTAAAAGAGATGCCTGAAATTTTTAAAGATACACATAACTGCAAAGAGGTAGTTGTTTTAGTTATTTCTAAGAATATTTTCAGAAGAGTCTAATAAATAATAATCCCAAAATAATACATAAAATAAAAATGTACTATTAAGGAAGGATGAGAAGAGAGGAGGAAGTTGGTAATTGTCTCTCTGTGACAGCTAACACTTTATCTGCTACTGTCCATACTGCAATCGCAGAAGGTTTTGATTTTCAGAATTAAGACCTTGGTCAGAATTCAAAATTGTTGCAGAAGTACCATTTGGCTGCCCTAATGGCTTAGTTGGCAAAGAAGGCTACATTTGGGCCTAAAGGCTGTTTTCAAAGTGACATTTTTAGCTTCTGAGGGTGTGGACTGCTTCACTTCCTAGTTGCTTTGCATTTGCTCAACTTGTCATGACTTTGGTGATTTAAAACTAAAACCAGATTAGAGGAGAATGATCACTTTTTGTGGATACATGGCAGGCAACTCCTCTGTGGAAGATGAATTCCAGACTAGACTCTAGGGACAATACTGAGTCAAAGAAAACCACAGAATGAATCTAAAAATGTTACAGCTTCATTAAAGTAATTTCAGACAATATTTTTTTTCCAAAAGAAACTGATTGGTCTCCAATGAGAGTGCAGGGAAAGAAGAACCCCTGATCTTTAGAAAGAGAAATTAATATGATCATGGACAGAAAGATAAACATTTTCACATTAATTAAACATTAGGAAATACAATGTAACAATTGTTACATTGATTATTCATTTAATCCTGGCTTTATCTGACCTTCTCACTTTTTACAATTACAAGAAATTTAGGACAGGCACAAACTCCTGTTAGTTCCCTGAAATCTTGGCCACATTAGGGTTAATTCTATTTTCTTTAACAAGATGTGGGTTTACCTTCCATTTTATACATCACCTATGACAACAAATCCTCAGACTGGGCTTTCATGTGTTACCAGAATGCAAACAATAAGAAATGTGATGAAAAAGAGAAAAAAAGGTTGAGAAAAAGATGAAGAAAGAGAAAAAATAAAAGAAATTATAGCAAAAAGAGAGGTATTTTAATCAATCACTCTGTTATTCTTTAATTATTCTTCACACTCTGGCCCAATGCTTTATGTTTGAAGTTATACACTTCCTTTGACTCCCACTAGATGATGAACCTTTGGCCACCTTAGGGCAAATACTGCATACCATCTTCCACAGACATATAACAACATAGGATATATAGAAATAAAGACAATCTTTCTAGATTCCTACTGTGAAAGTGACTGGTTAGTAGTAAAGCTCATATAAACAGTTATCCATTAAGCTGAGATGACATTTTTGTCTACTTTGGAAAAGACTGATGGTGACCTCCAAATTATCTGGCCCTGTCTGTGGTAATACAACTTGCACTGCTATCGGCTTGCGTTGCAAAGACCAGAACCTAATGAACATGCAAACAGGAGTCACTCTTTTACTACTAGAGATGGGTTACTCATAAACATGGAAATGCTGTAAAAACAAGGAGCATGAAAAAACAGCTTGGCAGTCCCCCTTCCTGCTCTTAACCTGTGGACAAACAAATGTGACCTTTGTGAAACATACAGCAATATTGCAAATCAAATAGAAAAATGCAAACCTGAAAAGACTAGAATGACAAAAGAAGCTTCGGAAAGTTCAGAATGCAAGAATCATTTAACTACTATTTTGCAGTACTAAGTTCATTGTTGGATTTTAGAGGTTACAAAATTTGCTACTTCAGCCTAATCTAGGTGACTTGTAGCAGTGTTAGTGTAACATTTATCCATTTAGCCCTTTGTCTCCCTCTTCTTCATCCCCATCCACATTCAGAACACTTTCTCATTCTTTATTACCAGCAAGAGAGGCAAAATAAATAGGTATGAACTATTGTCATCACTGGCATGACCTGTCATCGCTAGGCAAAACTAACACCCACATGGAAACGTGACTAGCTCTGGGACAGTGATGCCTGTAGTCACACAGTGGCACAAATGTTCTGCAGGGAAGTGTCTGTCAAATTGCTTTCATTCCAAATGCTAAACAAGTATTATTCAGCTGGGATTTGAGGTCCAAACATTTCTTCTAGGCTCCATGTCAGTGAATAAAAAGGGGGGAAAAACTGAGAAAGACGTGATTCATGAACTACTGGAATATTTAAATGAGCTCTAAAATATTTCACCTGCAAAGGTTCTGAAAGGTGCTAAGTAAATATTAAGAGATGGGAATATACACAGGTAAGCTACAACCATGCAACACTCAGTTATGATAAGGCTTCTGTTTTTCCTTTTAAGAGACTCCATTCTCTTTAAAACATCAACAAGAAGAACCAAAAGGGAATTCCCCAAGGTCAGCTCTGAGGAAACATAAACCTCTAATTCAATAACTCCGCTACTGCACTGAAAAGGCCTTATTATTGCAACATCCATATGGAGTCAATTGGACATTAATGACTAATCAATCCCTCCCCTTTCTATTCTACTTATAGTGTCACAAGCCATGTTTAGATTAGCCCATTTCCTGCTTAGGATTGCTCAAGATGTCTTTTGTTCTTTCAGGGCTGGCCTGATGGAGGCAGCTTAAACAAACATACGACCCAAGTGGTGCAGGAGTTATAAACTGCCATATGTGAATGAACAAAGGGGCCATACTAAAGCCTTTTGTGGTATTTGTTAATGTTTTTCATCTGAGTTTAAAAAGACCTAATGACTTTGTGGTGAGCTGATGCATGTGGCTCGTGGCTTTGCAAAATGAAGGAAATTCTAGCCAGTTATATATCAGCATATATTTTCCAAAGTGCCTTGTTTTCAGTTTTGGTGGCAGTGAGTTTACTTTTTTGTGCATTTGTTTTACATATGCAAGCAAAATTCGTAATCTCAATTAAAATACAGCACTGGTTTTCACAGCCTTCTTATAACCTGCATATATGTCTTTCCCCATTTCAAAGTCTAGATCTAAAATTAATACTGAAATGTCTTATCTGTGTGCAATCAAATCAAGCATTCTCAGCTGTTCAATCACCAGTGTTTAAAGCATGAATTGTTAGTTGGATTGTATTAAATACTGAAACAATATTTCTAAACAAGCTATTAGCACATCCACACTTCACAGCCAGCCATGCCCGAATTGGTATTATTTAAATTAATTAAAACTGCTAAATGTAGCTACTTTCTTCATAGTTTACACAGTTTAGATTTCTTGACTACATTTCATGGAAAAATTAACCCTCATGGAAATCTGCCATGGAACAGACTTAAACAATATAATAAACTTTTAAATTGCATGTAATATTAACTGAATTAATTAGTATTTAAGGCCTGACTTAAGCCTTCGGTGGCCGACAGTCCCACTTGTGCTGTAACATAAGAGCATGAGAAGTTATTCTGTGAAGATCCATGAAAGACCAAGATAGGAACTGGGATGAAAAAGCAGCCTCTACTATAAATATGGGGAAATATGCAAGTGTCATAAGATTTTTCAATCATGTGCCACTTGCAGACTTCAAGACCCTTCACAGATAATTAATTAAATGCTAACAACCCAATATCTGACAGATATTATTGACAGAAAAAATGTGAAACATATTTCAGTTGAAAGTTATTCAGACTAAGTAATGACACCAGAATTAAGGCATTGCCAGTCATCAGGTCTAACTACAATCAACATTCCCACGAACACTATTGTTTTTCTTTGTTATTTCTTTTCATACTCAAATGATGGAAGTAGAGGCTCACAGAAAGGAAAACCATGGACAAAACAGCACAGCCCAAGAAAAATATTACTAATAATTATTCTTGTTAGCTATCTGAAGTGATCTCTCAGTACTGCAAATTGTTTCGGTTTTTGTTTATTTGTATTTTTTTCAGAAAAAAAAAAAAAGTTGTTCTTGCAGCTAAGCAATTATTGTTACTTCATTAATCATATTCAAAGTCAAAACAACACAAAGATTAATCTATTTAACATAAAAATGTTTCCATAAGAGTAACAGCTTTGCTACCAGTGGAGCTGTTACTCATAGAATTTCAAATTTCTCCTGACATTACAGTGTCACCTAGAACATCCAGAAAACATGACCATAAATTTAAACACAGGGATTAATTCTGCAGCCTTCAGACATCCCTAACAGTTTTGAATTTTTATCCTTTTTTAAATGCTGCCTGAACAAGTGCCACAGGACATGATCCATTCTTACTTCAGGTAATGCTTTGTTTTGTTTTAAGATGGAGAAATGACAGACAGGAATTCACCACAGAGAAAATAAGGCAGCCTGACTTCATGTTTGACAGATGAATTGTTCAAGGTGCGTCTGAACGCTATTAATGAACCATGTTGCTTGCTCCTTTATAGCAAGACAATGAATTTTAAAAGCTTAAGTACAATGTGGTTTGTAAAAGGTAACTATATTTAACACTGGGAGAGAAGTTTAAAACACACCTCCCTCAAATTATGGGCTATTAATGAAATGCAGAATACTTTGCAAAAAGGTTTTAATGTGTGTTGGAATCACTGCTTAGTGGCCCATTTCCTGCAGTGAATCTGCAATTGAATTTCTTACCTTCTAGTATATGCAACATCATTCTTCACATCAATGTAACTAATTCCCTCCATCCAGTGTTTTCTCTTCTCACTTGTCATATCATATCAGTAATTAAGATAGCAAGGACCTAGGGCTAGGATACGCATTTGCCATTTCTTTTTGCTTTTCACATGGGGTGCTGATATTATAATAATTAACAATATAATCTGTAAATAATATATCACAAAGGGAGAGAACTGAAAGCAGCATGATAAGAGGAGCTGTAAGTTAACAAGTAATAATAAATGTCAGGAAAAATTCTAAAGGCTTATTTTTCAACTATGCTTAATCTGTGCATTTGGGATTTGTGAGTGAAAGACGGAAGATATTTCTGCAAACAGGGCAATAATATTTCCAAATATGTTGCCACATTTACCTTGTTTGAATAAAAAATGGGGGATTTGTCCTGAAATAGGGATTTCTGTGAAAATTTACAAATTACTCTTCTTTGAAATACTGCACGTCCTGTGAAACTACCCCTGCCAAATTGAAAACGTAATCATTTAATATTTGAAGAAGCTGAGAAGATACTCTAATGCCAACCCCACACACAATCTGGACCACTGATTCTGTAAAATTAAATCAAAGTACAAATTAAGAAAATCATGTCCCATTGCTACTAAGTTCTGAACTCAGTGATTGCTTAGGTCCCTGCTATTATCGACATGGAAGAAAAGCAGATGCTCTTAAACATTTTTCTGCAGCTGAGACACTGAGGTTCCTGAGGGAGAAATGGTGTTCAGTATAGGCTTAGAAAAATAGGCAGTTGTACAAAGAAGAATCTGAATCTGTATCAGTTCCTCATGCCTAACCAGAAAATATTATGTTCTTTCCTTAATGTATTCATATTTCTGCTGCACTCCCTGTGCTCAAGGAGGTAAGGAAGAAGGGCAAGAGTCCTCCCTCCTCCATGCAGAATGATATAATGGTGGCTTTCTCTGTCAGCTAAATATTCAACTGTGCCTGGCAATTTTATGCTATTTTAGGCAGCTTCAAGCTCCTTTTATGATATTGGAGCAAGACAAAGACGTGCAGACCTAAGAATCAGGTCTTTGGGGTGTTTTAAACCACTGAAGTACTATATTTAATTTTTCACTCACTCCACTTAAAAATAGATAAGCAAACTAATGGATGCTTTCAGCATTTGTGACAATAATTTTCTCATGGGCAAAGATTTTCTGTGTAACTGCAGCCCACAGTTACTTTTTACAGTTCTGTCCTAAATTCCTGAAAATAATGTTTTACTATATAATGGGAATTGTGACAAGCCCTTAGCCATAACTGCGCTAATAAGCACCCCTATGTAAAACTCAGGGCATTGCAACAGTGGTTGGTTGTACAGCATCAGAAATTCAAAGTAGAAGTTTTTAAAATAAAGGTACTATTATATAAGAATCAATTACTGTAGCATGGAAACAGCAAGTGAGAAAGCTTCATATTTAGCAGTAGGAAAAAAATACCTAAGACAGTTAAAAATCAAAAAGGTAACACTTGTGGAAAACATCCAGATACAGTATTCCGAAAGTGGGAAGCACACTCTATGTTAAATATTGGTGTCTTGAGAGAAATAAGTTTCAATACCATGGGAAGATCAGTCCACACACCCTCAACTCAGATTTTTCAGTATTCAGAGAGGGAGTTCCCCCTGTAAAATATTATGGGGATGTTGGAAACATTGAAATTCATTAAGTGGTTGTCATCAGGAAAGTGATGGGATGAGAAAAGAGACCTTATTGCAGCCTTCAAGTGCTTCAAGGGGACCAAAAGGAAAGATGGGGAGAGATTTTTTTTATCAGGGAGTCTAGTAATAGGAAAAGGGTAAGCTGAAGGAGGGTAGATTTAGATTAGATATTAGAAAGAAATTCATTACTATGAGGGTGGGGAGACACTGGAACAGGTTGCCCAGGGAAGTTGTGTGTGCCCCCCCCCCCTACAAGTTTTCAAGGCCAGGTTGGATGGGGCTTTGAGCAACCTGTTCTAGTGGAAGGTGTCCTTGCCTATGGCAGGAGGGTTGCAACGAGATGATTTTTAAGATCCCTTCCAACCAAAACCATTCTATGATTCTATTATTCTATGGTTCTTAAAGACAGACTGCCTTATTCCTATCCTGTTTGCCACATTAATTACACAAGGGCAGAGGCACTGAAACTCATTCAAACAACTGAAATATTGTGCCTAAGTGCTTTATCCGAGATTCCAGATCTGTTGTGTCATTCTGAAAAATGTAAGCATATCACTCAAGTACCAGGTACAATCAAATAGATTCTGATTGTTAAAAATGGCAACCACAAGTCATGAAGCCCACCTTTTAGCATCTAGTCTCATTAACCAACTGTGTAAGTTACTTTAAATAATAAAGATACAAGTATAGCATTTTTTAAAATCAAAGACCTACAACAAGGATGCAGGGGAATAAAAAATCCAATACTTGAGCTTACTGCATTCTCTCTGGAAACACTTCTTTGTTTTCAGACAGCTTTCACTGTTTTGTGATTTTCATCTTTCCCCTCTCAACTGCCATAGCAACTATTACAAATATTTATGTGTGACAAAGACTGGCATGGAGAGGCATTCTTTCCTCCAGTATTTATAAAGCACTGTCACAAAAGTAGGTGATGCTTTGCCATGCATGTTCTACCTGCTGTTTACACCTCTGCATAGGAGGGTGTTAAACAAGTTACCTCACAGGTTTGGATCGTGTTGGCAGCCTGCCAGGATTGATTTGCCTGCAAATATATGGTTCCCTTTCACCTACCTCTTCAGCGGTGCAAAGTCAGCCTTTTTTGGAGTTAAGAAGGACCTGTGTCACTCTTCATGTAACTGTTTACTATTGGGCATATACAAGAATGTTGAGACTTTGAGTATATAGTAGTATTTCTTTAGGAAAGTGCTGTTCTGTCTTTTACTTAATAGATTTGCAAAACCCAAACACTTGTCATGATGTCTGCTCTATCACCAAGGAGAGAGAAACTGAATTTTTCACAGAGGGACAGAAATCTGGAGCTGAAGAAGGTGGCAGTTTCTCCTCACCCTTAGATATCAGCCTTGTTTTCCCACTGTAGCTCCTTTTTCTCATGTTTCTCCCCACATGGCCAAGAAACAACTTTCTACACTGCAAAGACTACTCGTCTTCCCCCAGTTAGCTCATTCCTCTCCTCCACATGATTCCACATTGACTGCTGCTGCCATTGCGATCAAGGAACATACAACTTAAAGCAAGAGAGAGCAGGCAGTGAAAGGGAGGACACAGGAACCAAGGAGAACACAGGCACTGAGTCAATGAACTTAAGATGGGCTGGGACCAATGCTATGCTGAGGACTCCAAGATACATCTTAATGATTGACTAAACATCTAGGTTTCATAGCAAAAGTTATCCTTCCAGAGAATTTGAAAAGTAACAGTCTAATACAAAGATAAATAAATACATAGATACAAATAAAGTGGACAGACAGATATCACTATATTATATAAATATTTTTTAATCTAAACTAGTGGGCATGTGCCCTTCCTCAGAACTATGGTTCATGCTTAACACACACTGGTAGATTACTATCAAAGAAAGAAGCAGCAAGTGCTAAACACAAAGTTTACAGCATCAAGAAAATTCCACACGAGAAATAAAACAAATTATAACATCATAACAGGACTCAGAAGAAAAAGCCTCTGTGTTTGTTGTCCCAAATGGAAAACTGTGAGGCCAGATCTTTAATTCACAAGTCCTTGATTCTAGTATATTAACGTGGAACTCAATGTTAAGTACTAATATGTCATTTTCATCTGTTTCCATTTGCTTTATCAAAATGAATTTAGCTTCACAATGTATCTGATTTTTCACTTAGGAAAACAGGACACAGGGTAGTTATTTTCCTTTACAAAGTCACACAATGAGGCAGTAGCAAAATAATAACATTCAGATGTTTTTTGCCCAGGATCCAACCAACAAAGTTTTTTTTTTAACAGATCCAGTACTTTGTCAGGAATAAAGACCAGGTCTTGATGGAATCTGAATCCCTGACCTGCCCTAGATTCTGCGGTGGTCCTGCTCTTTGAGGGGGGTTGGACTCGATGATCTTCAGAGTTTCCATCTAACCCCTATCATGCTGTGATTCTGTGACTATGACTGCTGAAGGAAACCACATCACAACCTGAGCTAAGGTAAAATCAGTAATTACCAACAGAAGCATTAAGTCTCTTCTGCAGATTTCTATCTACTATAAAACAAAATCTTAGCATACTTCCTACAAATTTCCAAAGCATTTGATCACAACTGGAAAAACAGAAGGATACATAAACATACAGCACATTATACAAGGACAAGATCCAGAAACATATAGCACATTGTACAATTCAAAAGAAGCAGCACTATCACAAAAAGTAAGCATCTAGGAAAGGAATATCTTTTTTAGGACACGAACCAAAAAAACCATATTCAGATCATCCAATATTCTCAGATAAATAAGAACTGAATACTTTAGGTTCTTCTACCTGGAATTTAAACAGGTCTCACCTATGGCTCCGGACTATATTCTACACACTCTGGTCAAACGATGTATGACAGTCATTTTCAAAAAGAGGTTTTAGATGCGGCTAGATTCAAAGCTGTCTTGGTGTGTCCATGCCAGTTAGCTGTATTTCAGTCCTGGCATTCTTAAATGTTAAAAATTATGAAGCCGCCTACAGAAAGAATGATGTTTCCTTTAAAATGATGAGGCTTGGAATAAAAAAAAAAAAAATTGTTGTTTAGTTCTATAATTGGCTGTTGTTTATAATTTTGCATACCAGTCACCGAACATTTATAAGGCTCTCAAATCATATTTTTGAATTTTGCTAGCTACAAATGTGTCATATATTTTAACATGGCAACTGGGATTTCCAGGTAATGATACAAGCCTGCGGATTATTCATCAATGGTGTCAGAGCCAGTGGCAATGTTTCTGAATGCAGCCTGAGCATGATTTTTAATATAGTTAGCCCAGTCCTGCTGGTGGCTATGGAAGTAATAGAAATGTCAGTTTATGTCATATTTAATATTAAACTCTTGTTGATGATTTTCAGGCCTCCGTTCAAATGACAGTTCGGTCATTATGAGTAACACAAACTTTGAATATGACTTAATATGCTTGGTCATCTCTGAAAGAACGCCTAGTTACCACTGATCTTAAAAAAGGTTTCACACACTGGGCAGCAGCTACAAGTTAAGTCTTAAAAGTAATTCTTCCAGTATCCTTTAGTATTTGTTTTATAATTGCATAGAGCTAAATTTAAATAATTTCAGGACTTGTCTTATGATTAAAAAAATATATACATGTAGCTTCAGCTTCTGATCAACGAGCCAGTACCACAGGCACTCCTAAAATTAAAGGAAAACATGACTGATCCTGTCCAACTCAGATCTCTGCTATATGTTATAGAAAAGATATAAGGAGTAGAGAGAAATCATTGCTAGATACTATTACAAAGGCATTCCATAAAACACACAAGTCTGCTGACATTTCTTATAACAAATTATTTGAACCTTAAAGGCTGTGTCAAAGTTATGGGAACCAAGAGCACTTCTCAGATTCGGTCTATCTTGGCTGCCTGTTAGGATGAGACAGACATGTACCATGTCACTGCACACTTCAGTTTCCAATGCAAGTGCAGGCAGGCAGGGAGTGAAACTGCACTTTTATAGCCCTCTGGGTCTACATCAGTTGGGGGATCAGGATGCAGCCCAAATTGCACTTTCCCCTAGTTTATAGCCAGCAATGGGACTAAATTTGGAGTCCCTGGTTCAAGAATAAACCTGTTACACTACTTTCCCTGCTCCATCCCAGCCCCCATCCCCCCCTCCACATTTCTCCCTTCAAAAACCCTCTTCAAATAGTCAATGTATCTTCTCTAGTAAATTTCATCATTCTGAAGTTCTGCAGTTCTGGTGATGGGAGTAAAACCATGTGACAGATCTATCAGCCACACGCTCACTCGGTCACAACTGAACTGACACCTCAGAGATCTGGATGTATTTGTGGTGAAGAAAGATAGGGGGTCAGAAGTTGCCCACCAATATTTCTTTTTCTATATGCACAACAAAACACATAAATATTATCTAAAGATATCTACAACAACCTGCACTCAAATGCTTAAAAAAAAAAAAAAAAAAAAAAAAAAGGAAAAAAAGATAAAAGGTCAGTAACAACAACAGAAAGGAAGGTGTGAATAACACTGTCTTCAAAGAATATGACTGTGGCTGTTAGGAACCTTTGAGATTCAGTTGAGATTGTGACCTCGGCAACAAACTAAAATGCAACAAGCTTCTCTTCTTAAGACGAGGCCACAAAGAGCAACAAACCTGGTGAAGGATCTAGAGAACAAATCCTATGAGGAGCAGCTGAGAGAACCAGGGGTGTTTAGTCTGGAGAAAAGAAGGCTGAGGGGAGACCTTATGATTCTCTACAGCTACCTGAAAGGAGGGTGTAGAAAGGTGCATGTCAATCTCTTCCCAGGTAACAAGCGATAGGACAAGAGGAAATGGCCTCAGATTGTGCCAGGGGAGGTTTAGATTGGATATTAGGGAAAATTTATTCACTGAAAGGGTTGTCAGGCTCTGGAACAGTCATGTAAGTGGTGTAAGTGGTGAAAGTGGTGGAGTCACCATCCCTGGAGGTGTTTAGAAGATGTGTAGATGTGGTGCTAAGGGTTTAGTGGTGGACTTGATAGTGTTAGGTTCACTTTTGGACTAGATGATCTTAAGGATCTTTTCCAACATAAAAGATTTTATGAGTCCATAATGCTACAGAGTAAGTTGTTAATTTTCTTAATAACCCAGTAGTGAAACAGACACATATGGAAGCACAAAGTAATAGCAATACTTACAAAAAACTTTGTGGCATGGAAAGCCTAGAATGATTTGTAATAGTTTTATGAGAGAACCTTTAATATCCTTGAAGATGAACAGTAGCATGGTGCAGTACATCAGAGGCCACAGTTTAACTGCTGGTATTTTAGCAGCGCTGTTATCAATGGACTTCCACTTTAAATGATTAAACACTAGAAGTGTCAACTCTTCGCTAGCTTGCCAAAGATAAGTGGCAAAATTTGGGTGATATTTTGAATGTCTTTTTTTTTAATACCCAGCTAGTATCTAAATTCACCTTGTCTACAACTAGAAGGACAAATAAGCAGCTCAATTTTGAACTTCCGCCAATGTTTGGGGTTTTTTCAGATCAGCAGTGGTATTCATCCAACACCTCTTTTCCAGAGACATGTCTTGGCTGCTAAACAAAGTATGGAAATCTGAAACCATTCATGAACTCAGATTTCCCACGTGGCAACACACCAGGACTCAAACTGCCCCACTAGTTCTAGAGAGACATGTACACTGTCCTTAAACTGGCACACATCACTGTAGTTTGGGTTACATTATGTCAAAGCTTTGTTTTGCATTATCCAGTAACAGGGAGGGCTGTCAGGTGCCACAAGGTGTATCAAGATACTTGAAAGAGAGGATGAATTGAAGTGAAATCAGCTAAACCAAGAAAGTTGTCAGGGACTTGGTATCATATGAACCAGTAACTATATATCTGTAAGTAGGCTGCTGTAGCTTCTCATCCCAACTGAGGAAAAAAATATCCTTCAACATGTTGAAATATGAGAAGTTGCTGCAGGATGGAAATTCCTTTACAAAGTAGTTTATAAATAACTGATTAGTCAACAAGTGCTTTTGAAAGTCCATGTATCTTGTAAGTCCTTTTTTCTAGAAGAAAAATAATGCCAAAACACCTCTCTGAAAATTGTTTTACTTACATTTTGTTCATTATTTTTCTGTTTAAAGACAATATTACAGTGGCCAGTCACATACAAGAAAGGATGAAAAAGTGAAGCTCATAAATAATAGCTCCCCAAAATGTAAATTGCTGGTTTTTTAAGGAACTACTAAAAATATACATATATATATATGGAAAACCTGAAATGTATCATTAAGGTGCTAGCCTCCTTCTGAGTATTCTTCTTGATGCAGCTGAAGATGTCTCTGCTCACTGCAGGGTGTTGGACTAGAAGACCTTTGAAGGTCCCTTCTAAGCCAAACCATTCTATGATTCTATGATTCTATTTGTAATAAATAGCTGATGAGCTTCACTCATCATCTTATCTTACTGTTGTGGAGACCTGAAATCTTGACTATGTCAAAATACTTAAAAATAAAAAGAAAAGCAAAGACATAAGTCCTGGTTTGAGCCATGACACATATCAGCATGTGCTCCTGGTGCACGTGTTAGTTCCATGAGGTAAGATAACAGTGACATTAAGCCAGTAAGTAAGAATATTTTGCTGAATTAAATTTGAGATTTAACTATTCCTCTCTCTGTGTGAGTCAATACAGGAACATCTTGGAACTGAACTTGCAGCTTTTCCATGATATATAAGTTCTTGTTGAAAATACTTTTAAATTCAGCTTTTTTGGTTTGCCTTGAGACTGATTAAAGATAATGTATGTCGGTTGGCAAGCCAGGAGAATAAGGGTTTATCACGATCATATCATATATTACCTATACAGTAAAGAAAAGTTAACATTTACATGTGGTGGTGGTGTTGTTGTCATCAGACTTCAAAATGAAGGGACAATTCCTGAGACCTTACCTGAACCATTTAAAAAACAGAAAATGTGCTTATACAAATATTTTTCTACATAGAAAATATTTTGCATTTTTATCAAAAAAATGATGCCATTGTCTTTCAAGAGTCATTTGAAAATAACCCTATTTGTCAACGATCACAAGTTTCTTGGTCCTATTCTTTTGATCCAAGAAAAAAAAGCAAATGTTGAACCTATGAGATGTTTGGATATTAATGGAAAAATTTAGAGATGTTTTAACCTTTTCTCAAGAACAGCAGTGTAACTAGAATTTGTCAGTTTAAAAAAGAGTGAAAAGATACTCAAAAAGAAGTAAATTGAGAGTGCAAAATGTTGCATAATATTATATCTTAATAGTACATTAATCTTACTACCACTATTGGTAGGGTTTCTATCTATTGACATGTTTTCTTCTAACGTATCAGAGGGTAGAGAGGACACCAGTGGCATCCACTTCCAAAGCATGCATGGTAACCCTGCTAGATTCTAAACTCAGTATTGATTAACACTGATTTCTATCTGTGACTTGACACTGCATGCCTGATATATAGAACTCTCACTCTGAAATGAGTGCAAATGCACTGAAAGTTTGTATCATGAAAAAAGACATTTCCATATATAAAATGTGAAATATTTTTCCATTGTCATCTGACAGCTGCCTGTCAATAAAATTATGCTTACTGCATCTTGAATATTTTATGAGAGCACTAATGGCTAGATTCTTGAAGACCTCTGGCTTTCTTCAAAGCTGCTAAATCCTTAAAACTGGTGAAAAAGTATATATGTATATATTGCCTTGCTGAGATAATTTTCTCAATGTAATTTTCTCAAAGTAAAAACACTATTTGACAGCTGTTGGAGGAAAAAAACATCGTTGTGTTGCAGGAGGGCTTAGAGGGTTACACAGTCCTTTTCATCTACGTGCCCTTTGCTATGGACTTAGTACAATCTCACAAAACCACACAGAAATCACTCGAGTGTTATCCTAGGATGTAACCTAGACAATATTTATGACACTGGCAGCATTTCAGCCGTACCATTCTGTAATGCAGTGTTCAATAACCTATAGTTAAAACCGCAACTAACCTTCTGCATCCTCCGGCCTTGTAAGATCGATGACACCAGGGCCCAGTTTTCCATCTTCATTGGGTTTCCCTGTTAACTGTGGGCCTAAATTCTCAAACCTTGTTCTCTCCTGGAAGAGAACAGAAGTAGTGTTAATGCTCCATATAGGTTAGTTCTCATTATATCCTGTGCTCATGTGTAGGCACCAATACATGCTTTATTTTTAAAATCTGAAAAAGTAATGAGTGCATTTAATTAGAATTTTAACTCAGGGACATTTTTTTTTTTACAGAGTATGAATGCTTGCATTTATGAAAATCAGTTTTAAATGTGAAACTTATACAGGAACTTTGAGATTATTTTGATCTGCACTGCCATAATGCATAAACGACTGTACATGCAAATACAAAAACCGCTTGGCAGCAAACAGAGCTGATCGATGCTGCTCACTTCGCCTTTCCACTTATTTTCTAACTTAAGCTGGAAAAGACAATCAGTGTTTGAGAGACATGAAAATTCAGAAGAAGAGCTTGTATTAAAATATACTGCTAATTTAGTGAAAAAAAGCACTTTTTCCCCACTATGAGATTCAAGTTCGCATTCCTATCTTTGTGAAAACAGAAGTCTGACTTTTATGCAAGTTGTTTTCAAATACAAGCATTTGAAAGAAGGAATAATATATGACAGAACAAATTATTTGATCTAGGAATTTAAATTGTACCTTGGTGGGAAGGAAACCCATAGAGATTTATCAGAAAAAAACAGAAAAAGAAAAAGAAAAAGAAAAAGAAAAGAATAAAAAAAAGAAAAAGAAAAAGAGAAAAGATAAAGAATGCACATTCCTAGAAAAATAAAAAAGCTTTTGAAAGCTGGAGACCTCCATGAGAAACCTGGAACTAGAGTGAAAACTGAAAGGTATACTGTGTGTTAACCCAGTTCCTCAATCAACTACTGGACAAGGGCACTATAAATGACAGTATAATGTTGTCTCACAACGATAGTCTCTGTAGTACTGTGTATCAGTAGCAAAGCATTCAATGGTTATCATTAATTTAGCATTCTCATTTGAAGGAACATAGCATGTTTTCCCTCTTGCCTTGTTGTTACCTCTTCAGACTAAACTTGGCATTATGTTGTACTTGTGAATGAACGAAACCTTGTTGTTCATTACTATGAAACAATATTAAATGTCATGTCAGTTTGAATTTACAGACATGAAATACCAGCTTTCAGCTCTATGAACAGTTTCTCCATGTTATACTTAATGCATTATGCAGAAGTAGAGTGCTGATTGCTGTTCAGTCTATTGTTCAATGACCTAGTTCTGTACTGTGCATAGTAGACATAAGAAGAAAACACTGGAGTTTCTCTTCTGCAAAATGGTTAGAAACTTGGAAGTGTTCTTAAGGACAAAACACACTTTGATGGCCTTGACTCCTCATTTGCTGCTCCATCTCCAAATACTTATGCTTTCCAATGTGATAATTTTTCTATTACCATTACATTTCAGTAATAAAATTGAGCCAAAACTGAGGAATTATTTCCATTGATCATTTTTTTTATTCCATCAGACATAGATTTTTTATATTATTTTATGTTTAATTTGCAGAGGAAGACAAGAAAGCACAGCCTGACAGTGGATTTGCCACAACATGCAGATTAGGCATTTCAGATACTAACTGCATTTCTAAAATTTCCTCAGAATCTTAGAGTTGTTGAACAAAATAAGTCTGCATTTTATATTTTGATGACTTCTTATTTTCTTCTGTAAAATCTGTGATTGATGAAGGAGCTTACATATACAAAGGAACTCAAGAGAAAAGAAGTTGCAAACGAAATGTGACTGCAGAAAGGACCTGAATACTAGAGGCCCAATATTTTACTGCAATATGTTATGCAATGTAACAATACACCTGAATCATCATGATGGGATCTGTTTTACTGGCAGACAGAATAAAAAATAAGTTTGTCAAGGATTCTGCATTCCATTGCAAAAGGCTGATTTGCAGTTGAGATGAAAACAAGGATCAGTACTAAGAAAACAGCTTTTGGCACATATATTGTCTCTTCCAAAATATTTGTGCTAAAAGCTTTTTCTTAGATGTTAACACTGCACCTGCAGTATTCTTGGAAGAAGCCTTAAAGTGTGTTTCAGAAGAAGGAGAAATACCTTTCTGCTATAAAAATCATCAGACTCTGCTACATAAAAATATGCACATTTGGAATATCTTTCTAGTCATTCATTCTCTTTGATTTTACCAGAAAATATTCTGTTAAAAAAAAAAAAAAAAAAAAAAAAAAAGAATATCAATATTTTGACACAGAAGGAGAAAAGGGAAAATTACATTATAAGGTTCAGGAACAGTAAAATGAAAGCACTTATATTATAAAAATACCTGTTCTTGTCAAACAAAGGAGATACAGTTATTTCCTAACCCCTTCATTCATAAGGAGCTGTAACAAAGCTGTAGCTATATTTAAGTCTTTGAAACACCTTTTAAAATAATTCTTTTGCTTTTTACAGAAAAAAATCTTCCTAGTGATTATAAAAAGTTTTCAATATTTGCATTGGGTTTAGACAAATTCAGAGAGCTGTAAAAAACAGAAACATGCTCCTCAATTCTATTAAATATAATAAATTTATATGAAATTTATTACTAGAGAAGAAACTTGTCCTGCAAGGCCCCAAACCTTTTTAATGGGTTTTGTCTTTGCTTCAGTCTTGTATTAATCCTAAAGAGGCTACTTCCACCAAATATCCTTTAGAACGATACCTTTTTCCTAGTATGAACAAGGACTGAGAGGAGGATCGATTCTGTGCATAATATTTCTATATGAACAAAAAAAGACTTACCTTCATTAAAAGTAAATGGCTGTACATAGCTGCACTAACAAACATGTTACCTAGACATGCACTATGTTTGAACATACGTACAGCAACTACTGCATATATTGCTGATTCCCTAATCTACATTAACAAAAAATGTTCATGAGTTTGTGATAAAGTGCAACGCTATGGAGAGTGCAGGTATTTTGTTTCCTGTGAGAAAGCATTTTGGACCTCTACGTTGAACTGATTTTTTTGTACTGGCTATGGAGCTTATGCTGTAGAATCACATTAAGATTTTAGGACATGACACAGACAACCCTTTCTCATTACTAGATCGACACAGTCAGCTGGAGTTTGCGCTAGAACACAGAAAGCTCTTCCCAGCACAATTTAGATCTGTTCTGCTTCTTTATATGTTGAAGACACGACAAAAATAATCACTTATTTAAAAGGAGAAAAGAAGAGAAAAAATATTCTTCTTAGCAACCACATCTTAATTTTCCATTCTGTAATATGATTAGGCACTTATTTATGTGTTGTCAGTTGCAAACATGCAGAAAACGTAAAAGTTATTGAAAAAATTAAAGTCTGCTCAACTGTCTTCCAGGACTGTTGGTTCTCTAAGTGCTTTGAAATTGTGATGTATGAGGTAGATGTTGCATATTAAATAAAGATATTTAAATTATAAAGCCCCCGTTAGTGAGAGCTGATGAATGTTAAATGTTATGAGCCACAAGGCTGTGGCATTCATCATATTCACATATTATCACAGTCAATGATGGAGCAGCCCCAGTGATGACAGATAGACTGCTGTATAGTTATCCCTTATTTTCCTTGCTCCAAGAAAGCCTTTCAACCCCTTTGGCATTATTTTTAGCTTTACTTTAAATTAGCAACTTTTCTGTCACATTCTGGCAGAAAGTATCAATTCCTTCTTCACATGTGGATGGTAAAAGAATGATTTAGTGAAGCAAGGAGTAAAGGAAAAGGAAGCAGTAGCCCCTACCTCCAAAAAGGCTGCAAACTTCAAATGACTAGAAACAAATATAAAATTGTGATCTTGTGAAAGAACAGCAATGAAACAGTAAGCACGCAATAATGGCTTTTCTCTGCACTTAGATAAAAGCTGAATTTTTGATGTGCACAGTATATTTTCATAAAATTTTATATACTATGTTTTATACACTTATTGGTTATTCCGTAATAATGTGTGTGCTAACAGTAAAATTGCTCTTAAATTTATGTGTGTTATTTATATGTTCCCACGTAACAATGCTTTTTGTTGTAAAAAATATTCTGTTTATTAATGTAACTTTACAACCACTGCATCCAAGATCCGTGGTAAATTAATGACATTTTTATTATTTTATAGTGTCATTAAATTTTTACTGATCACTCCATCAAACAGAAGCAATAAAGGCCATAATGCAAACTGGGACACTTAGATCAGGGGAGCAGGAAGACATTCCATATAGTCTGAAGTAAACGACTTGCTATAAATGATATTTATACTATCTTTAAGGATGTGAGAATACTTGGACAAGTTTGGCAAAACTGTTTCTGTAGTACCATGGATTGTGTACTTAAATAACAGTTTACTTGCCAGCAAGACAATTTTTTTTCAAACCATATGCGAGAAGATGACTGATTGCATCCATCTCTTGAAAAATAATATACGAAATGTAATAATACACTGGGCAACCCTCCCTTCTGGATTACCAAGACTGATCCAACTATACCCATCCCTCAAATGATTTCAACATGCTTGCTTTTTCCACATCTGAAACGTATGCTTAGTCTGAAATGGAAAATGGCATGCATGCTGATAATTGTGTAAAAGATTTAAAATATATCTATTTTTTGCAAACAAATACTTCTTATTTAAGTAGATGGGGTTGGACAATGATGTAATACCCTTTATTTCAATAGTTTATCATGAAAGCAGTTACTAACATTAATTCAAAGAGCTAGTTTCTGGAAATTGAATTAATATGGGTCATTCAGAGAAGCCACAGAGTATATGACTGAAGGGATACTATTTCTTCCAAGGACAGTACTTTAGTTAGAATGACTAGAAATAATTAGCAATGTTGTCTTTATGTATGAAATGAATTTCAATTGAATTATTCCATACTAAATGTTCTAGTAGCTTATTTTCTAACTATGATCTATTCCCTTCATGTACCATGGACAGTAAACAACAGGAAAACAACTTACTATATTCAAAACATAAAACCAACATTTTCAGTAGAACACAGATAAAATTATTCCTGGTTTGAATAAGGAGAAATCACAAAATCTTTTTTTCCCCCCCTGCAAAGTCAGGCATCCCAAGCTTTTCACCTTCTTCTTACTACTTTTTAACAGCTAGGACTGAAAAGTTAAATTACCCTCCACTTAGAATCTGTTGCAACATCTTGGCACAGCAGGGATAATTACAAATTGACTTTCAGCCTTATCTCTGGATATTTTAGTTATTACGGGTGGGAAGTTTAAACATTAACCTTATTACAACAATGTCAATCATCCTACTGGTGTGCAGGCATGCAACTGCTGGAATTCTTTGGATGGAAAAGGTGATAAACGCAATAGTGGCATTGTTGTTATAATTGAAAGCAAGGCCTTTGGTTTTGCACAACTGTGGTAAGTATCTTGTTTTCAATACCTTATCAGTGGATCTGCTCCAAGAAACTTGAGAAATTAAATTAGCAAAGCAGGCAAACTTATTGCGGGGAGGGTGGTGTGTTAAGATATTACAAGATACAAAGTGTAACTTTTTCAACCACTGATTTTACAAATTGCACAAATGAAGGATATGTTGAATTCTACAATGCTGACACAACATGTACTTAGTATATTTTTTATGAATTTTTACTTGAATTCAATGATCTCAAGAACCAGAAGGTGAATCTTCACTCCAATGTACTGCTGTTTTCAGTTTTTGAAGGTCCTTATATTGTTCATAAACTATTCCATTAGAATCTTTCCATGCTGAACATACAGCATGGACTAGCATCCCTGCCACAGACTACAGATTTGTGTTATAGTAAAGTGCCTCAAAGCAAACAGCTTGCTTGAAAAGATGTGGGGAGAGAGAAACCATTAGGTCCCCTTTCAAATATATTCTTACACCTTGAAGCATAACTGAAAAGTAATAGATTGTAAGGTGATAATAGGGAATTTACACTAAAATTTCTCTGCCTGACTGGTAAGCCTCAGTTGTCT
Organism: Apus apus; assembly: GCF_020740795.1. Taxonomy (NCBI): domain Eukaryota; kingdom Metazoa; phylum Chordata; class Aves; order Apodiformes; family Apodidae; genus Apus; species Apus apus. Next base: position 13,377,417 of record NC_067286.1, read on the forward strand.
TCCATGTGACTATGCGACATATGCAAGACCATCACAAACAGAAATTACACCAAAATGGTTCAGTAACAGAATTTCATAATGACTGTCATGGTATGGGACTTTCTTCTTTTAAGATCAAGGGTCTGGAGTAAAAAAATAAAATTGCACAGTGTCTAGAAAAAAGTTTGAAACTGGAGTGCCAAAGGCAAAAAATTCATCAGAGAAAAAACTGCAAACCTAAATGACCTACTTGTAAACACTGTGTTTAGCTAATGATTTTGGAAGCCTAATTTTAAGGATCAGAATTCCTTAAGCTTCTGCTTACTGTAAGCAGTAGCCATCCTGATCTCTGAACACAAATAAGTTGGATTTAGATTAATTCCCTGATTATTGGGAGCATTCAGCACATATTAATAAGTTAATAAACTTCAGGGAATTGAAAATTGCCTTTTTAAATGTGTATGAATTTAAAATATTTTTTTAAGGAAAAAAAAAAACAACAAACCAGATAGGAAGTGTTTGCACCTAATTAGGATATTATGCCCTCCTACACATGAAGTATCGACATATCCATAACTATTGCCACACTTGCAGGCACTGCTAAGCCATGGATCTGCCCTGGTTAGATTACTTTCAACAGGATTACTGCACTTACTGAGCCCCCTTAACCAAATACTTTATGTCTTTGTTCATATGGTTTTAATATGGTTTTAACCAATTGCAAGGTTATTTATAAGTTTGCAACTCCCCAGTAGTTAGAATTATGAAGCGTTCAGACTTAAGCATATCCAGTTGTGTGGTAACCCAACTACTGCTTTCATGAGGTTTCCAAATTTTTATTCATGCAGAAAGGCATGATGCATGGCAGTATATGAGAACTTTCTGATTAACTCTTTGTTTCAGCAGCATATTCATGTAGCAGCCTGCAGTAAAACTACATGTCAACTAAAAGGGAAAGATTTTTTAAAAATAAAATTAAAAAACCCCATATGAACTGTGAAATTCCACGAGACTGATAAGAAGTCATTAGTCCTTGAAAAACAAAAGGACAATGAATTAACAGCTGGTAAATGAAAAGCAAACAAAAGGAGTTACTACTTTACACTCTGCATAATACAGCTGTAGAATTCACTAGAGGTCAGAAAGAGTCCAAAGCTTGGGCTGTCACTTGTTTTTAAAAGAGTTGGATAATTTTATGACTGTTAATAACATTTGTAGTAACACATGCTAAGATAATCAAATCTCATGTTCCAGAGTGTAAGCTGTTCAACTGTTGGGGTCAAAGAGAAATTCCCTTGTTGTGTCTGCTACTCCCTTCCCTCCTGACCAACATTCACAGATGATTAACTGGGAGCCTTCTAGGGAAATAAGTTAATTTTATTTTAGAATATCAGGTATTGCTCACTAGATTTAAGGGAGAACTAGTAAATGGTATATATATTTACCTTATAATTAGAAAGAATCTGAATGCAACCATTTCACAAAAAATATGCAAAAAACCCCAAACAAACAACAAAAAAACAAAAACCAAAACAAACAACAACCAAAGGGAAAAAGAACAAACAAACAAAACAACGAAATCCCGCCACATTTTCTTTTAATTAAACACATCCATGTGCATTTTTGAGAGACAGACAAAAATAAACACAAATTACAACTGACATACACTTCTACTAGGAAACAGCAGGACTGGGTTGTTTTTTTCCTGTGCCATAGAGTGACTAGTGGAAGCAATTCAATAGCTACTCTGGAGTCTTCAGAATGGCCAGATTTCTAATGTTTGAGTTACACAAATAAATGCATAAGGGCATGGCAAAGCAAAGGTTGGGGTTTTTTCCCTATTTGAATAAATAATACAAAGGTTTCAATAACATACACTTTGCTGTATTACAGTTTAATTTAGGGGCTGGCTGCACCTTGTCAGTTATGGCCTCACTTTCACCAAGTATTTAAAACCCCAGACATTTAAGTGCCATAAAAGTGTACTTTCACCAAATGTAGACAATGCTGTGATTCTGTATGTACATCTGCCTGCTCCCCCAAAGTTTTCTGTTTGTGATTAAATTTCATTAAGAGTATTGTCATGCATTAGAATCAGAACAGAATGTAGAAGATTGGAGATCTGGTTACTGGCCTGAAAACTGTGAATCTCTTTTTCTCTTAATCATCTAGTAATATATTCCAGGCTGAAAAAAACAGCTTTAGCAAGAAGCCACAACAGACTAACAACCAGCAAAACTGTTCTAGGTTCAGCACAACATTTTTTTTTTGGAATGGAGGAAAAATAATAGGCCAGAAAAGAAGTCACCAATTTCAAATTCATTGTGGTGTTTTGCAAACCTCAACAGCACAAAGCAAATCCAGCTGCCCTCCACACCAAGCTGGGAAAAGAGAGGTCTTGAAAAAATCCAGAACACACACATGGACATACACACATGCCACTGGTCAAAGATCTCAAGAAGCAATGTGATGTTCTTTTATGAACAGAGACAGATATATATTTGATTTCAAACCTATAAAAGCTAAGAGAAAGACAGATTATATTCTCATAGATACTTTCAGTCCATCATTCAAGCTGTGCCTTATGATAAGCACATGTCAGATTTTGTAACATGACCAAACAATACTAGAAAAACCATATAAAAATGGACTACATGATGCAATGATCAATTATCAAATAGCAGTAAATTCACTTTTCCTGCTCTACACGTGGGTAGTAGTTATAAAGGTTTCAAAGCAAATATATAAAATATTCTACAATTAAAGAACTAAACTACAAGGAAAATATGAATCTGAGTTTTGTGCATATTATTACAGCAATCTTTGAACCTAAATAGTATTGTATAAAGTACAGACACCAGAAGCTCCATTAGGGTGAATCCTCCAGGGCTTTGGAAGTATGGATATCTAACCTAGATACTCTGGAAGAGTCACTGGGGCTACCTACCCCTGTTGTTTATAAACAATGGAGGCCACTAGACATGGCTATTCCACTTCCAGGAAGACACCTAATGTAGTTTAAACTGGTGATGCAAAAGACACTTGGGCTTAAATGTTCATATTCATATTTAGAATTAGAAATGCAATCAAGGCGGATAACAAAATCCCACCAAATGCTACTGTCTGCAAGTATAAGACTTACGTTGTGCTAGATGTAAGTATATAATTGCATACCATGCATATACAGATTAAGTAGGTTTTTTCTGTATTTATCAAGCTGATTTTTTCCTTTTTTTTTTGGTAGCATTTGAAGTATACTTCTTCAAATTTGCATTTTATGATTGCTGCTCGTATATTACTCTTGTTTATACTCATGCCTTTTTTGTTATGTTCAGAGGGAAAAGAAACATATCACTAAAGAATAAGGATGGCTGACAATGGAACAATGATAATAACATCATTATGCAGTGTTTTGCCTCTTGTACCCTCATCACTGCCATGTTTTTCTCTGATTATTTCAGCCTCAGGAAAATGTGCTGCTTACTGTTTATGTCAGGAAGGCAAGATAACTGTTTGCATTATTACAATATCAAGTATGATGTATGTAATGTCTGTACCCCTTGAATAGATTCTGTCTTTAATCCTCATTCAACAGAGAAAAAAAAAACAAAAAACACAAGAAAAAAAAACAACAAACAAACAAACAAACAAACCCCCCATAAATTAAAAAACCCAAACAAACAAAAAAGCTCACCAAAAAAACCCAGAAAAAACCAAAACATTAACTCAAAACAAAAGAGTAAATTGCCAATTCTTGCAGTCTTGTTTAGGCCTTAATCTTGAAAGGTGCTGAGTACTTTCACTCCAATCCAACAAAGGCTTCAAGGACATGGAGAGTCACTAGTTTACTCCAGAGGAATACTGATGTGCTTGTATTACGAATGGACTAATGCACTTCAATGAATCAGGACCAAAGTGTGTAGTTCTCATGTTTATACTGAATTTGAGAAAAAAAGGAAACAACTTCTTTCCAGGCTGAAAAAAGATGTTTTCATCTTCTTATTGATTACTCCTTTTTCCCTTTGAGACAGGTAGGTTGAAGGCTTTCTAGTATGAAGAATTATTCTTGTTTAGGAATAAAACAATAGAAAGCCAAAACCACAGTCATGTAAGGATTTATGCAAGTGGATAAGGCCTTGCAGTAGCAATGTCCAAGTTTAAGGCAAATTTACAATTACCTATCAGTGAAACTGCTATATTTACTTACCTTTCTAATACAATCAGAACTAAGTTGCTCATAATTTACATTTTCAAAATTTATACTCAAGGAAAAAATGACCCAAACTAGATTTACGAACACTATAAATTCATCAAAACAAGCTAAAAAAAAAATAATAATAAACTGATAAAGTTAATTTTAGGATAGAGGTTCTATTTGCTACGTTTGACATGCAAATACAGAAAAATACCTACTTCCTGGAAACAGTGAGAGATTTTTATCTCTCAGAAGCATTAACTCTTCCATGCAGGAAGTATGAAACAAAGTAATGCAAGACAGAGTACTTTAAAAGGGTAACTGAAGGCCACGCTTTTTTTTCATGCAGAATCCAGAAACCCTTACACCTGAAAACATCTTAAATGCAAAATGAATACCTACAGGCTGAAAAAATTATCTGGTTTTACTGCCGCAATATACAGAGACAAAACTGCTAGCTGTCTATACCTAATGCTACTAGCAAAAATCCATTCTCTAACTTTTCATTTAAAGTAGAATGATTCTGCAAACCTTATTTTGTTTTTACCATGAAAAGCTTGTTTCAAATTTTTCATGTAAGATTATCCCTTACTTTTCAGGTCAATGCAACGACAGTTTAGAAAATCCTTTTGTATCTTAACAACCAATCTTGAATGGGAGATTAAAAAGTGATGGTTTCACCCACAGAGCATATTAGTCACTTATGTCCCAGCTAAAACCTATTCTTGACCCCATTTACAGCATAAGCATAGACTGGGTCCTACTACATCTCTCTACATTTAAAATTAACTTTTTTCTCTCTTTTCCCCTTTCCTCATTCATCTACTCTAGATAACATTTATGGAAAAGTTCATGCGATTCACCTAAGGAATATTCCAGCACCCGATTCCAGTGGAAGATTTTTGATGCTCTGTGGACAAATAAAATCTGTGGGTAAGAGGGAATTTCCTGTCTCATACCTTCCTTACTCCTTTGTGTACTTGTATACTTTATACTGTGGTCATATTTTCTAGCTATGTCTTACAGGAAGAGAACAATGTCCCAGGGAAGCAATCAGTATTTTGGAGCCTTTTATATAAGTAGACAATAATAACAACTATCACTGTCCATTATTAGCACCCAAATAATTTTTAAAAGGAGGTTGGTAAAAGTATCTCCAGGCACAGAAAGGGGAAATTATTATCTTCTGGTTACCCAGAAAGTCAATGATTAAGTTGAGAACTGAACCCAGGACTTCTGAACATTAGGCCAGTCCACTGGCTGTTATGCCAGACTGCCTCTGCCGTAAATCTGTTTGATGGATTTTTCAGTCATGCAACATTAAAGGCCCTGCTCTTGTCTAATGAATATGTTTAAAGAAAACAGTACAAACAAAAGCAAATCTAACACTTACATTATCTGAGATGTACTGCTTTGCTGTTACACTTGGATAAAGGATTTCCTACTGGAGACCTATGTACACTTACACACACTGAAAAATGTTGTAGTCAGTACCACTAGCTGGCATGCTGGTATCTATTTATGCCTGAAAAGGGAACATAATCAGTTTTAGTTGGTAAGTACAATCTGAGCCAGATTTTATATTACGACCAAAAGCTTGGCAGTGCAGTAGCAGTGGCAAGTAGCAGAAAATTGCTTACAGTGTTATTTGCCAGATTACTTGAAAGATTTACATTGGGTTTTCAAGAGAGTTTGAAGTATTAAAAACTTAAGATTTGGAAATGTGGATTTTTGTTCTTAGCAGCAACAAGATGCAGAGGAGAGGGTTATGATATAGTATGACTGGCTAAATGAAGCATTTTTAAATGTAAACCACCTGAAACATTTAGAAGCAGTTCAGTTTGAACAGTTGTTTTTTTTTTTTAATTGAAGATTTCAAGAGCCATTTGATTTATATTAAATGCTCAACCTTTCACATCTACTTGTTTAAGATTGATGTTGACATTGTACTAAATATGGACATACAGTTTGTATTCCAGATAAATTGATCTGACTATGAGCCTCACTCTTTAGTATGATTCCTCCTCCAAGATAAATCAATATTTAATATCTTCTGCAACAGCCCCAACAGATAATTTTAAACCTTTTCTCCATCCCATTAAGTTACCTTTAAAAATTCTTTATACAAGGCTTCACAGATGACTTCTAAAAATAGTTTATTAAAAGCAGTCTGAAATTCATTAATTCAGATTAAAAGGGTTTTTTATTCTTGCTGCATTGTGCTGATCTCAAAATCTATCTCCGTTTAGCTAATTCTCCTGCTCAGGTAGTTTGAAGAATAAATACTTCCAGACTCTGAACATGAAGAAAAATATCCTTCTACTGTTTGCTATACAGGACAAGGTATCTTTGACCACAGCTCTCCCCAGTATCCCTGAGAGGATCATCAGGCACCAACCTGCACCCAGCTCCAAGCCCCTGCCACATCAGCTAAGAGAAGCACTGATAAATGGCTGTATTTCAGGCTCAGGCCTGACAGCCTCCTTTTTGAATACTGAAATCAATTGTCTGCTCCATCTCCCCTCTTCACTCTCCAATCTGGTGGAGTGGCTAAGAAGGAGGAAAAAGAAATCTCATCCTCTTCCCTCAAACCTCTCCTATGGCTAAGGACCCCAGTGGGATAGGATTCTTTGATATCAGAAGAATGCAAACAGCACATAAGAGGAATTTCGAAGTATTATATATTGGGAGAACTGAAAGGGATGATACCAAAAGGAAGAGAAAAGCTATATACTCTGGAGCTGTCTGGTTGTATATCCACCATTCAAGCTCCAGGATCTTCATATTCCTACCCGAGCTCTCCCTTACTCTTATTTCCTATTCTGCATTAAATTCAAATTGCAGTTTCACAGACACTGTATGCAGCAGTGAAGCTTTGTCTCATCCCTCGCCCTCCAACTTACTGGTTCCCATCACAAACAGACCACAATCCTTTAAATCTCCTGATTCAGCTATTTACAGGGTCATGCCAAAAACTCAAACAGTGAAATGTTCCCATTTAATAAAAGGGGAGGGGGGATTTTTGTTTTCAAAGTCATGTTTTGCCCCTTCTAGAACACTGTTGCTCAAATAATTAAGTCCTTGAGGGAGCAGTGAGCTGCAGCCCAGGTTGCTGTGAACCTCTTCGCACTGGAGGGGCAGCATGTGGATCCTAGATAGCTCTTGCCTTTTGAATTTATTAAAGATCTTCATCTCAGGAACTCTACCTGCTTTTGTTTGATTCGAAGCACAGCCTAAAAGGGTCTGATCGTAAATTAGTTCTTTCATCACTAACAACATAAAAATATTAAAGAAAAAAAAAATAATGTGACTGATCAACATAATGAAGTTTTCAATTTTATCTCTATTCCTTTGCTCCCTCCCTTCAAGCAATGAAAAATGTGATAAATTGTGCATGTTGCTTATGGAAAATGTTCAGTGTTTAGCTTAGCTGTGAACTCAAATCCAAGGCAGATTTAGCAACAAGAATGCAGCTGTATAGAGAACATACCAACTATATAGCAAAAATATCTGAATATTCACTTTTTCACCATGTTAGTGGGAATTCTACCATGGAGACTGAATGCTATTCTATTAATTAATTAAGGTATGACACACAAGAGCAATATGAGACACTACAAAAGTCCCAGCTAAAGCACAGTGAGGGTAAGGAGCGGGGAAGAGCAGCAGCAGGGAAAAAAAGCAAAGAACCGAGCTAGCAGATCATTGCAAAAACTACAAGTAAATTTCCATCTCTCTCATGATAAGAGAGTGATAAGGTCTTTCACTACCTAAATTCCTCCATACCACATTAGGAATATTCCTAATACCACAGGAGTGGAATCTCAGAACAGTTTAAGGATGAATAAGTAATGTGGGTCCTTACTCAAAAAGGTGCATATGCTGAAATCCATCCTTAAAGTAGCAAATGCTTTACATTAGGAGAACTTAAATGTGGTCATGAAGAAGGAAGTTGGGTGCTTTCCCCACCTTTTAATTGGATTCTTTATGTTCTCATAACACATAATTCCCATGTATCTACAGTAACATGGCATGGACGGAGATAAAAAATCCCTTGATAAACCGAGTAGTACACTTCATCTCCTTCCCTTACCAGGATAGTGAGTAAATACTGATAAACTATGGGTGGCTATTGCTCAGAATGAAATGGAAATTCTACACAGCAGAGTTTGCTATTTAGTGCAGAGGACTGATAGGTATTGCAATCTATATATTGTCAGTCTACAACTGAATATTAACTCAGTCCATTCCTTGCAAATGAAGAGAAAAAAAATAACCTTGAGTGAAAGAGGGTGGGAGGAAAACTTTGCAGGAAAATACCTTTCTTGCATTATCAACTTTGGGTTATTTCTCAAAGTAAAAAAAAGAGCTGACATACACTTAATCAATGAGACATTTGTCATGATGTAGTGTGATCTTTAGTATGATACTGAAGAATAAAGCACAGGAGTTAAGCAAAGGTCAGGCAGGTAATCCCTTGATAAAGGGGAATCCCTTGGGAGAAAGAGTGCAGCCATACAACCCAATCTTATTCATGAGTATTGAAAGAGCTTGAGTGGCATCAATGAACAGAATTTTGACAAGGAGCTGGCAACTTAACATGTTTTGGCAACCTGCTGAACCTTTGACAGACCAAGAAGTTTTCCAGTATATGATAAATCAGAACAATTTTGTGTACAGTTCTAATGCACATCCTCCCAGTGGTGGCTTCTATTTGCGCTGGCGTCTGAAATAAAGCAGAGTGCTCTTGTGCTTTAGCAATTGAAGGGAATGAGCATGCAAAAGTAGGATGCACTAAACAAGAATCTGTATGCATATGAAAAGACAGTTCATCTGAGTAAGAAACATGTAATGAAATTGTCACCTAGCAATTGAACTCAAGGATGCAAAGAAAAAGGCAGTAAGAGAAGAATGCATCTACTGCCTGCTATCTCAATAAGCCTTTGGCAAGATAACAGTGAAAGCATGCATCCAGCTACTGATCAGCATATCTCTGACATTAAGCCACAAGTGTCCACCTCTCACTAGTTGTTTAATGAATTGCTTTGGAAAAGGTGGAGGTGAAGAGATCTTTCCAAAACTTGTCTCAATGTTCTCCCTCAGTTAATGAATGTCAGCAAGTGGAAGAGAACAGAAATTTGATATGTTTTTCCAGCCTTTCTTATAGAAGCATTTGCAACATATTAGAAGCCACAGGCATAAAAGTGAAATACTGGGAAATTAATGTTGTCTGTAGAATTTCAGGATGTAAGCTGGGCAATTTCAGCTTGTGGGTTAGGCATACTTCAGGTTTTAAGTAGTGTTATAACAGCTTATTATGACTTGAACATGATTTTAGTACAAGTAATCTGATGTTGAATATCATTTATGACCCTGTTACACATTTCCAATTGAGATAGACCTGTTTATAGAGTTAGTATTATGTGACTACAGATGGACAAGCTATGTGCAGTGAACAATTTACCTAAAAAATAGTCTTTCCTATATTTTCAAACTGACCCCTGGAGGGTCAGCAATTTCTATACATGTAGGAGTAATGTGTCAGTGTTACAACAATCTAACTTTTGAGTTATGCATGAACTATGCACATAAATGCTCAATAGTTTGCTGCTTGTGATTTAGGCTGTAGTTGGTCACCTATGACAAATTATATGGTCTTCAATGCCTGACTCCATGGTATCTATGGAAGTATTGCCTTAAATTACCTGAAAAAAACGAGGGAATTCTCCCAACCAAAAGACCTCTCAGGTAATGGAAAGCCTTTACTTTTATCTATCAACTCCTGCTTCCATTAGCTTCAACACCACAAAAAACCTGAAGAACCTGCCTCTGGCATACCAGGAAAAGGTGGCAGTGGTAAGGCAGAGTGCAGCAAGGCCTGCAGGACCCCTAGATTAAATTGCTGCAGAGCTCACAGAGTTGCTGTAAAGATCTATAATTAGCATTGACACTCTATCAGGGGTTGGAAGAGGTCCCTGATATTGCGATCCTCACTTGGTCACCATGGAGTTTGAAGTGGATGCTGCATCAAAGCCTCCATTTTTTATGAACAGAGGGTGAGCAATCTGGGCATAAACAGTAAAAGCCTAATTGTGCACAAATGTCCATGTTCATATGCAAATACACCCATAGAAATAAAAATCTGTTTGCATGAATATTTGTGAAAAGAAAACAAAGGAAGGACTAAGCATGGTCAAACTCCATTAATCATATTTCAAACAAACATTTGCAAATACCATTTTGGATTCTTTTGCAAGTCTTTTCATGTGATAAAAGAAGACAAATCTACCTGCTAGCATGCTCATTCTTTTGTTAAACCAGCACAAAGTAGCATATAATCCCACAAATAGGCAGCTAAGTAAATATCCTTCAACAACAGGGAATGTATTCCAATTTTTCATACCTATTGATGCAGTCTAATGATACTTGCGAAACAGGAGACATTTTTAATTTTAGAAAGTAATGAAGTATCAGAGAGTGTGATCCAAATTTATCCTTGCTGTACTTAAGCTACTGCAGTTAAGAGTTATATTGGCAATGCATTTGGTGTTGTGAATTTACTTAGAAGAATACACAGCTTGGAAATGAATGGCGGCAACTTTTGTGGATGTCTGTTTGTATCTAAGTGTGAAATAATATGTAAATGTATTCTGGAATTTCAGGACAATTGAAGAAGTTACATGATTCAATTGTGCAGCTGCCATTCTGACCAACAATTTAAATCAATGAATACATTCCTGTCCTAGAAAATTTCTGTTGAAACAATAATTTTCAATGTATCTCCATTGTTTTATGGAGAAGCATAAGAAAAATTTGGAATACATTTCAGTATGTATCTGCAAAGTCTCTTGAGTAGCTTAGGAAATGTCTTGTACATAAAATACTACTGTTGTGCTGTTACAGTCAATACAAAGACACTATCCATTATGGCAGAACATCATCCTTTGGGAAATAATATGGTTTCTGCAAATTTTTCAGCCTTCACTCTGGAGACCAATTTTAATCTAGTTCTGCTCCTTTTGGATTTTCTGTTGCTCCAAGATTTAAGGGAGAAGACCGAAACAGGGCAAAGCTTTTATCCTTTTCACAGAAAATATTTCACACAAGTGAAAAAGCAGTGTATTTGGCATATTTTTTTCAGCTGGTGAGGCAATAGAAGAAAGGGGCCAAATCCCATTATTATTATCATCATCATCATCATCATCATTAATGAGGTCTAAAACCTGCAGCTAGGCAACCCCTTCAAGCAGCTCTGAAAACAAAATTTAAAAAATATAGTTATGTTCAGCAACCATACAAGCATACTAGTGAGCATAGGTAGTGGCAAAAACTCTAGCAGCCAATATTCAAATGCAAAAGTAACTATTAATACCAGAAGAGTGTGCTGGTTTTTTTCCTGAAAATAATATTTTATCACCAAGTACAAATTCCTTTTGTGATTGAACTGGAAGCATGAAAAACTTTAAAACTTCACCTAAAATGGGAAGTTCCATCACTATACAGTGTATGTGTAGATATACACACACAGACACATATACACCTGTCTATATATGTGTATATAGTTATTCAAATAATAATGTTTCATATAGGTTCTTTATGTTTAGATGCCTTTTATTTTAATTTCTTACATATGCGCATCATTATTGGAATGGTTAAAGTTTTTTTCCACTTATGGTCCAATAAAGTTTCCATTATTTATAATTTGGGAAAAGTAATGCAGTTGAGAAAAATGCTTAAAACCAAAGGTCAGCATGGCAAATTCTTCCATTGGTGTAAAACTGGATCCATATTAAGCTAGCACCAAAGCTAACTTATCTGTAAATTTAGATGACCTACATATGCCAGTGATTTTGCACTTTCTTTTTGTCTTTTCACTGTCAGTTCCACAGCTTCAGTGAACATGTATTTTTAATGCCTAATTTCAAATACATTACTTGTGTGTCTTTCTGCAGATAGCATATGAAGTATATCTGGAAAAAAAATTAGTAGACATATTGGTAGGCATGAGTATGAATATTTAGGTGTAAATAGTAGCATTTGAATAATAGCATGTGATCAATTAAAGGCTGAATCGTATGTTATGTATAGACAGAAAGTTAACATTTCATGAGCAGCTTTAATATTTCTATCTGTTGATTTTGAGGAACAAACTTGACAAGATGTCATACCTACAGCCTTCTGCACCTGGTTCCCATTATAAACTTGGCCTTGATAGTGGAGCTATGTTCTTCTACTGAGGCTCATGTTAGCAATGGTATTTTCCTCCCATAACTCTTATAACCTGATTACCAGTGTTATGGCTGTATTTGACCCCTCAGTGCATGTGCAGTTACAGCTTCCATCACCTTCCTCATTAAATGCACAGAGACCAGATAAAACATTTCTTTAAGTATGGGCACAGTTTCTGAACTTGCTTTTATTTTCTGTGATAGCTACAAAAGCTAGTGATATAGTACAGGCTTCAGGGTTATATTGAAAGTCAGATTTTTTTTTTCCCCTGTTTGTAATGGAAACATTGCTCTCTAAAATATATGGTTGGAGACCAAGGGATTAATTTAATTTTTTTTCATGATGCTCTGCTTTGAATTTAATTTCAACTAACATTTTAAAGTTCTAATTGTAAAGATAAATTCACTGCAACACTTCTCCAAGTCTGAGAGAAATTAAAATCATTCAGCTGTTCAAAGGATGCATCTAATTCCTGAACAGACCTCACAATAGAAAGAAAAAAAAAGAAAAAGAAAAAAGAAAACACTAACTGTGCCCTATTGTTATTGTATAAATACACTGATTTAGAAAACCAATCAAGCACATACAACAATTAAATTAATACAAAGGTAAAAACCATCAACACCTTGAACTTCTTGAAAAAATAGCAGAGAATTCCCTGGAGCGATACGTTGCCTAGAAAGTCCAGTCATAACACACATAATAAGCCCTGCAAAAATGTTGGCTGGAATAATTATTTTCTCATTCATTGTTATAAACTTCTAGTGATTTCATGTTTAATATTATCCTATCATGCAATTTCAAATATTGGAAGCAACAGCATAAACAAAATTTCTCCAGCTACACAACTAAATGTTTGAAGTCCAGCACGTTTTCCAGTTCTAATAAAAGGGGGCAGTATTACATCAGCTGAAATTCTGAGTTGTCCAGATTATCATAAAAAGTGCTGGAGAATCACACAAAACTGCTGAATTTCACTGAAAAGAGACTGTTACTGTATATGCAGTCACAAATCTCCTTCTCTGCCTTGGGGTAAATTTTTCAGAGCTAGTTCAGTGGCTCCTGAATTGCAGCTACTTTAGAAATTTTTGACTCAAGTCACTGTTTTTATTTCAAAATTATTAAGGAAATACTAAAGTTTATATAAAATGAATGCACATTCTTCATGTAGCTAGGGTATGCCTAAAACGGAAATTGCAAAATTACTGAAGTTTCAAAAAATTCCAGAACAAAATATTTTTCTATATCTATTTGTTGTTGTTGTTGTTGTTGTCATTAAGATAAAGGGTTTTTTTTAAAAAAAATAAAATACTGGTGCCTAAATATGGCTTTAGGAAGTTAACTTAGAACACACAATTTAAAAAAATTGTTGCTTACATATATATATAGCTACAAGCAGATTATTAAATTGGCCAAATTCACATGAAAGTATAAAGGATGTTTGGTTTGCAGGAATTATGAGGACTGCTGGGGTTTGTGTTTGAAACTTTTCCCTATTCTGGGGCATTTAACTTAGACAAGTCATTTATCTGTTATAAAATGATGAAACTGTAAAAGAGGTTGTCTCTGTGCAACACGTCCTTCTCTGTCTCAGAAACTCCCCAAGGAAAGGTTTGTCAACTGAGCAAAATGACATACTCAGGAAAAACAGTTTCCCGCTTGCAGTGTCTCTTTGTGGAAATCAGATTCTTCATTAGACAGATGGAATACACTCCTACTGAGTTGAATAAATTGCCTAGATTCTTGCAAGAAAGTAAGACCACACTAACAGTTCCTTAAGGATATCAGCCTCTTATTTTTTTCTATCTGTGCAGTTCCAGATTTTTTATGATAGGATCTAAATATATACATATATATTTAAAAACAAATTAAATTGTACATAAGTATAATGACTATCAAGACAATACCATAGTAAAAATAATGACTTTGCAAAACTAGCCATTTGCTGTTGGCATTTCTATCCATTTTTCTGGACTAATTAGTACGTATTTACCCTTTAATTACAGTAAGACTAAGATTTAACCAACAGAAATAAGAATCCAATTGAAAATGCTTACAGATTTTATTACGCTTCCCATATAAGTACTTATGTATCTGCCATAAAAGACTGAAACACAAGAATTGACCTCTTATTTACTAGTTACAAATATTCTTCTACAAGAAACTAAAGACAAAAAGAAAATATAAGTTTTCTTAAAAGACAAAAGCAAATGAGAATAGATCAGTGCCAGAAAAATCTAAACCACTTACAAAGATTTATAATAATCCACAAGATCTGTCTGTCCAGTTTTTTCATCTTCTCAATTTAATGGTGGTAATGATTTCTTTCAGTAAAAGGAGAAAAGATAATTGCATGCAGGATGCACTGGGAAAGTATTTTCTTAACTATGTGCTGCTTTAAAAAAAAAAAAAATAGTTGAGAAATTACTAATGATAAGGATGCTGATGCTGATAACAAGGTGCTGCTCTTGGTGACTGAGAAATACCCTGCACTTGCAGAAGAGTGTGATTCTTGCTTGTGCAGTTGTTTTGTCTGTAATACTGAATGTATGGAGAGAAAAAAGCTGGTAAAAAACCCTCATGTCAACATAATCTAATACTGCTTACATTAAGAAAAAAGCAATACAATGATGGAATCATTGCAGGGCTGTAGGCAGTCAAAAGGTGATTATGTATAACCGGTAGCTTTTCCAGCAAAGAATTTCTGAAGTGTTTTTATCAGGCAAAGTTTGTACTGTGTGCAGTAGCTTCATATAAATGATGAAGCATAACAGCTCCTGAGGAGTTGTTACACTCTATTGTGTCAATAATCCACATATTTAACAGTCCCTAAACACAGCAGACCGTAACACTTCCAAAGAGGTCTTTACGGCTTATCAAGTCAAATCCAAGTGCCTAAATATGGATTTTATCAATAGACTGTATCATCTCCAAGTGTATTAATACACGTTTTAAAGAATGTACACATTTTGCATACAAACTGTGGTCTATATCAGGATAAATGATGTGGATTCAACTTGTAAAACTTTGATTTAGAAATAAGAAAGGAATAAAAGGCTCCTTATAAGAGGTGCTAAAGTACCGTAATTCCCAGGAAGTAGGCAATGACTCATGTCATTTATTTTGGGGGTCTAACTCTGGCTTCCTACTTCAAATACAGATTTGCCTGAAAATCTACAAAAGAGTAGGAATGGAATATAAACATTAAAATGTTATATTAATTTCTGCTTCCTCTCAGATCTCAATGAATATGCTTTGTGGGTAAGTAAATGGGGAGGGGGGAGTATATCCTTGGGTACAGTAGATACATTGTGATTTTTAATTTGATATATATTCTATCTTGACTTCATATATTTTTCCCCAATGAAATTAACATATTTCTGCCTATATTTCTGAAGTGTTTTGGTCAGTGTTTTCATGTTGTATTCAGGAAAAAGATAGTATATGGTCCTTTAAAAATAATGTCAGTTATCTTATAAATTATATAACATTTTCAGGTTCATTTAGAGCCTTAAATCAAATCAAATCTTCTAGGCAATCACGCTGGTTCAAAATACTAAAATACATACAAGTAATCCTAGCAATGCAAATTTTGTTAAATTACTCTTTTTTGCTGAAAGTAAACATGGCAGGACTGGGAAAAAAATCACATCCTCTAAACAAAGCCAATTTTTATATTCTTTTACTTTTATTGTATCACATGGAAAGAGCTCCATACCTGCTTTCTGGATTTTAATAATTCTCTCTCCTTCCAGTGTTTCTGTTTATTCTTTGAATATACTGACACAGTAACTTCTTCCTTTTTCTCAGTCAGACTACACCAGACCAGCACCAGTTGCAGTAAAAAAAGTCAACTCTGCTATCATGACCTTTTGCCTTGTGTGCACTGAACTCACGTTTTGGCTCAGATAAGTTAATTTTAGTTCACATGGTACTGAGTCTTGGATTTGGAACCAAATAAGTGTTGATAACACAGAGATGTTTTAGCTGTTGCTGAACAGTGTTTCTACAGCATCAAGGGCTTTCTGTTTCATATGCAGGCCCACAGGCGAGTAGGGCAGGGGTGCAGAAGACTCTGAGTGGGAGCAGAGCCAGGCCAGCCTACCCAAACTAGCTACAGAGATATTCCACATTGTGCTCAACATTAAAAGCTGGGGGAAGAGGGAGGAAGGAGGAATGTTTGGAGTTTTGGCATTTGTCTTCCCAAGTAACTTTCACATGTGCTGAAGGCCTGCTTTCCTGAAAATGGCTAAACATCTGCCTGCTGATGGGAAGCAGAGAATTAATTCCTTATGATGCTTCGCTTGTGTGCACAGCTTTTGCTTTACTTATTACACTGTCTCAAACCATGAGTTGTCTCACTTCTGATTCTCTTCCCCATCCCACTGGAAGGAAGTGAGGGAGCAGCTACGTGGTGCTTACCTGCCTACTCTAACCCACAACAGTACACCAACTGAAATAACTCCATAATTGTAGATGTCTATAGAATGGTATAATCTCAAAAGTATAGCCTAACCCTACTGCTTCAGCAAAGGACAAAACTGGACTGTGTCAAAGTGCTGAATGTTTTTGTTTTGGTCTTTCTGATGAGTGAATCTCTGTGAACACTTTTAAAGCTTTGTAGGAGATTTTTTTGAAGAGCAGAATATGAAGAGGTAATTTTCAAGTCTGTGTCTCTAACCAAATACAAAGCTCTCTGAGATTTAAATGAAACATTTTTGAAAAGGCCTAAGCCCAGGCTTTGAAGCTATGTATACAATTTTGTAAGCGCAATCATTTGCACAACAAACTATTACCAGCTATCTGAACTTGAAGACCAATAACTGACCAGAACCCAATAGCTTTTTTTAAACCAGCTGCAGGCAATTAATTTGTCATCTTTTTCTGGTGCTGGCTTCTAGCTACTCATTTATACAAGTCTAATTACCTGAAGCCAATTTCTGAAAATTTGGTCCTGAAAACATCGGATCCTGATTCTTCAAAAGAAACCAATCCAAAATTGCAACTATGTTATCAAAACTCCACTGGGATTATGACAGAAGCTATACACAATCTCCTTGGCATGCAATTATTTCAAAATTATGTTTTTCTAATTGAAATGATCTGTCCCTCCCGCCCTCCCCCCATATTTTGATCATCCTGCCCATCATTTTTAGAGTAAAAGAAATATATCATAATGTTAAAATTGAAAGGCAGAGGATAAAGGGGGGAAAGAAGAATATTCTAGAATTCTGTTCGTGCAAAGGATGCTTCTGGTTTGAATGTCTTTTATACTTGTTATAAAATATAAATACATTCCCTTAGTATTCATGACTGATTTAATTATTGTATTGTATTGTATTGTATTGTATTGTATTGTATTTAGGATAGAGAGTGGAGATATATCATCAGTTTAAGTGACTGATTTAAGTTCCATTCTTTTGTGAACCCTGCCTTTTCTTGCATCTCACAGAGAGGAGATAACAGACTAGCTAACCAAAGGTAAAACCAGAGTATGTATCACAACTTTTCCTGCCCTAATGGTTCACTACATTGTACATGCTACAATAAATACACCCAGAAGGATTATATAAAGGCACTGAGAGATTTAACAGCAGAATTTGCTGCTGCTGTTTTATTCTTAGGTTTTAAAAGTGGCAAGTGCTACTATAAAAAGTGTCTCCATAAAAGATGGTGTTTGAGAATGATGTTGTATGTATTTGTTAAAGACTTCCAACTGACTGCTGTATTTGCAAGTGAAAAAAAATGTCTTTTCCTCTGACTGTCTGATGTATCACCTTAATCTGGAAGCTGTACATCCATCTGTGTTGCCAGTAACCAGCACAAAAAAGAAATTTGATTATTCACTGAAATATTTACTGACTCTGCTTTAAAAGGTGAAAGATGAAATAGAAACTTGTTATATTGAATATAAGACATCAACATAGTACTGAAAATACTCAGGAAGCAGACCTGACAAGTAAGTGGATGCCATTTTTATACTTACTTTTCAAAGTCAACTCAAATGTTAAGAATTATTTTAATATCCCTTGCAGTGTATTAGGTATTTTTAAATGTCAAGTCTTTGAAACTCATAAAATGTATTTAAAAAATAAGCATAATTTTATGAACTCTTCATACTGATCACAGAGGTGTGAAATTAATTTTATTTTTATAACTTGGATTTTAGTACTCTGCCTCTTAGTTAGTTTAGACAAACTGTTGCTGTCTACATATGGCCTGCTTGATCAGTTATTAATTTCTATATTTCTTCATAGCATCAATTTGGTTTAAAAGACTTATTCAGTGCTAACATTTAAACTAACACTAGCAGAAGTAAGTACTGAAATTGACTCATAAAAGCATGAATAATCCTCTGTGACAAAAGTTAAGTATATCTTTTTATTAGACACTGAGGCTTTCCTTTGTTTTGAGTACTGTGAAGAAGCTATCAAGCAAAAATATAAAATGTATATTAAAAGGTATGTACCAATTTTTTGGGTTTGTTTACAATATTCCTTTGGTTTTCTGTGCCTTGCTACAATCCACTTACCCTCTGAGTATTCCCTGGTGGGTTGAGAAAAGATCATAGTATCATCAAATTCATGGTTTAAGATTGTGTTGAGTCTTATTCTCAACCTGGACTAAAAGTTCCTTCTTCTCTTTGGAGCACAATATAATCTCCCCTCCCTCCACCAAGATACAAAGAACCTCCCCTCTAATATACAGATATACCACAGAATTTTCATTAATGATTTACAGGCATTGAAAGCTACCTGTTTTTCAATTTACTTGTGGGGTTTTTTTTCAGCAAATAATCAACACTAGTTGCTTCATAGGCCAATGAATGTGTCAGTTTTCTTTTCAACCATTACTAAATTGCATCATAACTGATCCTATTTGCCAATGCCATAGTGATTATTGGGATAAGATTTTCCCTTTCTAGTTAGCTGGAGTAAATTTTGTGGTATATAACTGATTTTGTGTCAGTGGTGAAAAATAACTTGTGCAATGTGTTTTTTGCAGCATAAGCCACCTTTAGGGAAGCTATCAGGGAAGCATTCTTCATCAAAAGGGCTGCTTTATAGCTCAGCCAATTACCTGATTCAGTGTTCACTGGCTCTGTTATACACACAGAGACCTGCTCCTGGAGCAGATCTTTTAGACCTTGGAAATGCCACAGAGCAGGACAAGACAGATACAAAGAATTTTCCAAGAGACTTCTTTGTCCTCTGAGCTGTCCTTAAAGTGTGTGTGACAGAAACCACTCCTCACCTTCCAGATATGATCCCAGCTTGCTATTTTGTAAACTGAATGATGTCCCACTCAGTCCAATGCTGGTCACATTCTCTCGTCACTTTCATTTACCGTTTTATTGTAGTGCCTCATTTCATGTCAGTGTTTGGGAGCTACAGACAAGATTCAAAATAATAACTTTGATCTTAATTTCCCATTGAAACTAAGAGCAAAAGGCACTGTTGTGAGCCTAAATAATTCTTTGCACCTGAGCCACATATTCAAGCACACCCAGATACGTTCAATAGCATCAAAATACTCAGCCATGCAAGAACATAACTGGCCTTTTTGCCATATTTATCAATCCAATAATTCTCAAAAGCAGTGACCACTAACTGTGTACCTTCAATTAATTTTCTGCATTGTTACATGCATGCTTACAGCTTAATCACATGAGTGCACAAGACTGTTTTTTGAATGCTGTCATGTAAACGTAGAGAAGTTTGTAGCACAGCATTGTGAAGTGACAAGGTGCATTTAACGTGAAATCAGGTATGGCTAAAAGCTCTAAAAAGAATTTTTATATAAAAATAAGAAGCTATTTGCAGGAAAAAGGTTGAATGTGTGTCAATGGGAGACATTACCTTTTCATTCCTGCAGTTGTTTAGACCCATGTTATTCATGGAGGGCAATTTTCCATCAACACCATGCGGCTGCTGCTGCTGCTGCTGCTCCCTTTGGATCTGCTCTCTCATTTTTCGAGCCTCCTGAATGGCTTTCATTACTGTGTCCTGGTCCCCAAATAGGGCAGGTGAATTAAGACTGGAAAGAATATCTATAAAAAGAGAACACAATTTATTTAGGTAATTAACCAAATTAGAATCCCAGGTAAGCCCTCAACTCTCATACTGTTAAGAGTTGCATCCAGCTAACATCTGCAGAAGGAGGAGGGGTGGCAATTGTTGTCTGAATTAATCTATAGAAGGGATTGATAAGACTGTGCACTTCTTTTGCAGTTGTAAATAAAACCACCGAAGTCTTGGCATAGCCTGATATGGAGGTGACTGAGCTTACTTCATGGGTTCAAAGTTCAAAGTTAAATATATGTTTAAGACAACAGTATTTTGACACTTAAGAGGGAAGCATTTGAAGTATTAATTAATAAAATAAACAAAGAACAAAAAGAAATCTTGTTTACTTGGCCATGAAAGTCTATGTCAATTTTTAGCATCTCTTTAATGAGAGAACCATCAATTCAAACATTTAGCTTTCAATTTCAGAGAGACACCCATAGTTACCTTTGAGACCAGAGCCTGTTATCACCTCAACATGAGTATGAAGGTCTACATCAGTAGAGAAAAAAAAAGTTTTCTTTCTATCACTCTGGACAGAAACTTTTAAACATGCACCAAACACACAGGAAACATTCTTCTTGCATCTCAAAATGCATCCTAGAGGTAATGAGTGTCCCAGGTACAGTTTCTGATTTGAGACCAAAAGACAGCAATTATTTGGTGACTAGTTGTTTTGTGTTGCTATAATGAAGTTCTAACCTAACCCACCTGTTCCTCCATGGGAGTATCCTCTGTACTGCACATGGATAGATTTGTGTATATACATTCTAGCTAGGAAAATCTGATCAATCAGAATTTGTGCATGACCTGTTCATCTGCCTGCCAAGCAAATGTCTTTCATAAAAGCTCAAAATTTGTTAGATTTGTATACTTACTAGGAGCCCACTATAAAAAAAACCAAAAAAAACCAAAACCAAAACAAAACAAAAACACCAACCAAAACCAAAACCAAACCACCCAAACAAAAAACAACAACAACCAAACCAACAAACAAACAAAAAAACAAACACAAAAAAAAAAACCCAGGCTATGACTTGGAATTCTTCTCCAAAGATAATTTTCTTATTCTTTTGACTTCATTGAAGTTCAGCTGAGTAAAATATAGCAAATCCAACCTCAAAGGGCCCTGAAGTCTTTCAAATAAAAAAAGTTATGAATAAGGGATTCTCATGTTTTATCTTGGGTACTGAACAGTTGATTTAATACTGTGGTCTAGATGAGAAGAAATACAAACTGTGATCTTCTTAATGGCACTGTGATGGTTTCTGTCTGCATGAAGCACCCTTCTCCACAATTAAAGTAAATCAGTAGAGAACACCCATGGTTCTTGCTAGGTAACATTTCTAGTGCTTTGAACTGATGCAGCAACTAGGTTCCATTCTGGAATGTAAGTTGGGAACCATATTTGCATTACTTTTAAGGAGACTTAGACTCTTGGTCACCTAAATTTATCATAAAAGTAGAGCAAAAGCTCCCACATTGCTTGCTGATTTTGACAATGTTTCCCTGCCTTCTTTTATTCTTAAGGATTGATAGGAAAAAATTTTATGACTTTATGTGAAAAATATCCAGACCTTAGGTGTATCTTTTCTAGCCCATTCCCTGGAATGGTCTATGGCTTCAAGCTGATATGCCACTGTCTAATGTTGGTGCAGTGACAGCTGGAAATAAATTGACAGGTAGAATATCTAGCTAGCTCCCAAAAGTATCTTTCAGAGACTGTGATGTTCCCAAGTGTTTTGAGAATGGGACAAATCATAATTTTTATATATTAATGTATGTATTTAACCTATCTGTTCATTATTCACAAGTGTTTCTATATATCTCACAAGTACACTTGAGCTACAGATTGTGAGTAAGTGGTCTGTAGCAAGTATTTAGTTACTGTTAAAATTTACTATTTGAACTTTAGGGCTGATCATCTGTATTTTGCAGCTCTTGATTCTGTTTCTTGACTGGTTAAGGCAGTCTTCATACATAGTTTTCATATCAGATTTGTTTCATTACTTAATAAGATTTATTTCTTAATTGAAGAATCAACTTAATAGCCAGAATGCAGAAGATGAAATTTCTTTTAGAATCCTGTTCAAGGAAAACTAATGGTATGTTTGGGCTAAATAGCTAAAAAGACACATTTAGAGTTACCTTCTTGCCTGGGTCCTGGTTTGCTGTAAACCACAGAAATACTGAATGTTCCTTGACCCTGGTTCAACAAAGTGCTTGAAAAGGTGCTTATTTTAAGGTATGTTAAACCTTTGCATTGTATGCATGCTAATCACACAAGCCATTGTTTGTGTCTATCTAGTATCTAGTCAGGCCACATGTGCATGCAAAGATTATTTTTTTTTGTTTAATCCAGAGGTCAAAATTCAAAAGTTAACTCTGCCTGTATACACCCAATTGATGTACTTGGGGAAGATATTCAAACAAACCTCTTCTACACATTTTTATATATGCATCTCTTTTTACTTATGTGTATATATGTGTATGAATGCATTTTTTTTTACATTACATATTGATTTGTTGTATTCTTGTAGATGCTTATAACTGCTGCATCATTTTCGTTACTGCTGCAAAACCCTGGCATCCAAAGTTCTTTGAAAATCTTTCCTACATTTTTTCCTTCCATTTTGCACAGAAATGTAGGCCCAAATATCTACTTAATCCAGATGTAAGTGTGCTCAAACTGAGACTACATGTGGAAAACTTGTAAGCTTTCTCCTTTCCCCAGGAGAGATTATTTACCTAAAGAGGATCCTCTTCCCAGAGATCCACCGAGGGGGCTGGGGATGCCGCTCTTGTTTGTTACTGTCACTGGACTGCTTTTATTGGCTGGGAAGAGGTTCTGTGTTGGAGATGTTGGGGATTTCACAGGTTCAGCTGTTTTGGGTCGGGCTGACAGATTCAGTGGCTGGGCTGCTTCATCCTACAGGAGTTTAACGTAAATAATTATTAGGAAAAGACAAACGAACACATCATTTTGCAAGCAGCAGCTACTCTACACCTCGAAGACAATACCACATTCTCCAGCAATAATAACAAAAGAAGCTAATTATCTGCCTCCTTTAAGATTCAGCAAAAGGAAACCTCATTAATTTCTCTGTGTTATGCTTCTATTTACATTAACTATGTGGCTGGATCATTCTTTTTGCCAAATTAAAATTTGAATTAGCTCACATTACAGCTTAATTTCCTAATGTGTTTTCAGAGATCTAAATTAACCTAGGGCATTTACAAAGAATTATTTAAAATTTCCAGCAGCTCAGTAAAGCTTTTGCATTGGTTCTATTTGAAAAGTTCCTGGCACTATAAAAATAAGTTATGTAGCTTATTTTTAAATGCATTAGAAGCTAAGGAATCAGAAGTACTTCTATGAAAGAATCATTTAGAAACCCTGACAGTTCTTTGGCCCACGTTTAATGCTGCTGCTAACTTATACATTCCATGCATCTTATTTTGAGTGCATTTTTTGTTTAGTAAAAGAATCTCTGCTGTTCCCCCATAATACAGGATAAGAATGTAACTGAATTCAAATTCCTTGACTAGGGTAATGAATGCATACAATATGCATTTTAAAATATCTTTTATTTTATACGATTAAATTTTTTATATTTTACAATATTTTATTATTCAAAATTGAAATACATTTTTTATAGATTGATGTAAAATCAAGAATCTTTTTCACATAGATCCTGTTCTGCTTCTCATTAGATAAATCTCTAATTATTTCTGTATTCTGTAGTTATTTCTACTGCATTCAACATTTTGTGTATCTGCACGTTTATTTGCATAAAGACAGTATTTTTTAAGGATATGTAAATCTAGTATCAGCACTTTTATATCTTTTTGACACTTTTCATTTGCAATTACGGAAGAAATTCTCTCTGACATATATCTTGTTTCAGTGCTAGGGGAGCATAAGTTCATCTAAGAAATATCTTAACTTTTAGAAGAAGACTCATTCAAGCAATTAATTTCTTTGATCAGGATAGATATTCACAATGTAACCTTCTTCCCACTCTTGGAGCTTGTTCCTTTTGCATAATATGTTAAGCAAGACAGAGCATTTGGAAAATTGTGAAACAGTGATTTTCTGTAATTGAAAAGCCCAGTAAGACAGATCTCTTACTCAAAATATGCCCAAGCAGAATTATGCTGGATATAAGAGAATATTTTTTTCATATTTTAAAACACTGCATGGATAATTTCAAAGCTTAGAAATATTTCAGAATACAATAATACACTACAATATCTCTTCTGTGCCTTTCTCCTTACTGTCAAGCACTGGTTTAGGAAAGTACGTCTGATCATACCCAATTTATTAAGCAGGTAAATGTAACAAACAGGTATTTATAATGCCATCATATCTCCAGTTTTAAACTGTTTCCATAAAACTGCATGACATTCTTATTCTTCCTGACCTTGCACTGTGCACAAATGCACACACCTGTTCAGAGTTCAAGTGAAAAGAGAAATAAAATAGTATAAGGGATATAGTCCATTCTTGTCCTTTGTGGCTATGTTTACATGCAAGCTGTTTCCTTGCACAGATAACAAAGAGGATTCAATAAATTTCTGTGAGAGTTCAGAGCCCCTTTAAGACTATGAAGTTTGCCAAACTAAGGACAGTGAGCATGTACACATATGAATCTATGCTACCATGTTCTATTTCTAAATAACTTTCTGCATATTACTGATACGATCATGTGAAAAAAAACCAACCAAAACAAACCTCTAAGCACTGCCAGAACCTTTTTGTTTGTACCTCATAGACAGCATTCTTATTTCTGCAAGGCAACCTAAAATCTAGAAAACATTCTGGTCACTGACTTAAAAAAACCCCACCTATTGTTACTTTCTGAAAGATCTGACTCTAAAAGAATTCAATTAGGTCTATAAATAGTGCATGTAGTATATACAAACAACTGTTTAAAAACAGAGAAAATATAGAGGATGTTTTAAGTAATGCATGACCACCAAAACTGTAATGTCATATAAAGGTAAAAATTTGCAAAGACAGCTTACAGGTACAAGTTTATTAGAATGCTTTTATATTAATTATTAATTTCTTCATTAGCCAGTGCTATTTGCCCACATAAAGCACTTGTAGTTTATCTTAAATGTGTTCAATGCAATAGTGTGCTTAATAAAAATAAGAATAAAAAGGCTTCTTTTAATTAAGATACATTTCAGTCAATTCAAGTTAAATTATGTAGGGAAACCCCCAAGAATTTGCACATGGTCAAGTCTGTAATAGGACTCAGCTGGTCAGAAAGCTGGAATGATATTGGCCTTAGTTTAAGAAGATATGTGCTTGAATTTAACCAGGGAAAATTTTACTCATGTAATAAAGGTTTGGTTTGGTGTAGATCCATTTGGCTCACTCACTTATGAAATTACTTTTTCACATAAAAGTAGTCAGTAGTATATTCTCAATACCATAAATCACTGGTGTTAGGTATCAGTACACTATGGCAACTTTGCTGAAACAGTCAGGCTTTGCTTTTGGTGGCTTCTGTATTGACCATAACAAACTCTGCATATGTGGTAAATTTCACTGACTGCTCTCAAATCTGGCATTGGATTGCAAGAGGTAAAATATTAGACTAATACACATCTACAGTTAAGTAAAGTGAACGCTTTTCGAAATAAATGTTAGATCTGGCCATAATGGAATAGTTTTTATTTATTAGTACTCTCAGCCTAGCAAAAAAGTGTCATGGAAATTTATCAGCCCAGGCAGAAATATCTACTCACCCACATTTTACCACAGTGATTTATGATAATGAAAAAACGAATGATATTTTACTCTCATGACAAAAAATAATAATAAAAAAAAGCAACCCTCACCTCAAGTGAGTAAAATCTTCCCAGGCTGATTTGAGGCTAAGGACTGTGTGCCTGAAAGGTGTTAGCAGCTAGCAAAAAAACGCACTCTCATTCTCTCTCTCTCCACAAAGTCTCTACTGTATGCCTTCTTTATATCTATTGCAATAGTTCTGCACTTACAGCACTATCATTCAAATTAGTAAAACATGGGGCCTTTTTACAGTTTGAAATAAATTGTTCTTCAGTATATTTGGTCCCATGAAATTCAGAATAACCACAGAAGAACACAGCAATAAAAGCCAGCCAGTTCCACCCAAAGGTACTAGCTGCACCACAGATTTCAAGGGGTGCACGATGTTCATTTCAAGTTGCTGGCAAATGCCATGTTGTAGCTGCCTGGTTCCAAGCAAGTGAGAATAAGCAGACATGAGCATTCAGCAATGGCACAAAACCAACAAGGAGCAGCCCTGTTGTCAGCAGCTGTGTGAAATCAGCAAAAGTCACATCAATTTGCAGTGACACAATGTTTTGCCCGGAGTCAAGACTTACATATTATTTTTATGTGGGGATTTTTCCAAAATTGTAGAATAAGTGTAGCTAGAGATTTGTAAAATAATTAGAAGATCTGCAGTCTCTCTTGTGCTCTAACAAGATAAGCTAGCACTGTATTTGAAGATACTCAAATGTTCAATGTGAAACAATTCATGAAATCGATGCCATTTATGCACATTACAAGATTACAAACTGAAATCCTGAAAATATCACATTTTACTGATGAATCTGTTGTGCTGCCTGTGCTATGGCAGCAAGAGGGATGCCTGATATTTTTGGAAGCAAGAAGTGAGTGTTTTCTCTTCCCTTCTCTATGCTGATAATACATCACTAAAACTGAACATTTTCTTTGAATATTGAAGAACTCTCATGTGGTTCAACTTCCAACTGCAAAACAATTACATAGGTAATGTAATTTCACTGCCCTTTTCAGACAACGACTTCTTCTTTAACGGAAAATACCTTCACTTGAGTTACCGGGCTGGTCCCTCTCTTCTCATTTTTTATCCCAGTGGGTGAGAGTGCCCCTGTCGTATTTGGTGGCTGTGGAGTAGATGGCATTTTGGTTCCAGGAGAAACTTGCATGCTTGCCAGCTGAGCTGCATACAGTTGCTGGAAGACAAGAATATATACAATGTATTCCTGCAAAATTCCTTTTAAAAAAAGCCTTAAATGGACATAATTCTTATTGCTAGGCTGTTTCTTCTCTTAAAGGAATTACAGATTTATTTATTTTTAGCACTTTCTTGTTTGTGGCTACTCCCTTCTAGTTCTTTTCAAAAAGAAAAAAGACTTGAAAACTCCCACACATGAACATCCTCTTTTCTTCATTTGACTTTTTGCTGATTTATTTTTTCCTTCTTGCTAATGGTCATCATGGTAACGAACAAAAGGTTATACTGTGCCTGAATATTAAAAACAAAATTGGCAAAATTATAAAGCTGGTTATGAAAAGGAGGTATAAAACCCCTGTCAGAAACAATAAAAGTTCTAGTAATTCTGTTCTTGTGCTGAAATTACCCACCAACTCCAAAACCTCTACTGGGAGAATCATTTGCTACCAAAAGACAATGCTGCACCTTTCTCTAAATAGTGATGAAAGTCAAAATAGGCAACAGGGTAGGTCTCTATCTCAGTGCACAGTGATTGTTACTAAATAGAAAGTGATAAAACTTAAAAGGCCTTATAAATTCCTGTAATAGTGATGGATGTACAAAAACTCCCTCACAGAAATTTTCAAAAAGTTTAACTGAAACATAAGAAAATACTTGTACAATATAATAAACTATTCCTACCAATCTATAGTGTTTACTGAACAAAACCAAATAAGTTTAATTTCCTTCCAGTGACCAAATTTAAACCCTCACCTTGAATTAGAATCAGCAATAATTCTTCACCATAAACAGGGAAGATCCTAATCCCTCTTCTACCCATTAATCTATATAAACTTTGCCTTAATAGTGAGAAAAAAGCCAGGTGGTTTGTATGTAATTTCAAACATTACTATCATTCAGATGGACAAATAAAAAAAATTACAGTAATCAAAAGCAGACCTTTCAGCACATGTAATTAAATGCAAGCTTAATAAAGAATAATTTTCAAGAGCCAGATGTGCTTATGTCATAATTGTTGCTTTCTTTGGAACATTTTTTCTAATATAACAAGCCTCCACAGAAATGAAAGTTACACAATACTGTAAGCTCAGTGACTCAGTGGCTAGACAAACTCATGAAGGAGGAGCAGATTCAGAACTCTGGGTGACAAATGAGAACTCTTGTTTGTTTCCTGCCACCCCTTTTCAATACCACATAGAGGCTACAAAAGGATCACAGATTAATATTTTGAAATCAATGGTGTTTAAATATTTTGGTCAAGGTACTATTTTTTTCCTGTGCTAGAAAAATAGAAAAAATGAGAATAGAAAAAAGTCCCATTTTTCAGTCCTGTTCTGGAGAATGAAAATGAAACATAGCACACAAAAGTAAATAGTGGTTTTCCCTAATATTAGAATCTTATGCCTTTTAGCATATTCTTCAGATCAACCTATGCTTGCTGAATAGCTTGCTTATGTTAAATTAAGAAGGACATTTCACAGACTTCTAAAACCCTGTACTTTCTCAGCTCAGAAAAAATCAGGCACTGTACTATGACAGAGACACTACAATAAACTTAAATACATTTGAAAGACAAAACCCAGAGAT
Organism: Apus apus; assembly: GCF_020740795.1. Classification (NCBI taxonomy): domain Eukaryota; kingdom Metazoa; phylum Chordata; class Aves; order Apodiformes; family Apodidae; genus Apus; species Apus apus. The sequence continues at coordinate 13,406,471 of NC_067286.1, forward strand.
TATAGTGGTTTTCTCAGTGTGCTGTACTTTGCCTATTAAAATACTTTTCCTGTTTTTCTTTTCTGTTTGTTTGTTGGCTTTTCATTGTTTGTTTTTGTTTGTTCATTATTTTTTTTTATTAGAAACCTATGTAACATTATTTCAACTATCTGGGTGAGATTACTTTGATATTACTAAAAATACACTAAAATTTTACCAATTAATGTAGTGTGCATTGAGAGTGGGAAGCAAATTGTATATAAAAACAAATCCAGGTTTATCAACTAAAGTTCACAATCATTTCCTTCTCCTTTTTCAGATAAGCCATTAGGGCAAGAAAGTTGGGATCTGAGTTATTCTCTCCACCAAATTCAGTCTTTCTTAGAGGATAAAAGTTGTTGGTCAATGATGGCAAGCAGCATAGAGTGGTGGGTCGACCGAGGCCAGCTGCCACCCACCCAGCTGCTGTCTGCCTCCCCCTCCTTAACAGGACAGGGGAGGAAAAAAAAGATGCGAAAGCTCATCCGTTGAGATAAAGACAGGGAGAACACTTGTCAGTTACCATTGCAGGCAAAACAGATTTGGCCTGGGGAAAATTAGTTTAATTTAGTGTTCATTCATGCTATGCCAGAAGACAAAGGCCTTAGGCTTACACATCCCTCTCACAGGTTTCAACATTTTTTCAATAGTTTTTCAATTAGTTTTTCCAACTAGCTTTCAATAATCAAATCTCTTCAGTTAGCTCAGGTCCCTTTTCTACATGACTTTTCACTTGCACTTAGGCTTGTGACATTCCTAGACATGTGCTCTACTGAATTTCACTGAGCACAGCAAATAGCACAGAGCAAAGCTTTCTATGCACCAGATGTTTCCTTTTTTTTTACAGCAGGAATGCTGATATTTACCTCCTTAGACTGCAGCATCTGTGTCTAAATGAAGGAATAAAGGTGAAGAATTTTGACAATGAAATGCTACAGAAATAACACATGGTGAGGAAAACAAAATGGGCCTTAAATCAACACAGTTAAGGGAGATTTGCACTGACAACAACTTGTTAACTTTGTGACAGGCTGTTTTACCACCTAACACAGAATTATGATAATCATAACCTTCTTACCAGTGGCTTGTCAATGACAGGTTTTACGGAAAAAGTTTATTTAGAGAAGATATTTCAATAAAGAGAAACTTATCAACTGCTGCATAGGAGAGAGATGGGTTTTATATATATATATTTTTATATATATATAAGAGTCCAGGGAGGAAATGGAGAGAGCAGTTGTACTCGTACCACAGCAGTGGGGATATAATTCAGATGTTCTTCTTTGCAGCAGAATGCTGAAGAAGCTACAGCAAAGACATATGTGAAATACAGAGATAAGAGAGATAGTGGTTACAATAGTCAGCACAGCAGATAATCAAAGTGCAGGTGATGAAGGCTGGCCTAGCACAATGAATTGCAATAGATGTACTTGGAAGATGATCCACACAAAATTCAGTAGATGGTAGCTTGATTGAAGGAGAAAGAAGAGGTCGGTTCTAGAAACATTTAGCCTTTTATTTTATCTTACTAAAAGTCTTATGACCAAAATAAAAAGACATTCTTTTTTTTTCTGTATTTGTACATTATTTCTCCAAAGGTTCTAGAAACATTTTTTTTTTTTGCTCAGAAACTATTGGTAAAATTTATGGACCCTAATTAATTTTAAAGCTTTCCATTACTAAAAATTCAAGTCCTATGTTACATCTTCAACAAAAACCTTTGCTACAGTAAAGGAAACAGATCAATTAAACTACTGAGAATCAAGTCAGAATCCTTATTTGTCAGCATTTTAAATGAATTGTGCAAAGCTGAAATATCTTATTTATAGAGATGAAAGTTCAGCTATTTAGACAATGAGTAATTTGGTTTCTAAAGATGAAAAACTCTTAAGGAGAGACTGCAAGTGCTGTTGAAATCCTGAACTACAAGAGGTAATGCAGTTTTTTTTCTATAGTATATTTAGTACATAGTGTTGCAAAGCTATAATTTCAGAATTTTCCTTCTGAGTATAAAGCATGCAATAATAATACTTAGAACTGTCTGATCACAAAGGGTTTTTACAAGCTCACTAAAACCAGCAACATCTTTTCTATTTCCAGTGCACATTTCTGAAAAGAACCTACCCAAACCAAAAAATACCACCTTCGATGGGACTGCTTATTTTTTATTATTGGTGTAGAGGTGCTTAAAATAAGTTTGAGTTCAAACAGATCAAAGGAAATAGAGTCTCTGTTTGCAAAAGTTTTTCTTCTGTTTAGAGGAAGAATGGATTAGTGCTCAAACCCATGTCACGGGTGTCATAGATAACAACTATGGAAATAAAGTGCTGACCTGAGCCAGATGTCACTGGTATAGCCTTCAGCAGCTCAGGCAAGATAACTTTTTCCAAAAGAATTCAAAAGCATAAATATTCTAATAAAAAATTCATATACATCTTTATCTAAGTGCAAGAACTGTTTCTAAAGTAATGTTAATTGTACTTATTCCTTTCTATTTTTGTATTTAATTGTCATATTTTGTATCAGTATCTCTTTTGCACCAAACATGTTTAGTGACAAATACTACAGTTGAGACCTCTATAGCACCAAGTTAAGAAATGGGGTTATTGGTTTACATATATATATATATATATATATATATATACACACATATATATATATTTAAATAGCAAATGGTTGCTTTTTCTCTTTGTTTTAAGAGAATTTTTATGCTGATCCTTAGAGTGAGAGGCAGGTTAACAGAAAACGACATCCAGAAACTGAAGACAGCCTAAGTAGCTCATCAGCAGCTTAAGCATGTGACAAACCCAGGGGCAACTCGAAGGCAGCTACAACCTGTGGAGTCTGCCAAGAAGCCAGATGCCATCACCAGAAAAACAGCTTCCACAGCTCAGCATCTGTGTCCTAGCAGTGCGCTCCACACAAAAGGTAAAGGAGAAAGAGAAGGAAAGTTGCATATAAAATGTCTAAACAAAATGTACATACAGGTGAAAGCAGCCCTGATTTTAATATATAACTTAAAACTTTTGTGCTGGTTCAGTTCCGGCATGGTTTCGGTAGCAGAAGAAGGGCCCCAGGAGTGGCTCCGGTAAGAAGCTACTAAAAGCTACCTCAGCTCAGGTGGCCAAGGCCAAGTCATTAAAGAAATAAATGCATCTCTGCAATTAACATATGAAAGAACTGATAAAAGACCTGAGTGCAAAGAAGAGCTGAGCTGGAGAGGAGGAGAGCAATGCCAGAGTGGAGATCCCAAGGTTGGTGAGAAAGAAGGGGAAGGAGGTGCCGAAGCAGAAGTTCCCCCGCAGCCCATGGCGAGATGGCAGGCTGTCCCCCTGTACCCCATGGAGGAGAAACATGGCAGAGCATCCCCTGAAAGCATCAGAAGGGGTGAATGTGGGCCTGCAGCCCCTGGACATGGATCTGCAGCTGTGGAAGACCCCATGCTAGGGGAGGTGCCTGATCCCAAAGCAGCTCTTGACTCTATGGGAAGCCCAGGCTGCAGCAGCTCCTGATCTCATGGGAAGGACTCATGAAGGAGAGGTTCGTGGAGGACTCTCTCCCATGGGAGGGACCCCGTGGGGAAGCAGGGGAGGACTGTAAGGAATCCTTCTTCCTGAGGAGGATGGCGCATCAAGAGCCACCAGCCTGTGAACTGACTCTAAACCCCATCCCCTGTCCCCCTGTGCCCCTGGGGAGAAGGAGGGAGAGAAACCGGGAACAAAGTGATTTGGGCCCAGGAAGAAGGGAGGGGTGGGGTAACATATGCAAGCCCTGGTCTTTGTGTTGTCTGTGTCCTGTGTGTGTCTGATTAATGTGAAATTAAATTACATTTTTTTTCCCCAATTGAGGGGAACAAATGGTGAGTGAACCCCCTCCTTGTCCTTTCTCTCAACCCACGAGCTTCTAGCTGGGCTTTATTCTCTCTACCCCAAGGTGTGGGGGGGGGAGAGGGGGAGGAAAGGTGAGTGAGTGGCCACATGGCTGGTTCTTGGTATTTTTGTAGGTACTACCTGTTAAAACAGTGTATTTTATAAATCTCTTTTGAGAGAATTTGGGTGTCTCAGTAGCATTTTCTCAGTTTGTTCTAAGAAAAATGCCAACAAATCAAAATATGGTGAGTTTTGCAGATCTTAGAGTACCATGGGCTAGACTCTTCTCTCATTTTCACAGTTGCCAGCACAGATAGCAGTCACTTACTCTTTAAGAATCAAAAAGTATGCAACATCAACTTAACTCTCAGGTTTATGCAAAATAACTGAGAACTAACGGGCTTTACATGGATATGGAGTCGGTTAACTACAGCAACATGGAGTAAAAATTAGGGAAAAGACAGTTTAATTTAGATAATAAGTAGCAATACACCACAAATACTTATTTTTCTCCACAGCATTCAAGTGCCATAATATATGCACCTGATTTCCCTTTAACAGTATCATCCTTTCTTTCTCCTGTTTGTACATAACTAGCCATAGTGGACACAAATTTCTGAATTTAAACATCCATTTATCACCCTACTGCAGAGTCTGCTTATTCTTAGAGTGCAAAAAGACTCTACTTATAAGAATGCACCATATAGCTTTGCAAAAAGGCATTAAGGTGTAACATGAACAGGCAGCTAATGAATTATTGTAACTAATGTCATAATAACAAAGATTGTTGCAGTGATTACTTATGCACTTGCTGACTAATGTGCTCTCAGATTTATTAAAGCCAAATATGTGCAAACGTATTAATTGTATTTGTGCAAATACAAATAATACATTTTGTAGTAATGGATTTAGAAGGCTTCAGTTATCTCTATATGTTCAGGTGTGGTTCTATGGAAAAAAAACCTTTCAGCTAAAGGAATTTGACCAGTTATTCATATTCATGCACTTCAGCTTTTTTTAACTATTAATACCAGTAATTTCAGTGTCTGTCAGTTGTTATTTTATAGATTGTCAAGGCAAATTTTTATGTAGCTCTAAATTCCACTCAGTTCCTGTCTCCTTAGGAGATTCACATGCGTGTTGTGCTTCTCCCTCAAGCTACAAAGTAAGAGTTACCTAATTTCACCACTGAGAGTCTGCCAGCTCCAATTCATTTTACTGACCACAAATTCATTGTACTGGTTCAGAAAAAGAAAAATAACTTTCATTGCTTCTGCTGTCCTGCTGTGGATAATGGCCAGCCCATACAGAAAATAAAGAGTCCCTACACATTTTAGATACTGCAGCTCGTATTGTTATAGTACTGCAGAGTCAAGATCCCCTTATGCAAAATAACAGCTTTATTTTGTTAAAAGGGCCTAACTTTAAGTGGACCATGGAATATTTATGGCTCTCAGTAGTCCTTTGAAAGAGTTATCTTATGTTTTTATGCCGATCATGGGTCAGAGGTTCAAATCAGCACTTCTTTCTGTCACTCCTTATATGTTTTACTATAATTTACAGCTCAGCAAGAGGACTCATAAAACAAAAGTGTCTATTTTACTTCAGCAACTAATTCTAGCTAATCAAAGCTTTCCAGCAAAACAACCCAGCATGAAACTCTGCGTGGAAAATATGCAGAGAACAAAGCGTTTTGTCAAATAACACATCTCATGATGTAAACACATATGTCTCTTATAGGAAATTTTATCGCTTCCACATTATCGGCACACAAAAGGAGCATTCTTGTCGCAGACCTGGTGCGACTGTGGAGCCATCGTCATTGGAAACAAGAGCCTGATTAGGTTCCCACACAGATATGAATAGATTTTCTTTTTTTAGTGTAATGCTGCCTTTCTTATTTCTTAAACAGACTAGTAATTGTGGCTGTAAAAACAGCGAATTGTGTTTGGAGGACATTTGTGTCTTCATATTTTTTTTAGCTACCCAGTGACACCAATTATCCCATATGGTTGTCCTCTTCTGGAAAGTCTGAGTTAATCCACAGCTGTGAAGATGAAGACGCACCCAGCAGGCTCTAAATCTGGTGGGTCTCTTGTCTGCTAGTAAAGTCCACAGTCTGCTGGACAGATGTTAAGAGGATCTGTTAAATAAGTCAGTGACAAAGACCCAGATTTCTGCTGGGAAAAATAATTAGCCAAACTGTATCTATTCTTCTTTGATTTTCATTTCTTGCTTCATCCTTTGGAGAAGCAAATTTTCATTACTTGAGAAAGAAGAGTCCCACAGAGCATATATTGGGTCCTACTCAAAATACGAATGGACTAAACGATCACATTGACATGTGTTCCCATGAAAAGATATACTTTTTATCCTTGACTTATTCTTACATGTTAAAGTTCCTGCACTGTTACTTTAAATTTGGTTTTATTCATCATAGTACTATAATACATAGTACTATATACATAGTACTTAAATTTTTTATGTAGTGGGAAATGTTAACTGTACGTGAAATTGCCATTTGATATTTTTTCCTTTAAATGTTATTGCCTATTCTCTAATAAAGAGATTACAGATAATGCATTCTGGCCCCAGTGCTCACACTGATGTTTGGGAGGGGTGGGGGAAAAAAGAAGTGGAATAGGAAGATACCTGCAGCAAGATCCACATTCTGAGACTCACTAACTTTTCCCTATTCCCACCTGTTTTTCAACATGGCCTGACAGCACAGACAGCCAATCCCAAAGTCTCTCTCAGTGACAGTCATGTAAATTTGGATAAGTGCTATAGAGCTAAAGTACATCTGCAATAAAGAACTAACTTGCCTTGAGGCACATGTGCATTAAGGTGCTCTTAAGATCACTTCTGTTTCATTTGCAAACTGTATTTCTTATTCTTTTGACCTCATCCTGCTTTGACGTAAACAAATAGAAATGGCCATCAAAACATTTCACTCTGCTTTGCTGCCTAAATGCAGGCAACCCTCATTTAGGCATCGTTCCTGGGAGGTCCCCTGTAGAAATGTGATGGCTTTGATTTCATTGATTTATCACAACTAAATACAATCTCTCAGGAACTGCCTGTTCACAGCCTGTTTACTGTAAAGATGTGTGTAAAGCCAAGAGATAATGATTAGAGCTCAAATAAATTATCAATCACTGCAAACAGCTAAGACAATGTATAGAATTTGGCACCTGGCAGTTGCCTCTGTAATATTGTATTTGTTTCCCCTTAGGAAGTAAAGCTGTTGGTTTAACAGTTTTACAGCCCCTTGACAAGATTCCAAGATACAATGTCACCCTATCTCTTTATGAGGCTGATGGGAATTTGTAATAGGACAGCACCAAAAGTGTGAAATAAAAGTTTACTCTCTGCAAAAAAAATCAATTAAAAAATTTATCCTAAAATTTTTATACCTTTAAAGTTCAGATAGTATAGTAGGTATCTTGTATCACCATAGAATGTATGTAATATTGTTTCTATTGAAATAAAATAGCTACTTACCTGAGAAGTGTCAGAGTCAGTGATATTTAAATGAGATTTTCTATTTCTTCCAATGTAACTGAATCAAAAATCTAAGCCTGTAAAGTATAGGTACTTGTCCTGTGTCCCCTAGAGAAAACTATGCATCTGCCATGTCAGAAAAGAACAAAGGGTGGGCCGAAAGCTGACCAAGGGGAACAAAGTAACAGCTACTAAAAAAAAAATTAAAACAAAAAATAATAAATTGAAAGCCTTCTGTAGCAAATATGGAGCTTTTGCTTTCTGAAGGGCAATTCCCTTGTGAAGCCACTGACTTGAGGGAGAGACAAAAATCCTCACTGAGTCGGCAGTTGTGTCTCACCTCATTTAATTCTTTTTTTTTTCTTCTTCTTCTTTTTTCCCCTTTTCAAACAGACTGAGTGTTGGTCTGCTGAGAATATGATGCTAAGCCACTTTTCCTGTAGAGTTTTTAAACTGGGCCTCTGAGAAAGGGTTTGATACAATTCAGTGACTGAAATAATACCTTTGTCCATCTGAGCATTAAATGGCCCATTGAAATACAGCTTAGTTAGAAAGAATTTCAGTAAATGGTGCTTTCTAATTTTTTTTATTATTATTATTCCTCTCCCAACAGATTACAGCCTGGATCAGAAAATGCAGTTCAATCACTTTTGGTTGCCTCTTAGGTCAGGCCTTTAGCCAGTGTTAATTAAATATAAACGCATTAGAATACTGGAGGTTAAATGAGAGCAACAAACTGGTCTTCTTCAAAATATTACCTCATGATCTCAAAAAGTTGTAATCTGTTTGGGAGGATCCTCTTTTAAACATGTGGGTCTTAACAATGAAAATGTATTGGTGGGGGATGGGAATCCATGGCTAAATGCTATTTTGTCCGACTGCTAGTAATCCCAAACATTAAACACTTACTTCCACAAAATACAGATTATCTGTTGTGTTTAAATAACACATATCATAAAGGAAAGTGCTGCAGCAGACAATTTAGGCTGTAGCAGCACATACAGCAAAATTTTCAACTTGATAAAGTGAAACTGTAAAGAATCAATGCAGAAGTCAGACAGCTTCCATACGTAACATTTTTCCCCACAGCTATTAGTTCACATTTTTGTCTCTAGTAGGCATGAACATCAGTATACCTTCAATTTCATGTCTTCAGCCATTATTTGTTGTCTGCTCCATACAACCTGACCAAACCATGAAACTGGAAAGTAGCTGAAATTGTCTTTTTTCATCTTAATGATTTTAAATGAAAAAGGGAGATTATTCTCTAAGCTATTTGTTTACTGCTTTGTAGAAAGTTTCCTAAAGTTTTCGTAACAATTTTACTATTAAATGAGATGAAAGAAAGCTGTTTAATACATGGTCATTAGTCTTGTCTTTCTGAACATGACTTTACTGTAAATACTCCTCCTTGACTATCTCTTTGTCCCAAGATTCCTTAGAAGAATGCAACCAAGCGATAATTCAGCATTATTGCTGCTTCAGTGCACTAATAGCTTAAAGAGCAGCAAGGACCCTGTGTTTACTGCCACAAGGCTCCTACAGCCTCCTGGCCTAAGGCAGGCTTCCCAGCCCAGCAGCATCCAGATGTCAAGAGGAATATCCAGGTCCTGATGCAGCATGCCGCTCAGTTCCAGTATGGCCTAAACATCTGTTTCATCTGCTGACATACAACCTGCTGAACACACTGAGACTGCTGCACAAAGTAGGGAATTGAATGAGGGTGGGAGTGAAATACTGCAGTTGCATAGTTCAATGTACATACCACTAAAAAAAACCCCACCTTTATGCAGACACAAAAATTAATACAAGATGCTTGGAACCCCAAAACTAGAGTTTGATCATTTTCTGTCTCAAATGGCTCTCTCTGGACTGAAAATCTAGACAAATAGCTGGAAGGATATTGTGATAATTTCTAAAAAAAATCACTTTCTACACAATATAATCTTAGCAAATTTTTCTTCTAATGGAGGAAGAGGCCACAACACCGTAGCCTCTCATCTTACTGATCTTACACTGGTTTAATTCTTTATGGAGTAAGATAAGGACAAAAGAAGAAAAAGCACAGAAGTTTATAACACAAATTCCTTGTTGCAGTTATAACAACAGGTCTTTACAGAAGATACTTTGAAATGAGGTGAATTTAGGCATCTATTACATATTTATAATTTCCTACAGATAGTAACTCAGGAGTACTAAGACAATAAGTATCTTTTGTCTAAAAGATAGGAATAATGTAAACATTGACATTTTATCTTGAGGCATGACAAAAACCAGCAAGTATTTTTAGATCATCTAGATTAAGTTCTGACAAGGAATAAAGGAATGCTAACTGTTCTTGTATCTTCCACTTGTGTTTCTATTCTCTTGTATTTTTGCTAGCAACAATAATGGAATAGTTGCATGCTATCATGCAAATTCTTTGAGTTGTTTACGAAAGCAAGATCAAAGCCCAAACTGTGAGTGCATCTTTTTTTTATACTGTATTTTTTCTCAAGAGGAGGACCTAACAAGAGGCATTTTAACCAGACGTCTTCCTCTGCAGCTGCAGAGCAGAAGCAATCTCTCAGTACAACCTTCTGGCTTACTTTCCGTGGCCAGCCTGGGGACATGGCTCACCTCTGTGTGCCAGGAAACAGGAGCACAGAAGGCAGGAGGGATTAAATGCTTCTGTGTCTCTCTTCTGCATGGGATGAGCACCTGTACCCAGAAACTAGGAAATATCCCTCAAACCTTCCATTTAAACACATCCTGTGGAAACCTGAACAAGTAACTGACCATTGTCTTTGTGCTGCTCGTGAAATAGATACAATGTATTTGCATTGCTACAGTGTCCTGAGTAGGTATATCTGAATGTAATCATAAAGTCTTCCTGTTAAAAGTAAAAGGTGAGCACTCATAAAATCTGCTACAGTAATAAAATGTTTTAAATATCAAGAAAAATCAGAAAACAGCAATATATAAACACTTCATAAAATGTCAATAGCCATTTCCTCTACAGGGAGAGAGACAGCAGAGACATCAATAAAATCTTTCTTGTAAGCACAAAGATTTGCATTCTTCCATTTAACACTGTCAGATTACTGTTATGCTACTTTTTGATCACAATTCTCCTGTTATTCCTGTCATGCACAGGGAAGAACACAATTTATCTTTGTGCTTATTCCAGATTATATGTTGTGCTACATAGCTTGGACATTAGCAAAACATCTTTAACTTTTAAAAAATTATTTTACTAAATAACACACTCTCCTTGAAACTGTTATGTATTTGATCTAGAACTAAACATATACAGTTCATTTAAGCCTAAATACCTTTGGTAGAAAGCTAGTCACAGGGAGGGACAACTGAAAAAAAAAATGCTTGCTTGAAAAAGTAATTTTGAGTTTTCAGTGGATAATATTATTCGACAAAAAATGTGAAGTGTTGAAAAGAAATCTTTATGTGATATTCCCATGTTTGCTTCTATTAGAATTTGCTTTTGGCATGTTTATAGCATGAATTTTACCTCATCAAAATTGTACATAGCACTAAAATTAACAAAGTGACATGCTCACCTAGGAAAGCAAGCAAAAACCAGGAAGCATGGCTCCAAAGATACCTACAAATTAAGGCTCTGGTATTTTAAACTCTTCCTGTATCCAAGGAAAGCAAATAAGCTGCACATATTTAAAATAAAAATATAACCAGATCTATCAGGAAAATATGAAAATATAACCAGATAGTTGCATCAGAGTGCAGTTTTTTCATTCACTTTACACTATCATAATAATATTACATTTTCCAGTGAAACTGTAAATCAAATAATTCATAGAAAGAATTTTAAAATGTTTTCTGATCTCTTCCAAAAATCTGTTGTTGTTTTTGGTTTTTTTCCTTACTGCTAGTATAAAGTATTTTTAATAATAAATGTGAGAGGTCTATATAAAGACCAGTTAGGTTATGAATTCAGACAGTTTCACACACTTTATGTGTAGAAAAGGTGTTCTGGACTAAAGCTAGTGCAAAAGAAGAAGCTGCTTAAAGATAACTCTGTGACACGGGAAATAAAATTATATGATTGAAAAGCAATTAATTGCAGTAACTTTGCTGAAAGGATGATAGCTATCAAAGCTTATCAAATTTAGCATTCCAAATGTAATATATTTCAAGAACAAGTTAATACATAGATGGGCTTTGTGAGAGAAGTCAGGAGTCTCATTCAGGCTCATGTCAGCAGGAGTACAAGTAATTATGAGAAACTGCTTGTTGAGCTTGTGAAATGAGTTGTGAATGAGTTTCCTAGTAAGCACAGGCCCATGTCACTGGTACGATTGCCAGTAATGCAGACAATCTTAGTTGAAGGGATCTAAAACCATAATAATTCCCCTAATCCTACAGGAGATTAAATCAGTTCAGTACAGAAGAAGGTTGTACAATTACTGCTTCTAGTGTGGACCTTCTAGGTTTCTCAACCTGGCAGCAGACAGAAAAACAAAGGCTTAAGGAAAAGAAAAAGAAATCAGGACCTGGAAAAAATAAGTGGCAATAAATATTCTCTAGAAATACTTCTTATGATCTGACACAGGTTGGTGGGTTCATTCACTCTCTGACCCCTTAGATGGTGAAATAGTCAAATATAACAATTGCAGTATTTCCCTGAGTAGAACTGTCCAGACACAGAACAAGAAACCAAACACTCACCTACCAGTGCTAAGTGTATTGAGGGCAAAAGCGCTGTAATTAAATTTCTACAGGCTCCCATAACAGAATAATGAGACACCATCTCAATACTAAATGAGTGCAAGTCAGGTAAAAGGAAGAATCCCATTTAAATTTCTTCTCAATTGCCACTTTTAAATCCCCGCCTTGTGAGAAGATGCCAAAGCAGATCTACATTTAAGAGATGAATTTCGGAAACTGTCGTGTGGGGGTTGAAGCCACAATAATGCTTTTCTACTTTTGTAAGACACACAGACAGTTCATGTGACAGCTTGCAGTCTTTCTCTTCTTTTCACTAGCAAAACCGGACGAAAGACAGGGATATAATAAATATATGCTGGCTCTACTGATCAGGAGAATCTTTATCAGTCAGCTGGGGCACATCTGGGAAAAAAGTCACTCAGGTGCATCACTAGCATCCCATTCAATTAACATACCATTAAAAATGGTTTGTCCCTGTTCAGCCTGCTGCGTTACCTGATAAGTCAACATATTTAAAATGTACATTTAAATGCAGAAAACAGTGAAATGTTTTCTTTGTGAAGCAGAAAACAAGCCCAGTTTACAGGTATTCAAAAGCATTAGAAATAATTGTGCTTTACAGGCTGCTTAGCAGATCTCTCACACTGATCTTTTACGGTATATTTAGAACTTTCATGCGCCTTCAAGGAAAATTAAATAATTTCCTTAAAGGAAGTGCACACAAAATTATGCAAAATATATTCAAATGGGTTTATAAAAATTACATCTAAAAAAAAATATCACATTGCACCTCAAAACCAGGTAACTGGGAACTTACTATTATGAATTAATTTTAAGCTGATGTATTTTACACAAGTAAATGAGAATTTGGCATAAGACTGCCATGCACTGCAGTGAATGCACCAGTGCTGGGATGAGAGTAAAATGACTATCAGGCCTGATCTTAGCTCTACCCTTGATGTTGGAGACTCCAACAGAAGAGATGGGCTGTACTGGATGAATTATTATGAATGTTTCACAGATGTGTTACTAAAAAAGCTGTAGAAAAGTTAAATCTGGTGAATTGTTCCTTTTCTAGTGTATGGGACAAATGACACAACTTTTTTTAAAGGACCCGATGTCTTTTATTTCTCACTTCACTTCCAAAAATGCCAGTGGACATGAAAACATACTCTCACTATTCCTGCACCTGAAATACTCATGGTTTTTTTCATGCTTAGCTATTTGCTGCAATTCATGCACAACACTAAAATAAGTGCTCTGTTGTGTTAACCTCACTAGATTTTGTGAATGATTCCTTTAAGTCTTGAATAATCCCTTAATACTGACATTTAAGGATGATGTGTTTTTCTCCCTGTAATCCCTCCAGTCTTTTTTTCTTTTTTTTCCAGGACTGATATGCAAGCCTTCTGTTCTGCCTCCAGCCATATGCAGCCTTCATGCTGAGCCTTTAGAGCAGACACATAATTCCAACACTTTGTATGAGTTAGGACAGTTTGCTAGTTTCTCAATCACATGGAGTCTAAAAACATCACAGACCAAATCCATCTTAGAAAAGCAGGGTGTTGGAGGCAATACCATTGCTATTTTGTCATCAAAAAAGGCTCTACCTAGTGGTAGCAACATCTACACTCTGGTTTTTTGTGTTATCTCATCTTCTATAAATTTCCTGTTCTTTCTGAATTGTGGGAATGAATACTCTCTTCTAATCAAAACCCTCCAGAACAAAGCAGATGATGGTATCTTTGCACTCCATGCACCATGAGCCTGCACACGTGTGTGTGCACGTCTACAAGTAGAAACTCTCATCTAACCATCCTTATTCTTAGAACTTTTACGTCAGATTAAAGGTGAGCTATTAAGTTTTCTTTTTCTGTAGCAATTAGTCAGAAAGGAATGATGATACAGAAGTGTATTGTTTTCTTTGTGTATAGACCTAACTTAAAAGGCATTTTTTACTTTAATCTGATTGCTGCTAAATTCCTAAACATTCAAACATGTTAACACCTTCACAGGAAAAAAATCCTTCATGTTTGCAATTTGTAGCCAAATTAAGCAGCTTGCTCTATGGTTATGAGAAGTATAATAAAATTCCAGGAACATACTCACTTGCAACTCATCCCTGTAAGGCATACACCATATACATTTCTAGAAAGCTTTAAGGAATCCAACTGCCAGCTCAGAGTGTGCCTCCCAGTCAGCCTATTCCCCAAAGGGATGCCACAGTTTTAAAAGAGATTTAAAAAATGTGCTTGTCCCCTGATGGCACTCTGTAGTACTGGTGCCTCTGGTGCTCTGTCAGTAAATGCAGCAGGAACTTATTTGCTTCTTACTGGCTTCTGAGTGAATACATACCCCAGGGAGGGAGATTTGCAGAGCACAATTATTTTAAAATAGAGCTTGGCTTTCAGTGAGGGGCAGCCAGTGGTTAAGGCAGCAAGAATGTCTTGTTGATGCTGGGGGCTCAGCCTCCTCCTGTCACTTGGGCTCAAGCTTCTGCCCTGATACAGACTGAAGAGACACAAGAAACCTCCTGCAACCCAGGCTATAAGGATGACATCCTTTTAAACATACAAGTTTCCTGATAAGTGAGTTTATGTCTGTGCCATTTATGGTCTCTGTGGTAAATTCTCCCTGGAACAGAGCATATGGACCTGGAAGGCAGCTGTCCTGCTTGGTAAGATCTAAAGGTGCAAAAGATGGAAATCATGCCAGGAGCCTGATCTCTAGCTGCCAGATTGAAAAGTCTTCCCTCTTGGGAGAGGAGAGCAGGCACAGGATGGGAGCACTTCCCAAGGCAAAGGAGTGGTTGGTTATCTGAAGGGAACAGAAGCGGAGGGCCAAGCCAGACTGGTGGCTACTGTTCGTCCTGCAACAGGGAGAAACACAAGCCCATGACTGGAATTAGGCTTGCCACATCCAAGACAAGTACTACAACTGCTATAGATTATAGGAACAGTCTCTTTCTTCAACATTCCTTTTTTTTTTTTTTTTTCCTTAATAATGTGACACTGTTCTGTTAAGCGAGACCGAGAGTAACAAAGACATGCTGCTTAAAGCAGTCATTGGCGATGCAGGGCATTAAATGAGTGAGAAAAGGGTCTTGCAGCATCCATGCTGCTGTACCAGACTGACTGCTTTAGCTAACGGTTTTGTTTGTTTGCCTGTTCATTTGTACTAACTTGAAGAAAACAGGGAAGACTCCCCCTCGTTTTGATCAGGGATACCATTACTGGGGGAGCTAAGATCGTCCTCCTGGCCAAAACTGCATCAGAACTGATATTTTACTGCAAAAAAAAGACACCATATTGATGGGCTGTCTTTTCCTAATGAAAATCACTTTGCCAGATAATTCAGGGCTGAAGATAAGAAGGAGTAGGAGAAGACAGAGTATTAAGAAATTCTGCAAAGAAAGGAGGTCATATGGTAAAATATTGACTCAATGACATCATTTTCATTGATACTGCCACTGGTATAATTCAACTTGATAACACAGATATTACATACAGAGACAAACATTCAAGTAGGGAAAGGCACAAGTATAACTATTTCATTGATTTTAATTAAATTTTCTTAAGTATTGCATGGTTGGCATATTTTTAATTTTATTTTCATTAAAGGGCTTGCTTGGTGTCTCAGAGCTCTAATAAAATCTTCTTTCAACCTCTTTCCTTCCTCCACTACAACCTAAATTTCTACATAAGAAAAGGACCAAAATATTTAATTTACTACTTCCATATACTGAAATTTGCACATACCATTCCCTTAATTTAGGCCACTATTCACTGTATCATAATAAGGAACATTCGGTTAAAATATGCCCACCTAGAGCTCAGCAGTCTTTGAATGCTAGATAAAATCATTCTATAAGGCTAATGAAGACAGAAACTCTGTCTGTAACAATATTAAGTTTGTTTCCTCTAGTGATTCGAAGAAGTGAGCAATCTGTCAGTAATACATTGAGGGAAATTACTTGTCTTGCAGGAATTCCCACTGACAGTCACTCACTCACAATGCTGACCCAAACATCTACCCGCTGACAAACAAATTACAGTGTATAACTTTGAAAAGGTAACTAGCTGTTTTTAATTTTGATTGGTCTCACCAAATCTCTTTCACACTGACCCAATCCCCACTCTTCCTTGTGTTAAAAAAAGAAAGAAAGAAAGAAAGCCTCATGGTTTTTGCTTTTGAAAAAAATTATTCTTGCCTACATCCGAGAGTATTATGTCAGATAAAACTGTTAAACTGTGTCTAACCAACATTAAGACTGGCAGCCCTGCCAGTGACTGACTGGGTGAGTGAACACATTACTGAGACAGCATTGTAGAAATTAATTTTCTTCAATAAAGTGATTTTTAAGGCTCATATATTTCACAATCTAAACATATGTCACTGTTTCATAAACAAAATAAATGTATTAAAATAATACATTACCAATATGCTGACACATGGAGATATTTTAATTAGAAATACTTAAGCTGTGTGATATTTAACTGCTATATTTGTTGAAGAGGAGCATGCATCATTTAATAAGACATAAGGCAGGTACATCACTTTGCATGATGTGGTACCAGAGTGGGATGAAATCACCTTCAGTGTGAGCTATCACTATCAGATCACATTAGCCCCACTAAAAAATTGCTTTAACGTTACAACATATAGAGGAAACTCCATAAGAGCAGCAGTCCACTAAACAACTTTTTCATTGAAATAATAATTCACCAAGATTCTAGTTCCCGAGAATAATATTTCTTCATAAAAGGCCACATTTAACATCTTAGCTATTTAAAGGCTATATTTACATGACTGTCGCATTACATTGGCCTCTTTCCTGCACATTCTTCTTGACTTACTTTAAGGACCAGCACTAAAATAGCTGAGGAAAGCAAATGTCAACCATGTCCTGAAATTTATATGTGTGAGAGAATTGGAATAAGTAGAAATGTAATATATTGTTTACTGTACCAAGTGCCCTCTGTTCTCTAAAGGTCAAAAGCATTGTAACCTTAGAGTTACAGTTTCTGATTGTTCCCAGGGTTAAATACATTATCAAAATTAATGGTTCAAACCCCTCAACCTTCAGATATACGAGTATTCATGCTTCCATCTGCTGAACTGTTCAACTAAAAATAGCATTCTTTGGCCTTCCCTCTAATATTGTGCCCCTGAGGCAGGCTATGCAATGCTTCAGCAGTGCACTGGATCTGCACCCAGCAGTATAAAAAAAGGTCATTTAATTTGTCTGCAATTAGAGCAGGACAGGGAGGAGCAGGATGAGATAGGATGGGGGGGAAGAAGTAGACAAATATGTGTTTAGTTAAAATTTAAGTTTTTTAAAATGGATTATAAAAACTTCAGGCTTCAAGAACACAGCTGCAACTATAGCTAAGACTTGCCAAGGTTCATTAGTGTTATAAAGCGATAAATTTTGAGGGACAAATTACACAAATAGTTTGGAAGAAGAGTTATGAAATAAAGCTTTTTTGTTTTGCTTTTTTTTCCTAGAGCTCACTTTGTTTAGGAATAACTCCAGCTAGAATCATTGTAGTACTTCCATTCCTATCAACAGTTTATCAGTCGTGGTTGAGTGAGTTGCAACATTTCCTTATTTATTGCATACACTGCTTTGTAGAAATAGCTAAGAATTAAGCAGATTTTTTTAAACAATAAAGAGCTTATAGTAATATTCTTTGTTTGAAAGTAAGGTCATATAGATGCCAATTCTCCACCACTGAGACTTCCCAGTGACTAGGTTACTGCTACCAACATCATGAGCACTTGGAAATCCCATTTCGTTATCAAGTTCACTAATTTTGCAACATTACTGGGCCTACATATGTAGAATCAGTTAATATCAGTGCACCCATCTGATAACTAGGGAAAAAAATCAGGGAAATGGGAAAGAGAAGAAACTCCAGAGAATGGGGGTATAAAAAAGAGGAGCAAAGGGAAAATTATCGAGACTTCTTACTGCTCACGCTAACTAATCAAAGCAAGAGTTTTGTTACACACATGCATCAGAACTGGTTCACACACCACTATGCATACCTGCTACAGGTGTATTTGGTAATATATCTGTAAACTGTTTAGCAGAAGATAGATTTGATGGCATTCACTCACAGTTGTTTGAAGCTGGAGGGGTGAACAGAAATAGGTTGGTCCTTCTTCTTAGACCACACCCAGAGAACTATTCTCTCATCAGCCACACCCTCCCTCACACCAAGAGTCCTAACAAGGCTGGGTCCTATGACACATAGTATTTAAATCTTGGCCACGTTGTTGAGGAAACTGGTGAGGTGGGGCTGAGCTGTCAAAGGGAAGTGTGGAACACAGAGCTTTACATCTTCTGGACAAAAACATCAGTGCCACCCTTATGAGATCAGTATGCAGGTAAAAAGAAGCTATCTGATGTCAACCCAAAGCAGAGCAAGTTACCACTTCAGAAACATGAACTGGCATAAATGTGTGGTAATTACTAGGTTCTTTCAGGCTACTCAAAGATACAATGGTATTTTGCCACTATATGATGCAAAATCTAGGGAGTAAGTGGGTCAATCTGGTCTGCTGCTGTAGGAGAAATTTCTTATTATTTTTTTTTCATGCAAGGCCTGTGAGAGTGAAAATAGCTCATGGCAGGGGGGTTAGAACTAGATCTTTAAGGTCCCTTCCAACCTTAATGATTCTATGATTCTAGTTACTTGAGAAATTCCTAGACATGATTTAAAGAAAGTTTTTTAACTCACAGAGATAAATAATCCATTGGTGAACACAGACATACTATTCAGAGAAAATACATTTTGATAGCAATGTGCTAAACAGCTTGAATAAGTTGGGCAAATAATTAATTACAGACTGCCCACTGGAGAAACACCATCTGTGGAATAATTGCTATTGTTGCATGATGTATCTGGGAGTCAGGTTTTTTCTGTGCTATGATATTCAGAGCTTCCATAGACATTGTCCTAACACATAGAAATATGAGAACACAAATTGTTGCTAGCTCCTACCTGAAGCATGATCACACCCAAAAAAATGTAAGTGAAAAAAAGACAAGATTATAAACTTGAAGCTGACAGAATTTCCACTGCAGCTGGATATGGATTATGGAATATAATTTAGGAACTAATAATAACGCCCTGGTAATGTTGAAATGTTAGAGTGACCACAAAGCTTTTTTAATTCAAATAACTGCCTCCTGAACTTCTCCAAACATGGATATCACACACAGGCTCACATGTAGAAACAAAACCAAACCTGCAAATGAATTAGCTATTTCTCTCACTGGCTGAAAGGAACACAGATTCGTTTTGTGATCAGTATTTTTAAGCACTTGGGAAATACTCAGATACCATGGTCACAGAATTCATGTAAATAAATAAGTGGGCGAGGTGCGTGAAAGAAAGGAAGCAAAACAGAGAAAAGGGGGAAGGGCAGCAAAGATGGAAAATTGAACTGAAATACTACACCCCTAACAGTCTTCATGACACATCAGGTATAACAACTAATTCCCTCCAACAAACACACCCAAATAAGTGTTCATTTAGGGAACACTTAGGGAATTTACACAAAGATAATATTAATAATTGGAGTAAATAAAATTTAGTTCAGCCAATTTGACAATCACATGAGCCGGTATCAATTGAAGGTTAAGTACCCTATTACTTCAGCTTTTATGACCAGGAAATGGTAAAGGTTTTGAAATCCCATAAAGATGACATTAAAATAAAATAGGAAGGGAAGGAACAAACAAAAAACCTCTTTTACAACAAATATATCTGAAGGGAAATTCTGACCCCTCAGGCACTCAAATGTTTCTGAATTTATTAGCACCACTTTCTTTGCTAGTTGTTTTCTTTCCTCTCTAATTTGCTCATAATGTCTAACAGCTCAGTCTATCATTTTTGCAAACTAATGAAATTGCACTATTGCTGTAAGTTTTGATCAAGACTGATCTGCTAATAGATTTGTGGGTCAAACTACAAATGGAACTTGTAAAAGAAAGGAATTGGGAATGTCTGTGGTTAAGATCCTGTTTCTTTGCAGTTGAACAACTTTTATCCTTTCCTGACTGTCTTGTGTAGGCTCACTATTTGTTGTATTGCATTTCAATGGTGGAAAAATAGTCTGTCTATTCACAAAGCTGATTTCTGAAGTATTTTCTCAATGAAAAACTAATGAGACTTTTGCTTCAATAAGTATTCAAATACAAATTTTAAAAGGATACCTGCTATTCTTCCTTTTGAAAAGCTACCCTTTGGTTTGAAGCCTGTCCAAGATGCAATCTTAACATAATACTATCATGACTCAAAAATATTTTGGGGCAATCATTCCCTGCAGTGTCAGGGTGTTGTTCTCTTTTCAAATTTTGATTGTAGGTTAGGTGAGACATAAGATCAATGGGTCTTTTTCGCCAATTCTGAACCATCAGTGATCAGTGAGTTCTGATCCTATTCTTACTCATCCTAAGTTAAGTTGGCAAGAAGAATATCACCATTAAGTAAAGACGATTTTTAATTTGCTTTGTTCCCTATGGAAAATTAAATCACTACAGAAGGGTAAGCATAGTAGATATTTTGATATTAACACGAACTACTTTGCTACTCTGGGCACAATTTATTCCTACTTCCTATCTGAACCTAAATCTAACCTAACTCAAACAGGGGTTTCAAAGGTTTACTTGCAAATAGTTACACGCATCTTTAATGGCCTTTCCTCTCATGTTCACTGTCACTTCCTTTCCACACATTTTCACTCTGAAAGCTTTTGACTGTTTCTTCATTATTTATGACATTGTTGTGTCTTTTCTTGTGAAATTAAAAACTTCTTGCCACAAAAAGCTAGCTAATAATATGGCACATAAATCTTTCTTTCACAACACTTCACTCTATATATGCCATAAATAAATAAATGACCAAACCAAGGCTCCTGACCATGCTTGGCACCTGATCAGCTTAATGCATGGGAAGGTTGAGATTA
The DNA here is from genome assembly GCF_020740795.1 of Apus apus. Lineage (NCBI taxonomy): Eukaryota > Metazoa > Chordata > Aves > Apodiformes > Apodidae > Apus > Apus apus. Next base: position 13,427,524 of record NC_067286.1, read on the forward strand.
CCTAAATACAGAAGCTAAAAGAGTTTGCAATTTATTGTATTCTCAGCACCACAATACCTGGGGAAAAAAAAGAAAGAAAAAAAAAAAAAGGAAAAAAGAAAAAAGAAAAAGAAGAAGAAAAAAACAACAACACACATTTGCTTTGATACAATCACTGCTTCAGTTAAAGGTAGTGCATTGCAGCTACAGGGGAAAGACTAAATGAAAATTAAGTACAAAAATATTTTTAACATATCTCCCATCAGCTGATCATATGATTAAAAAAATACAATTAGCTCTGCCAACATTAAAACACACAGAACAATGCCTTTCACACACAGTATTAAGGTTGGCCGCATGTTGCTATATTTGCAGTACCATAAGTACATAAGGTGTTAATCCTCCTGGGCTGTGCTCAAAAATTATTTAACATTCAGACTATTATTTTGCATACAGCTGGTTTGCAGTTTTCCCCGAAAATGTTGGCTTCAATCCCACATTTTTTTGTTCTGGCACATACCTGGAGCTGTAAAGGGCTGAGTCCAGAAGCAGCAGCAGCTGCCATTGTTGATGGAATGAACTGCACAGGGTAGTTATCACCTGTCGGGAGAACAATGCGTGCAGGTTCAGACAATGAGCAGAGAATAGCAGCAGACAAGTGCAAACATGGACCTAAGATTGCCTATGCTCCACAGCACTCCTCTAAGCCTAAACATCTGCAAAAACAAAAGGCTTCGCTGGGCACAGACTTGCCGTGCTCGCTTGGAACTTTTTTGTAAGCAGATAGCTGGTAGGCAAACTGGCAAAACATAAATAGGATACTCGAGATTTTCATTTTCAAAAGCAAATGTTCAAATCAAGTGTGTAAACTTGGGCACAAAATGGGCCTTAAGGCCCTAGACACACTGACAAGTAACCCCAGGGAATCCCAGTGGTTCCAGGGGAAAAAAAACACATCGCCATGTGCTTCTTAAAACAAGCAAAATTTGTTATAACTCAAGAAATTCCAGCCCTCTATAGTGCAGGGGATTTCTTTTCAGTATTGAGTGGCTCATCCCTGGCAAAACTACCTAGTTGGCTCAACACAAATTGAGGTAGTTTCTTGTTTTGCTTTAAGGTTCTCTGTCGTGGGTCAACTACTTTAATAAGGTAGGTACAGAGGAAAACAAAATTAAGTCACTTTTAAAAATACTTCGAAATACAATTTTAACTTTATCTTAGTCTGAGACCTACTGACATTGATAGATTAGGTCATTGCTCAGTTACATGATGATTTAGGCCCTAAAATTTCTGTGTTCTGTTCACTGGAAACTGAAAATGTGTGCCCTCTGCATTGAGGGGACAACAAATACTCTGGAAGATGAACATTACCCAATATAAGCATTGCAACATTATATCTTCTAGCATCCGTGGATGTTCCCACTGCTAAGTCACTGCAATAATGCATCCATCACACAGTGCCATTGAGCTGCTTAGTCAATGTAAAGAATGAAGGCTGAAATAATTCAGCATTCTAATCTGTAATATAAAAATTAATACAGTGATGGAGAAATTACACAGTGACTATGACTTAATGAAATATCATTTTGGCTCAAGCTACTTATTTAAAGTCAGTGTTGTATCCTATCTGTAGGTTACATTTTAACCAGCTGCTCTCCTATACATTTTTGAGATTTACAATAATAAATCTTTTTTACATTAATTTTTCCACACTGAAAGCAGAATGTAGCAATGAAGGAAAATACAGAAACCCAAAATAATATAATCAGGAGATTTCAAGAGTTAGATATTTTTTTTGTCAGCCTCCTCAAATAAATAATGATAGCTGAAATCTTTCCAGTCAATGGATTCCTCAGAATTATCACTTATTACCACCTGAAGTGCTATTGTCTTCAGCTGAGTTTAAATGTTTGATTGTTTCACTTTTTTTTTTTTTTAATAAATTGTACATGTCTAATCCACAAGGTCTCTTTGCATCATATCCATAATACCTCATCAGACCATTGAGCACACTATGTGCTTGTACACAGTCCAGTAACAATTGGATTCTGATTGCACATGGAGCTCTGCTACAATGCATTCACTAACACTATATTGTACTGGTGTCCTATGGAGTAATGTTCAAAATATCGTCTCTTATTTTTGCCCTTCTATGAGGTTGATTTTAGTTTGCAATGGTGTTGGTTTTGGTTTTTTGTTTTTGTTTTTGTTTTTTCTTAACAAAAAAACCTAGATCCTTTTCTCAAAGTATAAAGCTGTCTCTTTATGGTTAAATCTTTCTACATGTCTCTTTGATATTTTAAAGAAATTATCTGAATATATATGATCCTAATCTAAGTTAAATAATGTTTTTTTCAGAAATATCTTACAAGGTTTTTTAAAAAAATCACAAAGATGTTGAATTAATGATGCTTTAAATGGGGGGGGGAAATAACCATCCAAGTTATCAGCATGGACTGCCTTGCAGAACATTTCGGAGGCATTCTTTCTTTAAATATCATGAATTATTCATCCTGTTCCACACAGCAATCTCTTCTGTTTCCCTCCCCCTCCACATACACTTTTTAAGTTCAATACCAGTTGCTTTATTTGTACTAAAACATTTTCCATGTCAAACATATTTAAAAAAAAAAAATCAGACTCTAAAAGAATTCCCCGCGGCACTCCGTTTTCACAGCTGTCATGCTCCTGTGGTTTGAAATAGCCAGATATTTTATACTCATACACACTCATGCACACACACACAGAGTTTTTGGCTTCACAATTAATTTCACAGTGTCCCTACCACACCCTGTAGTGTTCTCTTGCTCACCTGCTGGCTAAAGTTCTTCCTTTTGTTTGCGGAAAAATAACTTTATAAGGATGCCATTTATTTGTTATTAAAACATAATACTGTCTTTTCTCCCTGCAGTTTAACAAGTTAAACTATGGCTAAGTCCTGGTACGTCAGCAATATCTTTGTGCTGAGGACAAAAAAATAATACTCTTTCAGCTTTGGAGTACTTTGTTGGCAGTAAAAACAGAGCAAAGGTACTTTTTTCCTCCCTTGAGGAAGCTGAGCATGCAGGGAATAGACTGGTATTAATTTTTAATTATAGAAGACACATATTTCCCCCTCTCATTTTCCCAGTGCAAGAATGGATCAAGAAGCTTCTCCGTAGCTGTCTTGGCAAGAAATCAGTCAATGTATTGTAGCAATTTTTTTCAAATTTGTTTCTTGATTTGGAATGCTTGCGTGAGGAACCATTCTTCTAATTTTGTACAAAAGGCAGCAGAACATGTTCAAACAGGTCTGCTCTAGGTACTGGTGTGTGCTGGCCTTTGATAACCAGGAGTGAGAAGAACGCCGGAAGAAGAAAATCTGTCATGTTTTGCAAACTGATCTCTTCCCTCTCCTTGCTGTGCTGATTGTCTATTTACATTTGGCTGCTGTTGTTTATATATAAATTGGTGTTTACAAGCCATGGAAATGTATGCCAGACTTCTGTTTCATTTTTCAGGTTGAGCAGCATTTCCAAATGAATAAAAGCAGCCACAAGTTGTTCTGTGCTATTCTATGTAGGAATAATGTAAATGTTTCTTTTTGTCTTGGATGAAGGAATGAAGCTTAGTGGACTTCACTTATAGGATGTACGGACAGATAAGGCTTTGTGAGCTGTGAGGAAAGAAGGATGTCTGACTCCTGTGAGACTCAGGGTAGGGGGAAGGTGTTGCTAAAATATAATTGTAAAACACAAGCTGACTCTCCTCAACTGACTTACAAAGTTTTTAGTTTGATTATGGTTTGACCAATTTGGGATTGTAACTTAAAATCTCTCTTCACGCGTGGATCTCAAGCTGCCACTTGCACGCTCCCCATGGGTACTCACAGTACAACAGGAAACGGAGTTTCCTGCTCTCACAGGCATAATGAACAGACAGAGGAAAGTGTGCTTCTCCTCAGGGTGTTCTCAGGATACAGCAAGGATACAGATGGCCACTCCTGCAGTATTCCCACACAGGGCATGCACTTCCTCAGAACTGAGGAAGATGTTAATAGAGGTAACTGGCTAAGGCAACACTATGGAGCATCTCCCCTGTCTGATGACACTACCTCAGCTCTGCCTTTGATTTGAGCAGGGTTAACCACAACTCTGCCTTATTACCATCTTCATGTTGCAGCAGGATTAGTTGCTCCAAACTGGATGCCTTTACTGTGGCTAAAGAAATTCAGTGAAAATCTCAGCTGAAAATACTCAGCTGCCTACTACCACTTCCAGCTCTTACTTCAACATTTAGGAGTGAGGCACATATGGATTGCTACAACAAATCCTGAGGTTACAGGTTCTTTGTTCCAACCAGTAAAAACCAACAAAGAACACATGACAGACTTTAACTCAGTCCTGAGTAATTCCATTAGAACCAGACTAATGCAGCACCTCTACCATGCAAAGATACATGGCCAACTCACTGCACAGGGCATTAATGGTGACATGCTAATCATATCCAAGGATACTCCAGCCCACTAACTTTTCCTGGATGCATGTGGTTGGTTAAGTGAAGGGAAATTAGCACTGGGAGAGGAGGTATAATGGTACTTATGTTACCCACCAGTTACAAGTAGTAAGTATGGTGGTCACAGTCAGAAAGCCAGCAGAGTTGATTTGCTGTACTTGGAATGCAAAATAATTCTATTAACTGTGTAGCATCTCTGGGCAAGTATTAGTTTCCTAACAGCTGCCACTCTAGCTCCCCACTGGAATAAGTGGCTACCCCCACAACCAGGTACTCTACGAGGCTCGTCAAGCGCCTGCAGGTCAATAGTCACAACAGTCATTTGAGATGCACAGCGCCCTAAAGTTTTAATTAATCCAGTATACAGTATAAATACTGAAATATGTATAAAAAATTAATTAGGTGGTCTATGCAGCTCTGATTTCTCAATTAGTACTTACCATGCCGGAAAATTATATTACATGACTTTGAGATACATAAGGAAGCATGGGACTTTGGGGATTGTTTTTCTAATGTAATTATTACTTGTCATCAGCACTTGCTAACTTTGGCATGTCTCACCTCCTAGAGCTCAAAATATTCAGGGAAAGAGGGAGGAGAAAGGGAGAGGGTTACTGCCACCTCATGTGATAGATCCTGCCAGGCAGTAGGAAAGTGTCCTGTCAGGCTTTAACACAAATCATAGCTATATACCAGCAATTCCTCAAGTTTTCTATTCATAATGATTTTCTGAGATCAGGAGTTCAGAAGCAACTATGGCATGTGCTGGAAGGGCCTCAGAACCTACTAAATCCTCCTCTCTTCTAGAGGTCCTTCCACTGAGTGTATGAGCTAGTGTAGTTTGTTAAAGGAATACCACTCTCTTACTTCAAGGCATAGGGTTTAAGTGCAGATTTGCATCAATACTCAGTAACTGCTATCTTGGCATAGAACTAAACAGCCATGAAATTGGTTCCTACTTAATCCGTGAAGATATCTGCATGGACATGTGCACATAACCATATCCCTGCTTGTACACCAAGGCAGGACTTGTCATCTTGGCTGCAGTGTGACACAAAGATAAGTTGCTTCGAAGTCAGAGCTGGTTTGTATCTAGTACATTTTGTGGGCAAATTAAGTGACTGTGCATACAATATTTGACATTCCCTAAATGACACAGTCAGTTTCAAAAGTATTTGGTTCCCACAGCACTTGTTATTGAAATCCCTCTCACTGTATTTTCTGAATGTCAAGAAAAACTGGCAGTGTCAAAACTCAGTCTTGCCCACATCAAACTACGCTAAAAACAGGCAACCAGAACGAAAATTTTAAGTATCTGAAGGGTTAATCCATCTCATATATCTCATCAGAAGTATGAGCGAGCCTAAATTGACAATTCTAGAGGTGAAAGTTTCATTTCTCTCAAAAGTAGAAGACTAAAGCTAGTAGCAGTCAAGTTCATAAATATTCGTCAAAAATGACTTTGAAGAACCCTCTCTAAGAAAGAGTGTACCTTAATCTCCAGTTTCATTAATTCCTTAACTACTGTGCCGAGACTGCCAAATATAGGAATTAATCAATACCAAGTGTAGTTACAGTGCTTTTTCTTATCATGATGTCTCTAACAGAAACCACTAATCTGCCCAGCTACCTTTGTCCCACATGCTGTAGTATTTACTAAATATATTTTTATAATAACTATTCTCATTATTTGTGAGCCACTGGGTATAACCAGATCATTGTTACTTCTAGTCTTTACTAGCATCAGCTGGATATAAACCACTAACTTACTAGCAATCAGCTAAGCTGTGTCCTGAGTTATCTGGGCCTTGACTTCCGCCTGCTCTTAATTCTTTTATCATTTGCTATAGATCTCTCTTTCTGCATTTCAGCAAGTAAATAATGCCTTCAAGCTGAATCACCTTCTGCCATGAGATCAATAGAATCACAGGTAAAGTAGCATAAGCTCAATAAAGTGTTAGGGTAGGTACTGTAAGGAGCACTTTTGAATATGTTCAGAAATCTGTTCTTGTGCAGGAAATAATGTGGGTACTCTTCTTCCTATTATTCTTCCTATTATTGTACCAAGTAGCCTCCCGAGCCAAAATCAACACAACATGATTTGACATATCACCTTTCAGGGGGAAGCATTACCAACAGCTTAATCATTAGTAGTCACTATTCAGAAAGCACCACAGATTAAAATGAGGAAGGCAAGGAAACGAAAGCATATGCTTTCTTCTGCCTGTGAGGAGAAAGGCATCAGCCAGGGTGTCGTAGATAATTTTGACAACTGGCAACTTTTTGTCTTTGGAGACAAAATATTCTTCATTTTGGTCCCCAACTGTTGTGAGGTGGTGATGTGTGAATGCCCATCATCCTGTCTCATCTAGAGCTAGCTGACTTTCAGAGCTCCATAGACTGGATCCTGCATACAGTGCAACTATTTGTTAAACTGGAAAATCTTTTTGGAATTTTTAAACCTGAAAATAAGATAATAACTGGACAAAAATTCTGTGTTTAAAGAGGAATGTCTCAAGAATAAAAACACAGAAGGGAGTGGGACAAACGGAAATGCTTGCTGAAATCCTGCTTGGCCTCCCTTCATCTAATATTAAATAAACTTGCTAGAAAAGATTTTAGGTTCAACCTGGCTTTTAATTAGTATGCTGTTTACATCATCTGTTATGAGGCTTTACTTTGGATTTGACTCTTCTCCTGATGCAGTCAACATTAACATCAGTGGGAGCAGGATCAATGCTTTACTTTGTACATTTCATATTTAATGTCAAAAAAAGAAACTGGTATTTGTATTTTGCAATTATTAGTTATCAGGTTAATATGCTAAAGGCAGTTTGACAAGGAACACTTTTAATGAGCAAAATAAGGTTGCTGCTTCTGGACTGAGGTCACTTACAAAGAATGTACAAATGAAAATAAGGTTGACTTTTATTTACTTAACTATCTTCCTACATTGAATTCCTTTGGCAATGTGTCTTTAAACATTTAAAGCCCTGTTTACAAGGAGGCTCTGAAAGTAGCTTCAAACCATTATATCCCTAATTGAATTCCCCAGGAGTCCTGTAAACTCAGAGGAAAAAAGAAAGAAATAATAACATTTGCTAAATCATCTCAAAACATATTTCCCTGCAAGGTTATGTGACCTGTTACAAGTCTGAATGATGACTGGGATTGAGCTACTGAAATCTTTTATTATTCAGATTGAAATCAAACAAAAAGTTGCCCATTTGAAGCCTGTTAATTAAATTATACTTCCTCTGACTTTTATAGCTAATTAGGAGTAAGAATTTTGGCAGAAAAGACAAGTACACTGAAGATAACAGAGTTTTTAAAAATATGTAGCCTTTGTATAATGACACAAGGCAGACCAGATGCAAATTACTAGGCAAGCAGGCCAATATATTTAGAGCAAATGATGTTGTGGGAAATAAAGGTAAACAACCTCATGATGTTCAATAATGAATATTCCATCCACTTCTTTCAAACCGGAAGGTTTCTTTCAAGTGGAGTTGCAAAACTTCATATTATTTCCAACCAGCTATGCCTGTTGTGTAACATCATCAATATGAGACAGATCACACAAGAAGCTGCAGTTAATATCTTAGAATGTTAAATAGCTTCACCTCGCTGTCAGCTTACCTGGCTTGTAAGTTATTCCTGGGGGGAAGAGGAATCCCTGCTGGGCTGCAGCAGCCGCTGCCAGCGTCCGCTGGTCGTGTGGAAAAATTGGGATCATGAGCGGAGGCATGTGACCCTGAACCTGCTAAACAGAAGAGAGCCTCTGATCAGAAATAGCACAAATTTGTCTTGACAGGTATTTCTCCAGTACTGATAGTGTTCTTGTGTTCGCACAGTCCCACAGAACCTTCGCTTTAATGTAATCCCTGCCAATTTCACATTATCACATCAAAGCCCTCACTAACATTGTTTTCCCTCAGTGTCAAAGGTGTAACAGTCTCAGTGAACTGCACGTTTTCCTACTTCTTCCAGGTTCTCCTTTTTTATTAAAGAAAAAAATTTTAAAAAAAAAATTGAAATTCCCTGTCCTGACAAAAGGTAAAAAGGTAGAAAACCTTTCTAATATACCAGAGGTTCTTTAAAAAGAAGAGTGGTATGTATTTCTATTAATTTTTCACAGGTTTTCTCATGTTGGTCACAGACAGCAGAGAGACAAACATTTTAGAAGTAACCTAACACTGCAGTAGCTACTTTGATGTTCAGATTTTAGTATCCTCAGGGTAATTTTAAGTCTGAGATCTTACAACATTGTATTGTTCACATATATACCAACAACTCAGGTATGTTCTTTCAAAATCTCACCACAGTATTAAACAGACTTCTAGTCAACACCCCAGCTCCTAAGATTTAAGGCTTCAACATCTTGGCTCCCAGTTAAACTAATATCCTTTGCCATACACACCTCAATATAACATATAAATTGCTTGTCTGTCTAAGCAGTTTTATAGCTTCATGTAGCTTGGTAATTACGGAGCTGTATTCAGAGACTATTTTGAAATAAAACCTACTATATCAAATTTAATTTGACCTTAATAAAAGTATTAAAAAGCATAAACAAGCTAAAGCAAAAAAAATCATAGAAAACAGGAGATGTGATAGAATCATGTCTGTTAAATGCACATCTTAATTTGCTAGTTCCATAATTTATGTTACATGCTTTTCAGAGACAGTGGCTAGGACCACAGTTTTTATCCATTATTCCTTAATCCCAGAAGTACCCAAGGGTTTGCCTATGATTTTTCTGATTAGTAGTTAAGCAAACCTGTAACGGTTTATATATCAAAGCTAGTAAAGGTAGGAAGAAATCGGAGTTTCAGGCAGAAAAAAGTTGCCCTCATCCTACCATAAATTAGTGGCATTAAATACTATTAAAAAGTTAAAGTACACTTCAAGCACTTTTTTTTGTTTAATTCCTAAAAAACTTTTTTGGTCCAATCCCATATGTTGACCTATGACATTGTTTAAATAGTGCCAAATTTTCTTGTCATATCCCCATTACTTTCACAACCACTGATGCGGTGCAGAAATGCTACTGTGTGTGTCTATGAGGGCTAATTTACCAACAACTCTTCTCTTGGGAAGGCCCTAAGATGTAGGTTAATAAAGGTCAAGCAAAAATAAATACTTTACAGTATTTTTTTTTTAATCCATTTCTCAGGAAAATCAACTTATAATAAAAAGGTCTTTGTGCAATTACTGTTCTGGCACTGGGGCGTGAAAGAAACTAGCTTTGAGCAGCTATTTTTCTCATTTTAGCTGAGGTAAGCCTAGCTGTGCATTTTAGGATATGAGTTAAACTTGGTTAGATTGGAGTTGATCCCCATGTGCCCAGCACAGGCATTTACTTCTGACAAAATGGTGCTGGTTTTGCTGTGTGGTGTTCCTTTACGCTGGTTCTACAGGAGTTCAGCAACTGAAACCAACAGGCTTTGTCTGATAGAAATAGTTATATGGTGTATTGGAAATAATTCAACACAATATAATTTACAATCATTTTCAGTAATTCTCAACTACAGTCTAATCAAATGGACCCAGCCTTAAGAAACATCCCTTTCAATGACCACACACAGAAAGTATTTCCATGGGGTTGCAAAGGTTTCACAAGACACATAAGAGATCAGAGTGAGTACTGTGGTTAGAGTGATGCTGCATACATATCCATAACAATACCCTAGTGTCATAAAAATAATTAAAAACTATAATAGCTGAAACCTACAATGGTTATTTCCCAATCTGTCCTGTACAGTTGCATCTACTCCATCATATAAAAAAAAGATCTTAATTTTTTTTTAACTCTCAAATAAAAGCAATTATTTAAGTGTGGAAAATATTGCAAGTTCCAGCTGTCTGCTATTCTTCCTTGAAATACTCTGAATACTGGATCACGTCCTCAGCTTATATAGAAATCAATGTAACTTTGGTTGAACGTGGGTCTTATGTAGAGTGTAAGTTTGAGTTATACAGACTGAAAAAAGCCCATGCTGAATGGTAATTATTCCCTCCCGTGGATCTTTCCTCTGGCATATATTAAATACTATTCCTAGGTAAAAGTTGGTTTCAGACATAACAGTTTTATATATATATATGTGTGTGTGTCAGTTTTCACCACAGGTCCACTGAAAAGCACAAATAAGCATTAAGAAAGAAGAGAATTTCCAAGTATCAGTGGTCACTGAATTGTTACAAATGTATAATGAATGCAAAAAAAACCAGTAGACACCTTAATTTGTGACAATTTTTTTTCCTGAGAGTATTAGTAGTAGTAGTAGTAGTGGTAGTATTATTTGGGGGGGGTGGGGGGGGGGGGGTGGGGAATTGGGAGAAGGGGCTGGTATGCTTCATAAAAATCAGAAAGCCCAGAAATTTTAATTGCTGAGATGTTTCTCAGGTCTTTCTGAAAATGAAGACTGTGGCAGATGCTCGAGAAACACTCCAACTCTGTCTCTTCCCATTCGTAAAAATAGCGTATTGTTGGATCAACACTTTCCCCCTTTGTCTCCTCTGTGCTAAGTTGTTGATGATGCCATTTTTTGCCATCTGCCCCAGAGCTTCATTAAAGATACATGAATGGACTAACTGGGCTGCTATCTTGTGACGAACAGGTGCTATTGTTTGTCCCCAAAGACTTACACTAAAGATCTCACTCAGAATACTTGAGAAAGAGCATCTGCAGCAGTCAGTCAGAGAGTAACTTGGCAGAGCCCACACTATGGGCTAATATGCAAACAGTGACACTCAGGGGGACTCATTTTCTCTTTCATGAAGATTTTTTTTTTTTTTTTTGTGACGGGTGGTAAATGTGTGGGTTTTGAACAATTCTGCCAGTCCATGTCTTTAACTGAACTGTTCAAAGCCTGGTAGAAACCCGGGTATATTCTTTCCAAAATTCAGTTCTGCAACTGAATATATAAAACTAAGTCACAAAATTAATCTTTGTTTCTATATGACAAGCTCAAATTTATCTGTGTTAAATGTGAGAAGCCACCAAGATTCGGCAAATCTTAAAAGGTAGTGTACCATTCCTTTAATATCCCATAACAACTCTGACAGCCCTTGGGAACTGATTACAGCACTTCCTTGCCTGAGATCTAAGTCAGGAAGCAACTTTCGAGCAAATCAGCCCTGATTAGTTCAAGAAGCAACTTCCAATTTAATTCTCCCTGAAATAATAAAAGCTGGTGGCCCATTTGATAAGATGGGTAAATCTGCAGTGCTTTGTCTACAGTCATGTGAATGCTAATCTCAGAAGTTGGCTGGACAATCCTCATTGTTAAGAAGCCATTGATGGTTAGTGTTGTCCTGGAAAATGGAAGTCAAAGTGATATGTCATACAAAAATAATGTCTCAAAAGAAAATTATCTGCCTCTTTTGGATAAGGAACACAGCACATCTAGTGAGACTAAGCAACAGGAAGGGTTCTGTCTTTCAAAACCAAGCTACCTCTGCAACAGCTAACATTGCAGCTACAGAAGTAATGGCATTCAGAGAAAAGGATGGCAGCAGTGAAGCAAAAAGACAGCTCACACATTACTGCTTAGCTGTGATAATCACAGGTTTCATCAGCAGAAGTAAATACCACCCTATAATGGTGGTTGAATTTGTCACAAAATTTTCAAGATCAAACTCGACAAGTTGCCTCTGTGTTGCACAGTTTACTGAAGGAAAGAGGGAGAATTAAGTGCCATCTTCTTGAGAGATAGGAAGCACAATCTTTAAAATATTTCATCCCTTCCATAAAGCTTTTTTTTTTCTTTTTTTTCCTTTTTTTTAAATTTACAAACAGAGCCAGTATAAAACAGTATGAAAGGCTAAATATGCTCAAATTGCATAGAATAACCCAACTATTTAAAACCATTGTGCCTGACTTCCACCAATAAAATCTCTGGAACCTGTTCTCAATCTGTAGAATTACTGAGATTTGTATTCAATCTAACAGACTCTCCAATGCGTGTTAGCTGACAAACCAATCTTTGCATTTACTGAACTGATCTTTATTTTTTTTCTATAGTATAGAATGTACAGTACCTTTTGTAACTTGTGACATTGTAGCTTCTGTGAGAATCTAAATTAACTCACAGGCAGGTTTAAACTTTTCATAGTTTAAACTTGAATTTCCACCTAAGATTTTTTAACCTCTTGTATTTTTGGTATAGCCAGACTACAACTTTGACCTGTCTGTGTAGTCATTAAGCCTTTAAATTCGATAGTAAAAGCGTGTTTGAAATTTTCCACTCTCTCATTTAAAAACTGCAGTGTAATGGTAGAGTTTCCCAGGTAACGGCAGTGTATCAAATAAGAATGTACATTTTCAGAATGCTCAAAATATGTGCTTATATGGTAGAACATAATGGCTATAACTCATATCTCAACAGGTTACATTTTAGATTGTTTAATTTTAAAAATCTTAATGGCACTGAGAGCAGTATTTATGCTTTCATTACTACTAGTGCAAGTTTTTAAATACCCTGCATATTATATGTATTTACCTCATCTGCATTTTAAACAGTCTGTATACAATATATGGCACTATTATTTTTCTACCACAAGTGGAATTTTATTTATTACAATAACTAGTGTTATGTTTTGTTGTTCTTTGTAGGAGATGAAATATAAGAAGTGTTGTTAAATAGACTTTTATTTTGATTAGGTCATTCTGATGACTCTGCAAGAAAGCAAACACCATGTCACATAAAGAAGTAGGGACTTCTGTGAAAATTCATGTGAAAGTCAGTGGGATCATCTAAATGCTTAAAAGCAGCTGCGTGCTAAGGTTTTTGCAGGTTTGGGCCCAAATCTCTTCCCCAGTTCTGCCAAAATTGTAATGAATTCATGCCATGACTGAGCCCTTTTCTGGTCCCAAAAATTATCTATTTAGAAAAACTGCAGAGGAATTGCACTGAAAAAATAAAAAGGCCTCTTTGGTTATAATTGAATGGTCTGACTGTTTTATTTGTGCTGTTCTGATGAAGCAAAGAGACTGTAAGGCTGAGTTAACTGACCAGTTCAGTTATAAAGAATCTGGACACTTTGTGTGCCTGTGCTGGCTGGGCCTTTTGTTCTGAGCTCAGAAGTGTAACCAATGAACTCTCAAGGGTTGGAATTAATGCTCCATCAATGCCTAGCATCCACTAATGTAAAGATAATATGTGAGAGTGGACTCATAGGCTCAAGTGAGAAATCCCCTCTAGCATAAATAATCCCAGGGAAGCTACTGTGACTGCCTGAGGAGGAACCACTGAAGAAAGGTGGGCTCCAACAGACCAGAATTGACCATGCAGGCACTGCATTGTAGCTGAGGCACTGAAAAATCACATTGACATAGCTCCCACGTTGAAAATTATCCAGAGACTACTTTCTGCTCCTGTAAGCAATATAGAATCACTGGAGCTATATCTATATAGGGAGGTATATTATGTTCTAATTTATCTGCCATCTAATTATCTACAGTCTAATTGAAAAGTATTTCCTCTCAGTGGAAGTACATGAGCCACAAAGAAAATGTCTGCCAATGAGATCCCAGGGGAAGCGTTGGCAAATAAACTGTAAAAAAGATACCATAGACTTGCAAAGTGAGAACATTTCATATGGGAAATACTATGAAAAATACGTAGCCCACTACCAAACTTGTAAACAGATTGTAACTGCTGTTTTCTTTCTTTCTTTCTTTCCTTTCTTTCTTTCTTTCTTTCTTTCTTTCTTTCTTTCTTTCTTTCTTTCTTTCTTTCTTTCTTTCTTTCTTTCTTTCTTTCTTTCTTTCTTTCTTTCTCTTTCTTTCTTTCTTTCTTTCTTTCTTTCTTTCTTTCTTTCTTTCTTTCTTTCTTTCTTTCTTTCTTTCTTTCTTTCTTTCTTTCTTTCTTTCTTTCTTTCTTTCTTTCTTTCTTTCTTTCTTTCTTTCTTTCTTTCTTTCTTTCTTTCTCCATAATTTTTTTTTTTTCATTTTTGCAATGGGCAGCACGATTTGGAGATTTAAGCTTAATGCAGTGGCCACAACATTAATGTGAAAATTGCAGCCGTGATCATAGAGAGGAGAGCATCCTTATTTTTTTATTATTTCTTCCTCACTATTTTGAAACTTTAAATGAATTAAACTTAAATTCCACCTACTTGGGAAGTAAAGAAGGGAGCAACAGAAAAATACTACAAGCCACACATAAAACAATAGTTTTAAACACTAGCTCTCATTCAATTTCTATTAGCTTCTCATTGTGTTGCCCTGTTTTTATCTAGCTCTTTGACTACCTGGAAATACAGAATTCAAGTAAAGATGATCTCATGAAGTTACAAGTATGATAAATGGTAATTAAATCTATTTAAATTGTCTGTATTTTAAGAAACTCTCACTAGGAGGGATGGAGAACATCTCTGCTACAGAGAAATAAATAAAACATGTTATGCAAAAGTGAATTTATAGTTCACTTGGAATTAGAGATCTACCACCTTTTCAATCCATACAAATGCATAATCTTGTCAATTAAATATTATTGTTAAGGTCTAGTAGTATGTTAAAATCACTTTAAAGTGCAACTAAGGAAAATTCATGTGTGTTTATTACTCCTTAAGGGTCTATTAGTGGGTATTTTATTCAGATTTGTGTTGTAAAATCTGCATAAACTCAGCATATTGTTATCCCCATGTGTGCATTTGTTTGGTTAAAGCGTAACAGCAAATCTCTATTTCTGCAACTTCTGGAAAAGTCAAGAGAACTAAAACAGTCCTAATTTTAATCAGATACAAACAGTTATCTCTACAGAAGTGAAGAGTTGACTATTATGCAAATTGTCACAGTTAGTGGTCACCAAGCCATCACAGAAGACTGAGCAAGTCAATTATTTCAGATATTGCCAAAGACTAGTGAAGATGTATGCTTCTCATTTGCACCTTGTCTTATTCATGCCAAAATAAGAAAAATACTGGAGCCTAATGATACTTGTTGATATTTTATATATGGAAGCTCCATTACTTGAGCTCATATCTAAATATAAATTATGTAAGAAATTCCTTATTAGCTTATGTTTTTATGGTGATATCAAAATGTTCAAGATTTTTTGAGTAGATTGAAATTTCCTGTTGATGGAAAAGAGGTTCTTTAAAATTTGCCTTTCATATTGGTGCTTTCAAGCAGAGTTTTCTCCCCATATGCTTTGAAGACAGAGTTCTTTTTTTTTTAATAGTAGCCATCACTAGGTATTAGCATGAAACTAATAACCTCAGTAGAGGGGCTTGCAATATACAGTATATAAAAAAACCCCAAACATCTAACACCACACACTGATGATTGTCTTTCACTTGAAAGAATAGCTCCAGCAAAAGCAGAAACAAACCCAGAGACATCTCTCAGTGTCTCTGACCAAAACTCCTTCTGCCCTATAGAGGTAAAAAAGGTACAACAATAAGAACAAGTTGGGGGGCTTTATATTATATTAGACAAATGCAGAATATACCTGAAACCCAGGGGTCACTGATGCTAACAGGAGTTTTTCCATTTACTTGTCATAGGGAGAATTAAAGCTTTCTGTGTTTTCACTGATATTCTGAGAATTGTAACTATATTGTATTTTAACTATATAAGCACTTAGAGATTTTGAATACTTACCAATATTATTAAATCAAGCTCAAAGACCCATTCAGAGGATGGTATTATGTCTCCAGTTTACGTATGAGGAGACACTCAAAGAGGCCTTGATTTCTTTTCCAGTCACAGAAGTGACAATGCATAGTGGATATAACCTAATTCCATTGTGATCTTCTGCTTGTAACCTTTACACTTTACTGCACAACTGAATAAAGAACTACCCAACGTGTAGAGCTATGGCTACTGAGGGACATGTTCTGTTGAGAAATCAGAATGAGGCAGCTTTTTAGTAGGTGCATGCCAATACTACACAGTTTAGCCATCAAACAGTTGTACACTAGTATGATACAAGGGTGGAGGTGAGTCACAGGTATGAAAAGGACATGCCTTTCCCAATCCAAACCAGTCCTATGGCTGATTTCTTCAGGTATTTATTCCTCTGTGAATTTACGTTTCTTTATTATAGAATATATATATTATTACATCTTTTTTTCCTCAAGCCTAAAGGCATAATATTTCAGAGATTAGGTCAAAGTAGGTATTCACATATAACGAGAATATTCTTGCTTCTGTATATTTTATATTTTCTGTATAATGCAGAATAGTAACCTAGATAAATTCAACAAATCATATGATGTTTATGAAGTGTCTAGATGGAAACACAAAGGTTATCAAAGGCAATTATGTTGAGAACTAGTTTAATGCAGAAAACTCCTGTGTCTAGAGATCAAAGTCAACTCAGAATACTGATTGCATGCAAAAATTAATTTGTTCTGTCTCTTCCAAGGATTCCTCAGATTTTGACATGATCTGACCATCTTTACTCAGAAAAGTCTCAAAGAAACTGGTGTGCTTGCACAGGATGACTGAGGTGATTGCCACTGCTAGGTATTCAGTAATCACTGCAGTTTGGGAGTAAGCAACAGAGAGTTTCTAAAATTCCAGTGACGTACACACAGCCTGCTTCCTTCCTATGCCAACTGTGTCTGGCTCAAATCAGTTATATTGGCTCCTCAACTTTCTGCAGCACTTACGATTAACGTACAAAAAACATTTCAAAAGAACAATATCATTACAAAGTAAAATAAGGCAGAATATGAGGAAACTCATATCAAAAATGAGCATTAGGTATTTCCTGTTCAAGTTTAGGTGTTAAAATTTCAGCAGCAGCTATACTTTAGATACAAAACCACACTGCTGTGCTGCCTTTTCTGCAAAGGATCCTGATATTCAAGAAGGAATGCCGATCTTCCCATTTCTTGGCTTTCCCTGATTTTTCAGAACTCCAGCATTACATAAATCATGCTTTCGGCTTGTGAATAGACCCTTGCCATGGATTCTATGATCGAACTCACATTAGAGCAATGCTTCTCTCAAAGTTGGGATATCTTCTTCAGTTGCTTGTGACAATTGCTGGGAATCAACAGCACAAAGCTGTGCTGCAAGCCCCTTCTCTCTGCCTGCTGAACCTGCAGCGAAGGGCTGGCTCCTAAACGCAATGTGTCAGAGCTGGTGTGATGAAACACACAGGCAAATCTACATAGAATTACTGGGCAATAACAATGGCCCTTTGTCCAGCTGTGGCTGCTCCCCCCTCTGCAGCCAGGCCTTATCTGCTCAGGAAATGCCTGCTTTAACTGACAGGTAGGAGATTAAATCTACAGCTGCCGAAACACAATCTCCGCTCTGTTAGATAGGCTTTCATTGAAAAGCACTACAAACACATAATTTGTTTATGTTGTACCAGCAATCTTTGACAAAGCAGACTGTCTAGCTGAGACAAATGTGGTTAAACTCATTTATTGTATTATTTCTGCTACACAGAACAAGCTCTTAAAACGTAGAAACTAGACGAGGCACAAAGCTCTAGCTGTCTAAAGAAATCAAGAATAGATGACTTCTTGTTACACTAGCCCCCTTTACACAGCATAGCATGTTCCCTCCTGGAAAACATCCACTGTGATTTCTTTCTTTTCTTTTTCCATTTCCCTCCCTCTCTCCCCTTTTTTTTTTTTCTTTTTTTTTTTTTTTTTAAGCGGGTGGTTCAATGATGTTTATGTTTCCAGGTTTTAAAGTTTCTTTTGTTTTCTCTAGCATCAATAGATATAAAATAACAAAGTCAATTAAAAGACGCCTACAGATTTAAGAAACAAGGGAATATTTTTGAGAGACTACTTCTCAAAGAAAGAATAATTTTCCAGACACACTGTCTAGTCTTCCTGACTTAATGCATGCTCAAATAGAAGTTTTGCCTGACTAATGAATGCTGGACTGACACCCCCTCACCCCTTCTCTCTCTGTTTTTTAATCATCAATCACATATTTCTCAAAACATTACTTCATTTTGTTACACCTTGTGCCTTATTTTAAAATAATATTGCTGGCTGTTTATTTTCAATGAAAGGCAGGGGGAACTGATGAATTAAGTGTTTATAAATCTGAGTTTTCAGATTGAAAACAACTTCTTTCATAATGCAAAGGCTTTATAAGAAAAACCTGTCTTTTAGCTCTAGTTTCTTCTGGCCTTATATTACTCCTCATGCACTCATCTACAAGAACTAATGGGTACTATGCACTAAATATGAGAAGGGCAATGTTCGTCTCTCAGGAGACCCTCAAAAACACCACTTACTTCCCTGGAGCAGGACACACTCCTGAGAACAAAGCATGGCCCTTACGAGTCTCTGCTTTCTATATTTAAGTCTCTGTTCTCCAGCTGATCTGTATATGCAACTCCAATTAACGTTACTGGGAGTTGCGGGCACACACAGATGTGCTTAGCAACTGGCATATTAAAACATCACTTTGATGAAACTTAATAAATGAGTTTTAGCAGTGTTATTACTATAGGTGGTCAATAAAAATGACCTTATAAATCATAGAATTGTTTCTCTAAAGGTTAACCATAATTAAAAGGAAAATAAATAGGAGGAGTCGTCAACAACTTAATGTTTTATCGTTCATGTTTCCTCTATGAGCCTCTTGCCTCTCTTGAGGCATTCTCTTACATACCCTTTTGCAACATGTTGGTTTCTGTATTATTTTATTTAACCTTAATCACAGCATTCATCTCTGGATTTGAAGGGAAGCTGTATGGAGCTACAATACGAGCTGCCACTCAGAACATTCAGTTTGGCATAAAATTAAAAAAGTATGCAATAAACTGGCTGAATCCATAGGGACTCCCTCAAACAGCATGGATAATGAGGGGAATCCATAACAGACATAAACAAACCCAGAAAGATGTCTGGGGCCAACATCATTATGTAAGATATATGCCCAAGATGTATGGGCATACATTTGAATGTTCAACTTCAAACTCAGCTTGTATTAGATTGATTGAATCTCAGCATGGGGTTCAGTTAATAAACAAACCTTGCCTTTAGAAGATATTTGGGGCTCAAAACACGTATTATAGCCAGACACCTACTACATGTGGCACTAAGATGCCCTCCTACCTTAAAGCCTTGTAAAAGCAGGTATGTAAAGAAAATTAAAAATCCATAGTATCAGAGGAACAGATACAATTTTCAGGTTAAGTGGCACAACTCTAAAGACAGTTGTTATCCACAGACTGTATTTCAGTCTATGCACCAGGGGCATATGAATAGAACTCACATTAAAAATTAGAGACCTGTTTGAATCTTCGGGCTTTGACTCACACTTCCCATGTTTTTTAAACACGTTATCTCATAAAGGATACAACAATAATACTAGAAATCTTTTTGGTAATTATTAATTTCACTGTAGAATAGCTTTTTTGCTATGCTTGGCTTGTTAGAAAAATGCATTTTGCTCACCTCAGGGTGCACCATTAGTCTGCATATTTGCTCTTTCCCTTTTTTTTCCAGGTTTTGTTTAAAAATTCTTCTTAAACCTGTATATTAATCACTGCTCAGAGGGTGAAAGAATTTGCAGGAGCAGCTGAAGTGTTACTTTTTTTCCAAAGTAGGAACTAGCTAGTGCTGACACTTTTTAGATACAATGGAATAGGAATTAAAAAGACGCAGAGAAAGGAAAAACCCAAAAATTAAGAGTAAGGATGAGGGCTGACTTGGTGATACAATTGGAGTCAAATATATCAGTTTAACACAACATCTTGCAAAACTGTGAGCTGCAATGGCATGCCCTCATGATCACCAGATCCAGAGACTAAGTAATAATTTTGGTAATTTGGTCAGGTAATAAGAAAACAAGAGAGGGAAACCTGCAAAATTGCCTATCCAAACAGAGAAGACAAAAAGCATCTTTCAATAGCTCTCTTCAAAGTTTTATGTCTGTGTTTACCTGTAAGCCACTGTGCTCCATTCCAAAGCTCTGTTTTAGGATTCAACTGGACAGGAAACAACCACACAGGTCGTGTATTAGTAGCACCTTAGTTCTTCTGCACTACCTCCCCATGTGGACAGTTTAAGCACATTGAAGATGCTTTTGGGGAACTTTGTTTACTAGGAGGAGACCACTCTTTAAAAAAGTATGCACTACAGCAGTTAGCGTGCTGCGTATGCCATGTATAAACTCACACATATTAACAAGCAGAAACTTTCCTATTAGACATTTTCTTTAAGTTGAAGACCCTTTCTCTATATATAAATGCATAAGTTTATAGATATGTTTATGCATTTGAAATTATAAAGAGAAAAGCATATTCTACATATACATACATGTTTGTATATATATGTAGAATACATATTCATATATATATACACATATATTTTGTACAAATATTTTAAAATTTACATATATACACACACAGGTATCTATATGTAGAATATGCTTTCCTCTTCCAAAACCTGCATCGGGGATTTCAGTGTTCTTAGATCCACCTGCCTATACAGCTTGCTTGTTGCACTCCTGGATAGTCACAATTTTAATTACTTTCTTGGACACACAAAACCTGTGTTTCTTTCATGCATATTCTGGAAGATCACCTCTATCTGTGTGAAGATGTACTTTGGGCATGGCACATTTAACAGGTTTGCTGCTGAGTGAAAAAGTCACAAGCCAGCTGGGCTAATCATGCTGGTAGACAATTTGAATAACAAAAAAAAGTAATTTGGAAATCACTCTATATCAGTCACATCTATTATTTCTGGATTTATTTCTGTCTTTTCTATTTATCAGATCTTTTTTTTATCCTTCACTTAATCTTTTCAGTCCTCACCTTCAGTCTCCTTGCAAAACTCCTAGCGTTCACCCTCACTTCATCTCTTCTGGACAGTTTTTTTGTGTATACAAGGTAGCTTTCTGACAGTAGATTCTCCTTTCTAGGCAACTGCTACCAATAAAGTCATGTCCAAAAGCTGGAAATAAACTTCCATCATGAGGAAGGAGACCACAGTGAAGTACATTTGGCTTTCTTGGCTTTAGCAAGGTCGTTCTCACAAATACAAGAAAAGCTTAGACATAAAAGTAGCAACATATCAAGGAAATGTGGACATTCATAAACATCTGTTTTTTAAGATAGACAGACACATGCAGCTGAAACTAATTAAAATCCTGCTTTTCTAAAGCACTCCTAGTGCACTCGAGGATCTTCAGAGTAAATGATGCTCTCCCCCAAACTCCCTGCTTTGTTAGCACATGCTTGTCCGTCTCCACTGTCTTTTCAGGTAAATAAGAGTTTTCAGGATGTAATTTTCTTTTTCAGTTTAGATTATTTTTTCAAAATAATGTTGGGGTTTTTTTCATTGTGAAAGTCAGTCTAACTCCAAAATTGCAACAAAAGAAAATACAAGAAAATAAGATGTAAGGTCTCTGAGTTATGAGGGCAAATGGGCTGGACAGGATTAACATGAGATGCACAGACCAGCTAGTCTGGATATTTACTTTGGAGCACATTGGTATTGCATTTTTAAGGGAAAAGGAGAGGAGAGTTGTGGTAATATATTCTAAAGAAAAAAGAGGAAGAGATTTTGCTTACTGTTAGGTCAGTAAGTGCATGTAGCTGATTTAATATAGACCCTGAAGTCCACATCCATGCTCTTAAAAACAGATTTGATGTTTATGTGATATTATTATTATCTATCTGCTTTATTTTGTGGCTGAATAGAGTAATATACACTGCATTTCCAACAGTAGGTGCATCCCCGATACCACTGCCCTGGAGTTGGCTGGTGCATGTAGCACTGGTGCTTATTTGCAGCTCTGTTACAAACAGTAGAATCCACATCTAAGTCATCTCAGCATTCATATTGTATTTTTTTCATTATACGTCAACCTGATCTTGATTCTCTCTCCTGGAAGTCTGGACCATGTTCAAATCACTCATTCATTTTCCATACTCCCTGTCTGAGTGGCTTTTGCTGTTACCAGTCACTGCCATAACCTCTGGGCTACGCATAATAAAAATCTTTCCCATCTGAGTTGTCTGCTATGGTTACTGGAAATCTGCCGTACGCAGCATTCCCAAGAGCAGGAAAGGAAGGTACTTTTACTGCAATTGGATAAATATCACCTTTTCATTAAAAGAAACATCTACCCTCACTGAAACCATGTCTAATGGTGACTGCAGAACCACCCCCACCTCTCTGATCAAATGTATGTTAATTTGCATATTACTGTTTCTCGGGTTGACATAACAACTGAAGGATATGTTCCTCTTTGCTTTTCATCCCTTGCACCAAGGAAAAAAAAACACCAGCTTCTTTAGATTTCCCTAAACTGACTCAGAAAATACAGCTAGGGTAAAAACTCTCTGATCACTGCCTACTTATGATGCTTTTTAACTGAGTTTGCATGTTAATTTATTGCATGCTTTGTTTGTAAATGTGCTTCTGAAATAAATGAAGCATTTACAAATATGATTAATCTACATATTCAGAAGCATGCAATAAAGAAAGAAATTACCAAGCGCCCTTGTCCTTTTGCACAGAAGCTAAAATACAACTTCCAAACATCTAAGGCTGCTTAGCTATATTTTTTCTTTAACTAATGTTGTTTTGAATTGAAGTTTTCAGCAATCAGATTTTCTCCAAGTTCCTTATTCCAGTTTCATTTATACCAGTGTAACTCAGAAGCAACTGCAACGTATGTTGAAAACCAACACCCGCATAAACACTCTGTAGATGAGGTCAAAATAAGGCTGCTATTGTACAATTTTTAAAGTGCTCATGTAGATTAATATTCTCACCCCTTAATAGATCTAGGCATATCGGCATGAATACAGAAATGCAACAAGTTGAAAATTCAAAGTACATTTTCTGGTGTATTTTATGCCACTCACATTTTCAGTCAGACCACCCAGAGCAAAGAAAAGAAAAAGCCACAACAAAAAAAAGCCCTCTGTATTGTTTGCAATAATATCGAAGGAAATTGAGTGTATATTCTCTTCTTCCTGTATTTTCCAGCTAGATTAAGCTGTTGTCTTCACAATTGCCTCCCAGCTGCTGTGACTTGTGAAAACAACAGACCCTGCTCTGTTGTCTGCAGAAAGCCTGGATTGTTATGAGTAACTTTATTGCAGGCACATGAGTGTGTTAAGACTTTAAAACACGCTCAAATGTCATGTGCACACCCAGTGACGGGCAAGAATAATTATGAAAAAACAAGAATTCTATGTCTACGAAACAGTGTCAGACAAAATGGGCCATTCATTGTGTTCCTTTGGGAATGCTTGGACTCTCCAGCCAGAAAACAAAAAAGGCACTTTTTTCCTGCCGTAGGCTGAATACTTAGCTTTGCCATCTGAGCCCTAAGAAAACATGGGCCCCCTCTCTAACTACTGGCTGGCCCGCACACAGTAGAAAGTATTAATGCCCCCCTTTTTTCCAGCAGTTCCCTCTGTGTAGGCTGCAGCCAATGTAAAGTCAATGCAAAGACAAAACAGTTTGCCTAACATTAGTAAAAAAAACATAACTCTTGTACAGTCTGAAAATCCCTCTGACACACAGAGGTTTTATTCTAAGGCATATCCCCTTTATCCTTCAGCAAGTTACTGTAGCTACTGTTAATGCTTTTAGCAGGTAATAACCACTGGCTACTGCTCAGCTTCTAGCTTTCTAAGAGTCTACAGATGAGCCCAATTGTGTACGATTGTTAAAAATTCTTATCTGTTTAATTTACTACTGTCTGTTGTGAAGATTGATCTTCCTAATCAGAATCCATCTACTCCTGAAAAGATTTATACAAATGAAAACATAGCATGGCTTAGCTCAACAGCAGAACATTTTGATAGCAGTTTTTTCCTCACAGGTGGACTAACTACAGTCTCATCTGAGCAGTGGTAAATTACAAGTAAATAAAATGCATTTAATATTATTTTAATCATAATTTCTATGTCAGAGACCATCTGACTAACATATATTTTTAAGCTAAGAAATCACATTTCTCTGTATTTTCTTTTGACCTAGCATCTCTTCAGCATATTCAGCTAAGTGTCTATACATCTTTAAAGGAGGTGACCATACCAATTCCCTATTAAATCTGAGCACTGTTTTACTGAAATAGGAACAACCCACCATTACTGGAAAAATCCTAGTATGATACTCATAAAAGGATGAGATTATTATTTTATTTTTTTATTTGGACCAATATCTGAATATAGATTTGCAGATTATTATTTAAGACATCTAGCCTAGATTTTACCATGCTGTGCGCAAAGCAGGCTAGGAAACATGAAAACAATGGAACCATGACTCTTGAAGGGCTCTGGTGTGTTCGTATGGAGCAACAGAAGAAAAAACGAAGGGCGAATTGTACCTCCGACAATTTTATGGGTTGCTATTTTCTTCACAAAGCCTTCCTACTCTGTTTAGATAACACAAGCAGATTACATCTACAGCATTAAATGGGTTTTGAAAGGATATGGTGCTTTAATGTCAGCTCCCACTCTTCTTCAGGGGAAAAACTGTCCCTTCTTATTTGTACAGTATATAAACAGCACCTAGAATAATAAGGCACTGATCCTCACTGGGGTCTCAACAAACTGTGCAAATATTAGTACTTGTAATATTATAATAGGAGGTCATTATGGCTAATACTGGGTCATCCCAAGATATCCCAGGGGGATATATCAAAGACAAATGTGCACTGGTAAATTGTCTGTCACTTTCCAGAATCTAAAGGAGAAAGGTTTCAGACTACCTCTTGTCACTTCAAATGTGAATGTACAGGGTTACCCTCAAACATGTATTTAAATCAGAAATACACAGTACTTTGAAATGAACCATCCGGCCATCCATGAATTTGTTTTAACAATCCAACAACATCACCATTTCTCATTCATCCACTTAGCTTAATTTTCCTACCATCACTTTCATTGCTGAGGTTGTCTCTATTAAGCCATTTTTTGTGCATCATTAACTTTTAACCAGGCATCGATAGCTTTATTGTTTAAATTGCGTATGACTTTATTTAACGTCAGCATTTCTTCTGGCTCCTGACATGAAGTCACATTTTATAACTAATTAAATTGATCCCTGGGAAGCAAAAGCCACTAAACGGAATTATTCGTACCCAAGTGTCAATATATTAAATCAAAGGGCTAATGAGTTGGGTCACTGCTTCTTTTATCTGAAAGCTACAGCAGAATAGAATTCATATCAACCTCTACTTTCTGCTTTAACAATCAATTTTATTTAAACCAAAGGTAACTAATTAATACATTTGGATATAGCTGTAAATAATACATTTAAGCTAGTTATGCACACATTAAGGTCACTTTTTTTTAGGTAAAAAAAATGCTTTTTTGATTTAAGCCTGTCTAACATGGTATTTTTTTAACTCCCATGTCTAAAGAACATTACTGCTAGGTCATAG
Organism: Apus apus; assembly: GCF_020740795.1. NCBI lineage: Eukaryota > Metazoa > Chordata > Aves > Apodiformes > Apodidae > Apus > Apus apus. Next base: position 13,453,346 of record NC_067286.1, read on the forward strand.
GAAGCTTCCACAACTTAAAAGGTGTTTTGCAAGTAAACAGTTTTGAGAACTTTTCAGTTTTCAGCCATTTCTATTATAGGCGTAAATCAAGATGAAAATTTCCCTCTTGGAACTGACAATACCGCCTAACGAAACTGATTAAGAAATCACTAAATTTGTCATGTCAGCTTTTCCTATAGCTCTTGCAGCTGCTGAGTAATATTTTGGACGTTTTCACTATTTACATCTGGACACTACTTTTAAAATTCATCACCTAATAATTCATACCACTCACAGAATTAGTCATAGTTCAGCTTTCTTTGACAAAATGCTTGTAGATGGTTCAAGAAAGCTATCTTTACTGAAGTTGCCTTCAACCAATCTGTTTATGTCCAGATTTTTTAAAAATACATTCTGAAAATCTCTCATGTCTCAACAACACATTGTACCAGTGATTTGTTTGGCTTGAGATGCAATCAGTTTCTCATATTTTATAACCTTCAGAGAGTTCCATACAGGCAAACGCACTTTGACGCTTACTAATATTTATAAGCTAATTCTTAGCTGAAGTCAAAGGGTATTAAAAAGAAAAAAAATTATAATAATTAAACAAAAAAGGGTTTGAGTGTCACTGCTTTGTTTGCTTGAGAAGGGAAACAAGGATGGGTGGGAACACACCTTCTTGCAGTCGCATTCTCATATCACAACCTCGTGCCAATTCCTGCAAGGATGTGAGAAGGCAGAAGGCAGAATGGAGTCTTGGCTAACCCACACAACTAATTGTTTTATATGGCTTGCCATACACATAAGGAGATCAGAAAAGAGGGTAAAATAACACTTTCTCACATTCAGTCTTCCTCTTCCCCACAGCAAATAGGGAGCAGGAAAGTAATGACTCACCATCAACTCCCTAATCTACGTCTAGGGCTGCACTCCTTAGGCAACTATAAAATTATAAACTGGTTTAAAAAATGTACTTGAGCAACCATTCAAAGCAATGCTGTGATTGTTCACTTTAAAATAATGGTTATTTTAACACACAATGGTGAATTAAAAATAGGACAGCAGCAGTGTCCCTCTAAAACTCAATTTTGTTGTTTTACCACTAAGATCAAATGCAACACAAGGAACACCACAAATGTTTTTTAAAAATGCATGTTCTTGTACCCACACATCATTTGCTTTTTCAAACAGTAAATTAGGGGGTTTTGGCGGGCACAGTGGTTCCCTTATAAAACAACTTTAAATAGTCACTTTTATCCATTTATAAATGGGTATGCTTTGGAGGGTCAAGTATGTGCTGTTGTTTCACACCACAGATGTTTTCTTTACTTTCCAATGGTTGAATGTCACAAGAGCGCTTGACCCCACTACAGAAAGAACATCATTCAGTATCTGGGGGAAACCACAAATATGGCTGTACCTGTGGTTGGCGTGAGATCATTTAAAAATAAAAGTGGGTTTTGTAATAGTGAGACATTTGCACCTACAAATGTTGGTACAAAAGACTTCATGTATAGCCTGCAGTCTTTATTATTCTTTAATGTTTTGGGTTTTTTTTTCAAACACATAAAATATTTGGAGCTATAGTAACACTGTCTTGTAGTTAGATTAAGCTATGGGATGCAATGACTGGTCATTGAATATATATGGATATCTTCCCATTGAGACTCCTCAGAAAAAAATTATATTATTTTGATATAAATGGGAAAGTTCTACCTAAGTATTTATGTCTTCAGGAGAAAGAAGGAGTAATGCCTTTAAAGAAAGACTCAAAACACAATGGTGATACAACTCTGTCAGGCAAAGCACAGAGGGGTTTTTTGTAAAGGGTGTTTCAGAACCATGTTACAAAATTATGTTATTGCCTGAATTCACTGCAAAAAAATTTCAGACATGATTTAAGATTGACAACTGCAACAAAATCTGCCCGTACTAGTCCCAAAATCATGCTGTAACTGTGAGCAGCAGCTGCATTTAAAAATGGTTGAACATAGTTGAAATGAAAAAAGGAGTTTGATTTAGAAAAGGTTCAAACTCTCATCTATTACAATGGTAACAACTGTTGGCAAAATGTGTGGATACCTGAGGGGAGGAGGAGAAGAGAGTATTGTTTTCCCAGAGCAATATGGTTCACTGCACATTACCCCGCTAATGTCGTTCGACAAGTATTACAGTTAAATCACGGAGAAATCTGTTTTTTAAACTAAGCTACCTAGCAAAGATCCTGCTGATGTATTTGAGGTTCAGTACTGCCCATGAGAAAACAAAACATGGGAATAATGTAAAATCTACCACTAAATATTTAGCATTGGCCAAATAGAATTGTTGGGAAACATATCTGTCATCACATTCAAATATTGGTTTAGCGTATGGTTTTGGAGAGTTCTGCAAAAATCTAAAAGAATGGCCCTTACTAGGGATATTTCCAAATTCTTTTACATGCTGTCTTTCACCAGTGGTTGCAAAATGATCTAACTAATGTATTTAAACACTGAACTTTTATTTCTTTTTAGAAATTAGCAATCTGGAACATGTGATCAAGAAAGAATTTAATTTTTAATTGTTTAAAAAAATAAACCACTCTGTTTTTATCTGATCTCTTCATTTGGGGGTGGGGAAGGTATAAATACTAGTGCCAAATAGCTTACAACTTGGGTATCTGCATTAGGAAAAAATATTCTAGATCATAAGTCCATAAGGGACTCCAAGATAGACAAGTATAATCCAGTCACCATACCACCACTTGTTTTTTTGGGGAGAAAAGTGGGAAGAGGGGGTTTGCAAATGTTAAATGCAAGCACACATTAATAACCATTAAAATGGAAAAAGAATTGCTCACTAACATGCTAATGCCAATACTTTAAAAGAATTTTTCCCCTAGTTTTTGCCAGTGATTTCACTGTTATGCCATTGCTGTTACTATACCCCAGTGGAAAGTGATTTGTTGATATCCCCTTAGGTCATTCCAAGATGTATGGAGCCTACAGCAATTAGCTGCTCATGTTTCTGTCAGTTTTCTGGTGCTAGACCTTTTTCATGAGGTTTTTTTCTTTTCTTCATTTATATGTTGCAGTTCTCTTGCTCTGAGCAATACAGATAACAATTAAGCTGAAATGCTTGAGACTAAGATTGTATTCTTTGTACTCTAGAGTTAGCACAACAGTTTCTGAATGCATCTAATATTCTGCATGAAGACAGGCAGAGAAAATGTGGTAAGAAACACGAACTATTTATGCAAATTGTTATGATTTATCATGGCAATTTTTTGCATATGAGTTTCTCTAAATGTGAGCTCTCAGTTGCCAACATGTAAGTTCACAACTAGCCTACGTGTGAATTTCCAAGCTGTTTTTACATGCAAAATTGTTGATGCAAAATGCAAAAGGACAGAATACCTTGATCTCTTCTGTCTTTTGGAATCTGTATTTTAAATTCTGCATATCTATATAAGCCTGTTAATCTATTATCTTTTCTCACCAAATTTAATAAAATCAGTATTTTATTATGATTACATAAAAATTGACAAACTTTTGGATCCACATGCTTTAGATGCAATCAAATAGAGGTGTACATTTTTTAACCCAAATAATTTGGTACCTCATTTGCAGGTGTACTTTAGGATTAGATATCAAAATTATTTCTTCACCTGAAAAGAAATGGTAGGAATAAATTGCTCCTGCTATAAGTTGCACCATTAAAGTTGGTGGAGTAAAACCAGGCCAGCCTGAGATGTATAAGGACCTTAAAATACATCAGTAAGATGCTCAAAATATTTTCATAATATTTAGAGAATAATAATTGCATTGGATTTCTGCAGCAAGTTAAATATATAACTTTCTGAAATATATAAAATAGTTATCTTACATGAAATTTATTTTCCATGAGCAAAGAGAAGGATAATTAAAAAGCAGACCTCTAGGAAACTTGGTGATTTCATTTCACAAGGATTTGTACAACCACTTCTTTATTTGTGTGTCAAATTACTCAAAGTGAAGTAACAGCTAGCTGATCCAAAGTCAGAAATCATGCAAGCCTCGCATGAAAATCAGTTTGTGACCATTTATGTACATTCTGGTCAAATTTGAAACATGTAAATTAATCTTGCTAAGGGTGAAATTAAAAGAATTCCAGCAACAGATTAGTATTACTATTTGAAAGAGTAGTAGTGATACAATATTACTCAGGTACTACAGAAAAATATAGAAAAGAACTAAAGGCTTAGACACAGACACAATTTGGGATTTTGCTAGTGCAAACAGGCATGCAAAAAATGTTTCCAGGCCACTTTCCAAAAGCCTCTGAGAACACAGCCTTAAGTGAGTAGTTTTTCATGAAGGATACTGAACTGCCAGTCTAAGAGCTGGAAAACTCAAAGGCAGGTATACAGCAAAAATACTATCACTAGTGAAAAAAAAAATAATTAAAAAACCCGAACAAATGATACTAAAATGAAATGCACTGGTGATATTTCCTCTCTATGTTTATCTATCTCTGTAGCATACGGCTTTTGTACTTTATATAAATAACAATGAAGCATCAAATCCAAAAGTCAAGAGGCAAGTTCGCTATATACTTTAAAAGAATAGACAAAAATTATTCTGTTTCTGTCAACTGCTTCCATTCAAAGGTCTGAATGAATAGGCTTTATAAATACGGGGTACTCATGGAAGCCTGCACAGCCAAGTATGCCTGCAACCAGATATTTCCTATGTGAATAACTAGAGAGGGAATTTTCAAAGGCTTGTAGTAAGCAGTTTCAGCAGCAAATTCTCTCAGCCCTTAGTCACATGTTCCTTAAAAGGAAATCATTAGCAATCTGAAAACTCATTTTCTTTAGTGTTTTCCAATGTATGCTCAGTGTACTGAGACACTTTGTAAGTGATATTAACCTATGCCTGAAACAGCGACCAACGAGTTTATACTCTCCTATAAAACACCATACATGTACACTGAAGATATATTATGTACCTAGCATGGTCCCCAGCCCACATCTTCCACGTCATTCAGACCCTACTTAACAGATGAATAAAGCCACATTCTAAAACATTTTTAAGTGGTCTTCTGAGCCAAGCACTCAGACTCATGTTATCTGTGTTCAATTCTCAGCTCCACCCAGGCTTCCTGTGAGACTCTGAGCAAGTCACTTCAGTGTCTGAGTGTCTTGCCTGTAAAATAGGATAAATAAAATTTCCTTTCTATAACCCTTCTTTTGAGCCTTATATAACAATTTTTTTCCATTCTTTAGGGAAGGGACATCCCTTGCCTCTCAGAAGCAATTGTGACTGAAGAGGCATTTATACCATGAGAAAAACTCCTACACACTGAAGAGGACTGACCCTACCCCAGTACTGTTCCAATGGCCTAAAACTCTCAGCTCAGCTCTGCCAGTGGCCTTTCAATGAATTGTGGTTAATATCTGATATTTCAAAGGAAAAAAAAATAAACCAGGAAAGCATGGATGGCCTTTTACTAAGTTCTTAAACAAAATAATTATGGTTTAAAAATAACACAGTTGCTAATTTCATCAGTTAACTGAACTCACCTCCCATTATTTCCTATCAAATCACTCAGTATAGGTAGACTGAAGAAGTATATAAGTATTCTGAACAATGTATAAGTATACTGAATAAAAATCTCAAACTGTTGCTTTTTGTGTCTTTGCATTTTATTGGTACCCACTTGCTACAAATAATAATCAACACCAGAATTATACACACTGTTAAACTGTATTTTTAATCTTATTTTTCTGGTGACATGTAGAAATCATATGAATCTCTTTCTCATGGTTTATATTGTCACCAGTTATCCCTGAAAAAAGCACGGCCTGACACAATACAGCTGGGCAGAGTTTAAGCAGTGTGTATGCATGCAGACAATAAGAATGAGACTAGATATGTAGTTATACTGCTCAGGATACCCAAGGTATCTGGTAGAATTAAACTGGTGGAATCTGGGGGTGATTGTATAAATTGGTTGTAGGAGTGGAAAGAAAGAAAGAAAATACTTAAATAAATAAATAAAGAGGGCAGAATCGTAGAATCATTGGGGTGGCAAGGGACCTCTGGATCATTGAGTTCAACACCCCTGCTGCAGCAGGAACACCTAGGGCAGATCACACAGGAATGTGTCTAAACGGGTCTTGAAGACCTCCAGAGAAGGAGACTCCACAACCTCTCTGGGCAGCCTGTTCCAGTGCTTTGCCACCCTCACAGTAAATAAGTTTTCTTCATGTTGAAGTGGAACTTCCTGTGTTGCAGCTTGGTGCTATTTCCCCTCGTCCTATCACAGGGCACCACTGGAAAGAGACTGGCCTGTTCTTGACACCCACCCTTCAGATATTTATAGACATTAATAAGGTCTCCTCTTAGTCTTCTCAAGACTAAACAGCCCCAGGTCTCTCACCCTTTCCTCATGTGACAGATCTTCCAGTCCCTTAATCAGCCCTGTAGATCTCCATTAGACTCTTTCCAGCATATCCCTGTCCCTCATGACCTGGGGAGCCCAGAACTGGACACAATACTCCAGATGTGGTCTTACCAGGGCAGAGTAGAGGTGGAGGAGAATTTCTCTTGACCTGCTGGCCACACTGATCTTAATGCATCCCAGGATACTATTGGCTCTCTTGGCCACACTGCTAACCACCAGGACCCCAAGGTCCTTCTCCATGGGGCTGCTTTCTAGCAGGTCAACCCCTAATCTGTACTGGTGTATGGCGTTTTTTCTCCCCAAGTGCTGGACTCTACATTTATTCTTGTTCATTTTTTACTAGCTCTCCATGTAATGCATATGTACCTCTTTCCTACCTCACCACTATATCTCACACTATTTTACCTAAAATTTGCCTCCTATAATAATATGTCAGAAAAAAAACCCAATATGTCCTTGTAATCATATAAGACTAGAGTTACTCCCCAGTAAAAATTTCTGTCAGCATAAAGGAATGACCTATATAAATACTGTATTTTTTATTATTCAAAACTTTTTTCATTTTCCCAGTTTTTCCCACCACTCTAGTTAATATTTCTGCATGGGTTTTTTGCCAAACAAATTAGATATCTTTGATGGTGTGATGTGTGTTTAATCCACTTGTGGTTTTTCAGTTAAAGAAGCTATCCCAAACTCAAGGGTGTTAAAACTTTTTTCTGCTGCTACTCCATATTTTCACTTATACCCCCGTGCATTCACATATGCATTTTAAATATTTCTCTAAAAAACCAGTAATCCCTCTTTGAAGTACTGAATGGAAACCAAAAGATCAGACCTTTTTAGCTCATAACTTTTTTTTCACTACAGGAAGCACTTGGATATCATAATTCGACAGAAATTTCCCTTGTCTTCTGCAGTGAAGTTCATACCAAGTAGGCAAATTTCTCTTGGGGATGCTTTCAGGTCACAGTCCATAGATAAGTCAATGACACTGACTATCCATGACTCCATATTTGCTTCTGGAATACAAACTGTTAAAATAATAAGTGACATGAAGCTTCACAAATTCAAGGACAAATACAGCCCAATGAATATGTGACTCCCAGGAGTTTGACTTCACTGTTTACTGAGGTGAAAGCTCCAGCTGAAGCTTTTCCTGTGGTTGGGTCAAGCATAAGGACTCTGCCCATTTTGGATTCTCTCATTCAACAACAAGCTGTCCCAAAGCAACCTGTCTAAAAGACCCTGGAAAATATCCTTCACCTCAGTCCAGCTGTCTGCTTTCACAAAGACTGTGGAAACTGAGAAAGATCAATGTTGTAAAGAACACGATCAAATTCAGCTGAAATCAACCAACAGACTGAAAAGTTAGAGGCATACGCACCTTGGCATGCACAACACAGAGTTGTATAAAGCTCATTTCCAGAGGCAATCAGGCTAACAATTCAAATCTGATCTCTTCCTTTTCTACTCAAATTGCAAAACTGACAGCTCTAGAAAGTGAAGCTTTGTTGCTGATGTTGCTGTGTACTACAACAAGGTCTCTTCAGAGTACTGACTACAATGACACAACATCTGAAAATCGAATTTCACAAGGAAAAAGATGAGAGCTCCTACAATCTCCACTTTACAGTGCAGCTTGCACAATGCAACACCTCACTCCTCAAAGCAGAAGGTCTTCCTGCCTCAGTGCTCCCTCTTCAAATCCCTCTCCCTCCTCCTCCCAGGCACTCGCTCTCATGCTTGCTCTCTTGCCAGCTCTGGTGCCTCCTTTTCTGTGAACCTATTTGACTCCTTAAACTTCACAGTGAGTTGAACCACATAGCTACCGATCTCTTCAATTTCTGCTGAGATTCATGAAGATTTCAGGAACTGCAGGGCTTCTTGTTGTATTGAAAGATTGCTCTGATGTGTGAAGTATCATTTCAGGAACCACAGAAAAAGCAAGAATGATAAATGAGTGTGTTTTGGGTAGAACAGTACCATACTATTTTAAGTCAGACTTTATTTAAATACAGGGGTTGAAATGTCCTGGTGTGCCTCTGTAAGACTGAGTCTATGCTCCCCTGCTTCTTACACAGTCCTGGATGGAAAGTGCATCCAAACTAAATCTGGATCCCATATCAGGAGGAGACTGGGCTCTGCTCCACTCATCTTACATTTAAGTTTTTCTTCCAAGCAAAGCTCCAGGAGCTGGGCAGGATGGAAGCCATGGTGCACACCAACACATTACCCTTGGGGGTATAGCAACACCACCATGCTGTGGGGCACACTTGCAGTTTAGGCAGATAGATGGGATATAAATCCTGAAACAGGACTGGGAAGCACGTAAACTCAGCCAGCAAGAGAGAGTCTAGATCCAAAAGAAGCAGCAAATAAGTGGCTTCCTCTAAGGGTTACAATACAATTTCTAAGATCCTTTCACAACATTATGCATTTTAAACATCCCAAAGAATGAATCAGAGAGATCCCCCAGTAGCTCATCAATTGTATCACACTTTTTTCCTCTAATACTTCTGGCTAGGAAATTTGTTCAGCTTCCCTAACAGTAAGATCATCTAATGCAGGTTAGTTGTTATAAGGAACTGGACTGATGTGGTTATACAACTACAAAGCCTTTTACATTAGAATCAAGATTGATCATAAACCTATCCATGAACACGTGAAAAAAAGTAGAAACTGTCAAGAGAAAATTAGGGGTCAGAGATAAAAATCTATTGTGAAGTACTTGACAAAGTGCCAGATTTTGTCCAGATTCAGGTATATATTCTTCCTAAAATACATAAAAATAGCTTAGTGTATTTTAAGGCTAAGTGTTTCTAGCTGTGAGTTACTGAAAAATAATTTAAAATTTATGTATTAAATGTGGAGGCTAAAGATCTCTCTCAGACCCTCTTAGCTTAGTGACACTAATGAAATAAAAGCACTCCTGTTGGTGGTAGGTTGGTTAGAACACTTGCTCCCAGAGTACAGAGCAGGATGAAGGTAAATAAATGAGGTGAAATTTATTTTTAAAATAATTTAAAGTTTCTATGTATCTAAACTTTAACTGTTTTATTGGGTTCCATGAGCTTATTTTAGGTAGGGCTATTGTCAAGACATTCATAATCTTGCCACCAGAAGTTTAGAAATCACTAGTTTCTCAAAACTTGTGGATGGAAAACATTTTACTTAAGCCTCAACAGTGCAAACATAACAAAGCAAAGTACCTGAGAGCTACAGCAGGTGACAGATTGGCTGCTTCTTTACACTAAAATCTCCCAGTATTATCTTCCTTCAAATAGTGCAATATTCAAAGTAAATCACTGAAACTTCAGACAAAATTCTAAGTGGTGCATTTGCAGCAAACATGTAAGGCACAATTAAATATATCACCAGAAAAGAAATCTTTTCCATTCCATTTTCCCTGACATGTACAGAACCTCTGCAAGAAGCAAAGATGACAGCATTTTGGTCAGTACCCAAGGTGCTGTTTCCATGGGAAGTCTGTGCATATCCAGAACAAGTAGCTTGGTAAGCACTGTCATTTATGAATGCTTGTTTTCCACGGTTTTGCATGAGATACAAACTCCAAGTTTTGCTTCTCTGTTGTCTTTTAAAGTATAAGCTTAGTTCAAAACTTTTCCTGATGTTGGAACTTTTAGTATGTCTTTCCCAAGTACATTCTTCAAGTTCTAATATGGGGAGAGCTTAGACTGAAGCCTTTCCTTCCAGGGCAACCTAAAAGGGTTTATCAGAGCCACTACCTTTAATGAGACTTAAATGAATGCAATAACTTCTAGGCTTCTCCCTGTATCTCAAATGTGGTTATCTAATTACCTAATGCATCCAAAAGCTATTCAGATGGAACTCTGATAAACAGACTGGCAGCACAGTTAAATAAAAGTCCTTTCCTTACAAAATTAGGGTAAAAAATGTTTTCATTTTGGGGATTGTGTTTTGTGGGTTTTTTTTTAAATCTAAATGTTATGACAAACACAGGAAACAGGCAGTTTGACTATCTGAAATTTGCATGCATTACTACCATTTTATAGACATAAGCTGCAAAATAGTAGTAAACCTCCCACAAGACAAAGGCAAGTATTTCTAAATATAGAAAAAGATATAAGAATTAGGAGAAGTGTAACCCTGAGCCAAAGCAATCAGGTAGCAAGAATGTGAGAGAGAAGTGTTGATTATTCCTTCCTTCTTCAGTAGACTGATAAGTTACTTTTACATGACTAACATTTCTTTCTAGTAACCAGACAACAATGCAGCAAAGGAACAAAAGTTCGTTCTTAGCCAGACACAGCGAGCATGAGTTCATCTTCTTTTTTTTCTATTGTCAGAAAAGCTAAGTACTGCAGAGCTATGGCTTTAATAATACTCTCCATAAGTCTTCACAAAAGCTTCACTGAAATCTGGGTCCTGTCATAGCATGACAAGAAGATAATCTGTGGGGGACCTTCCCTTCTGATTTGGAGGTGCTGTCTCTTAATCAGATGGAAAGAAAGTCTCTTGGTAAGCAATCCCTCCTCCTCTAGAGAATGGAAACACATCTTTAGAGAAAGGCTTAGTCAGAATCTGCATGGAATCCAGGTTAAACGATTTTCCCTGGGCCTTATAACGGCACCAAATGTCCCTGCATCTATGTAGCTCCTTAACTTCATCCAAAGCAGAACTTTAATCCAGGCAAGACTTCAGCCTGCAATGTAGGCCTTTGTAGCATTAACATCTGAATGCTTCTGGAAGCTGCAGTTCATCAAGTGTTATATACTTTGTCATCTCTAGGGAGAAGGGAAATACAGGGTGACTCTAAAACTTGACAGCTGTAAATCTATTACCAGGATGAAGGCAGATGTGCCATTTCTATTTTGTTGTGATATTCCTGATTTCTACAGAGGTAAGTAGAATCTGGATCAGATTTGTGACTTCTATCCAATCAGAATTCATTTATCTAGTGAAAAGAAACATTAGTTCCTTTTTTAATACTGATTTAAAAAAAAAAACAAAAAACAAAAAAACAAAAACCAAACAACAACCAACAAAACCACAAACAAACCCAACCAACCCTCTTAACAAATCCTAAGAAAGGTTTGCATGGCTCCCTATTACTATTATTGCCTTCTTCAGCATGAAAAAGCAAAGTCTTGAAAGGAAAGAGTAGATAACCAAGAGTTCTATATCCCATACCAATGATTCATTGTCCATTCCATTCTTCTCAGAAAGAAAGAAGGCATATTTTTAATTTAAAATAGTAACTCTGAAATCCTTAATTCCTCATACTGCTGGAGCACTGTCTACTCAGGGATGATTTAAAGCATTTAAAAATCTGCAACTAGTTTCATTCTTGGCATTCTGCAACCTGTAGTTTGTATGTTCACCATCCTCTTACATGTACAAGGAAGATCAAAGAATAAAACCTGATATTTTTTCTCTGTTAATTTTAGGAGGATACCTATTTATGTTGTCTAAATTACGGAATGGATCCGAAATACTAAAATTAAAAAAATATATACTGATTTTTCTAATTGTTTTTCATTTCAATTTTTAATGTACATCTGAGAGCCTATAAGCTTCACCTGGAATTTAAAAAAATATATAATAATTATAATGGAAATATAAACATAACAATATATTGGTTCTAAATGTAGCCACTTGAAGTAAAATTTAAAATAAAACTTTATAAATGCATGTCAAAGAAAATTTGCAAGAAAAAGCATTTCTATCTTTGGAAAGACTGAATGTTGCTTCCTATGCTAAATGTATAACTTGATGAAGACAACAGGCACATTTGGTTGGTTCTGGTTTGATTTGAAACTGACTGAATATAAACATCCTACACTGCTTACAAAACAAACAAACAAACAAAAACACCAACAGAACCTAACACAAAAAAAACCCCAACCCATAAAACAGGTATGAGGGCTCCAATTTAAAAAACCAACAACAAAACCCAACAAAAAAGTTACATCTGTAAGATTAGTGACTAATCTCACAAAGTTTTCATAGGATCTGTGCCAAAGGGGTAATGTCTAATATTACCTGAAGAAACTCCCATATAATGTTGGAAGTCCCACTGCATTGGATGCACCAGTTTCCATTTTTCTAAATGTTATCCCTTTCACACTCAAAGGCTCAGCTCTATCCAAAAGCAAGCAGCTGCTACTGAGCTTGCTCTATAACTGCTACTGTTGTCTCAGTTTTCACAAACATACATGCACCATGTCCTCAGCTTTGATGCCACATGCCCCAAAGCCTTCTCCTGTGCCACATCAGAACCTGTTCAGCCCCACAGATAAATGGGAAAACACTTTTTTCCACCGTTTGGGTTCTGATTTTAAGAGGATCGGTATGTTCTGATCAAGAAGCAGCAAATGGGCTGCCTGTTTCATAAGAAAGTTTCCCGTTTGTTTCAGAATAGGAAATTATCCTGAAACCACATAGTATTTCTTGACAAAGTGGTGTGCTAATGGTGACCACAACATTTTCAAACTTGTTACACTGGAGTGGCTCATTTTTCTCTCAAGGTAACAACAGAGTTTGGCAATAGGGTCCAAAGAAAATAACTGTTTTCCACACTAAAGAAAAATTACATCACTCTATCAAATGATTGGCCTATTGTCCACAAAGAATGCCAACTGCCAGAAACACAGGAGTGACCCAAGTCCCATATTAGAAAAAGGGGAGAAAAGTCCTACTTCTTGTACATAGTAGCATCACTAGACTACTTAAAGGACACCATAGGGTCTACAGGGCCTAAAAGTAAACTTTAAATTTCCAGTGAGAGGCTTATAAAAAGCGTATCACACTAGGCATGCAACTGAGTAAATATTAACATGCTTTACATACTGAACCTTCTACCTGGACAACATTAATTATCATATTTACTTGAATGCAGCAAGCACTGAGGATGACTCCTACTACTACATGCGAGACAAGGAAAGACTGAGGAAGAAGAGGAAGACACTAGAGAAGCAAGTGGTTCACTTGCTTTTGCTTTTTTGCTCACACAGCATTTTGGAAAAAACCTTTCCATGAGTTTAAGAGATTGTGACTTTCATTGCAGGCCCAAAATGAAATAAAAACACTTCTTATCTTATTTTTGGTCAGCAGGACCTTTAAAACAGCTACTTCACAAAGAGAAACAACACCCTTTTAAATGTAATGTATGTTTATGTAAAATGAAAGTGGCAGTTCTGTGTTAATAAACCTTGCTTAAGAAAGAAAAAATAATCAGTTGCCGAACGATGGTGAGTAATTAGCCCCTTAGCATCCCCTTTCTCCAGGAATGCTTCCTCCTGAGCAGGCTCTTTTAAATAGCTCCAGTCTTGGCTGCCTTTGTTGAGCTTGGAAATTGTGCACATATGAGAGAAATTAAGCCCTCATTTAACAGGGACACATGCCTGTCAAGTCCAGAGGAACAAAGGCAGGTCCCTGGGGGCTACTCAGCTCCCTGAGGCTGCCACTCATTCTGTTAGCAATGCTTACCCTTTACAGATTGTGTATAAAACCAAATAAATCATTTCATCTGCTCTGGTTAATATACACATAAGCCTGGGACTTTCTTCAAAGTATTTTTTTCCTTTGCTTGCAACTCCATTAGTTTATTATGAGGTAACCTTTGTTTCCTAGAGTGTAGCCAGGTTTTTACCTTTACATAATAATATTAATGTCTATGAAGTAAACCTGAAATATTTACTGTCAGAAATAAAGACATTTGATGCTACATCTATCTCACACAGGAAATGTTTTATTACTCTTTAATGGTCAATAGTCATCAGTGTCCATTTTATAAATTAATAGTATATTCTGTTCCTCCTAAAGTTACATCTGAAATGTATGTATATTTAAACTGATAGTAAAACAACAGGGTAAATAAAATTACAGATGTGTAGCCTTGTCTATGAAGACAGTCTTTTCTCAATTAAAACAAACAGAACAGGAAAGTAATATGAAAAAAATAATTTTAGTTTTGTTCTTTACAAAGTATTATCATGAAGACACATTTATACCACCCTCAATAAAGCAAAAGAAAAACAACTCTGGTGATGAAAAAAAGTATATTTGCAGAAAGTGATAACTGAAGTAAATACATGCAAGACAAAAATACTCATATACAATATATCAGCTACCTAAGAGTGCTCTCAGGTCGATGGGCAGAATCATGCCCAAATATAAATGTACATACAGAGCAAAGGAATATTTTACAGTTAATAAACCCAGCAAAATTAAATCCTGTCATTTCCATGTGAGCTCTTTTTGTTTTTAAAAACAGGGCCTAATTCTGTACTTCTAGTATTAGACTGACATAAGTGGAGAGAAAAAATGAAGAACACCAGCTGAGGAAATGGCACCCTGCACTGCATTAAATGAAGCAAAACTCTCACTACGTTGAGCATGAGTTTTTCCTTATACTTGAGTGTAGGATTAAGCCAATGAAGACAAGTTAGCGGTGTAGAATAAAAACAAAGTTCAGAATTCTATCTTCTTCCCTGAAACAGTGAAAGGAATATTTCAGTGCCTGCTATTAACAGGAATCTTTTTTGTCCTGTCCACTTGGCAATTCCCAATGAACACTTAGAAAGCACACCATTTCTCAAGCAACAATATTGTGCTTTGTATTTAAAACCACAAAGTAAAAAGGGTTGACTGTTCTGACAACTTTAATCCTGATGATACTGCGAGCCTCAAGTAAAAAGAAACTGGTACAGCATGGAGTTTTCCCTGCTCAGCAGGCAGAGAAAAAGCAGTTCTGGATTTGATAAGTAAAACCAGATATAGTTGATGGTTACATGCTAAAGCCTGGCAATTAATGGGAAACATTAACAGTCCAATGAACTTGCATATCAGTAGCATCTTTGAGAAGGCCTTTTCTCGTATCCTTTTAAAAACTCATGTACTGCACAACTGTCATGACTTTTTTTGTGTAAATAATTTTGCATGTTCCACTAACATCAGAGGGGATAAGATATAAGATATAAAGATGACTGCAAGTCCCATTTATATATTAAAAAACCCAAAACTGTATGTTGTTATTATTGATATTTTTCACTTCAAATTTCTGTCTATGCAACAATTAAAAGCACCTGACAGAATCATGACCTCAATACAAGGTGCTTTACAAATATGAAGACGTAGCCTCTTGTCCTGAATGATCTGACAGTCAGAAGAAACAATTGTAATAATAGCATCATAGAGTAATCAGGGTTGGAAGGGACCTCTGAAGATCATCTAGTCCAACCCCTCTGCTAGAGCAGGATAACCTACAGTATATCACACAGGAATATGTCTAGACAGGTTTTGAAAGTCTCCAGAGAAGGAGACTCCATGTCTCTGGGCAGTCTGTTCCAGGGCTCTTACTCTCACAGTAGAGATTTTTTTCCTTATGTTTAACTTGAACCTCCTATGCCGCAGCTTGTGCCCACTGCCCCTTGTCATTGGACACTGCGAAAAGAGAGTGGACCCGTCCTCCTGACACCCCCTTTAGATATTTACAAGCATTTACGAGATCTCCCCTTAGTCTCCTCTTCTCCAGGCTGAACAAATCCAGCTCTCTCAGCCTTTCCTCATAGGGCAGATGCTCCATTCCTCTAAACATCTTTGTGGCCCTGCACTGGACTCTTTCCAGTAGTTCCTTATCCTTTTTGAACTGGGGAGCCCAGAAATGAAGGCACTATCCCATATGCGGCCTCATCAGGGCAGAAGAGAGGGGCAAGTAACCTCCCTTGACCTAGTTAAAGGAACCTAATAGTAGTTCATCCTAGTTAAAAATAGCAACCACAGTTTAAAAATGTACAACCTGAGACTACACTCCAAAGCTACAATTCAATGTATGTTATAGCCAAGATATTTAAAAATAATTAGCTTATAAGAAAAAATTCCTGTAAAGAAATCACAGTATTTTACCATGCCCCTGCAAACTTAAAAGTGGCAGAAGAGCAATAAACAACCCATTACTTAGGAAGTAAAAGCTTCACTATGCAATGCACATATCTATATTGTTCAACTTGATAGGGATCTACAGCTTCCTCTCCACCATATATACATAAAATGTATTTCTAAACCATTAACTGAGCAGAAATTTCAAAGGCAAGACCCCGGGTCTGCTATGCAGTTGTAGCAGCCAGAAATGATTCTGTAAGTAGGAGAAGGTGAAAAGTAAGCCCTTATCAGCAAAAATTAGTTTGCCATAAAAGTAGTTGTCATTCTGAAAAGAGTCTGACTAAATCTGATCAGTGTGAATAAGGACTGGGTCCAAATTAAAATTCCTGGTGCAAAAGTCACACACAAAAAAAGGAAAGACTTTCATTTCAGCAGAATTTGGTTCATTCCTCAATACCTGTATTGGATTTACCTGATTAAAAGAATATCTATTTCTAGAGTAGCATTAGCCAGGCTGGGTTTTTTTTTCCCTTGAGCAAAAACGATCAGAAATTCTGAGCCACTTTATCCACCTACTCTTTACAGATCAAAATGCAAAACGTTGCTGTGAAAACAAGGGAGAATATGCAAAGGTGTTATATGCTATGTATGCCACTGACATAATACTTTAATAGGATATGCTGTAATTTCCTGCAATTAATATCTTAGCAGAGCTATAAAGGCTTTTTTCCAAAATTATACCATTGCGTTTACAACACTAAAATTAAGGTTGTGTCAACCTTTCCATTATAAGCCCCCTTTTTTCAGAGGTTTATAACTTGGCCATAAAAATATATTCTGGCCTAAAACGAGGCATTCAGGATCTCCATTTTGCTGCATCCATTTTGATTAAATAAAAAACATTATTTAATGGCTTTTTCACATAAGTCTTTTGAACGCCCTACAAAATGTGCAAGGGACAGTGAAGAAATCTAGGCATTCCTCAAACAAAAAAAATGATTTCTCTTCACAGTAAGCCACAGTTCAAAGGATGTTTCACAGCCTTGGAAGTTATTCCATATCTGTAAGGAAAGGACATGGATTTGGGAAGCTATAGTCTTCCTCAGTGAGAGTATTCTCTCCACTTGCCTCTTTCTGTATGACAATGGCTTTATGTGGTCAGCAGCTTGACTACATGGGGGACTCAAGCCAGCAGAAATAGTTTTCATTGAGGCTGAAGTGGATTCACTCTGGTTAAAAGCTCCATCGACATAAATTAAGACAAGTGATAAGGTGTCAGAAAGTCATGGTAGAAAAGATGATCAAGATGTCAGAGAACCATGCTATGAATCCTGAAACCACTGATTTCAGGTCTGCCAAATTTTACATAAGAACCGGATTAAGTCACTTATGAAACTTAACTTAGGTGCTTAAATTAGGAACCTCATCTAATCAACAGAAGGTAATTCACAGCACCTGGACTGCTTTATATATGGAGCCAAAAGTCCTAATTCAGTCACCCAAATAAGATATCTAAAATTAGATGCCCCCAAATATCTATATGCTTTTTATTCTGCCTCAAAAGGGTTTGGTGATGATAATACTCTTCAGCTTATGAGACACTCAGATATGCAGTTACAGAGGAGATGAGCATACTGAATATATACCACCAATAAAATTCAATGAGATGGAAAAGGCAAAACTAGAAATGTGATAGTAGAGTTCTTCATATAAATCACTCCTTGTCGGAGCAAAAAACAAGTGCCATACCTTCTCCTCTGAGAAAAGTTTGTTTCTATATTTATGTTATATGATTGCTTCTTCAAATAAGGACTCTCAGTCTCTGCTTAGGCTATTATATATACATTGCATTATCAACTTGATTTTGTTAGCTGTAGTAAGTACCCAAACCCATTTATCTACCTGAACTAGATTTTAAACTAACTATATGTTCCTGCAACTGGTTAATCTCTCATTTACAGAATAAAAATTACTAATACATTACTTTAAAATGAAGTCCCCTAACTCAGAACTGCCCTTCTATACTGCAAGGCAGTCATGTGTCCCAAGCTGGATTTCACACTTCACCATCAACTGGGAATGTCTTTGCTTTTATTATTTGGTGTTACAATTTTAATGTTTTCTTAACATACTGTCATTTTGGGTGGGTAAATAAGATTAATTCAGCATTTCATAATGCACCATTGTATACTGTTTACCTCATTTATTTTCTTTTTATTGAATGATTACAAAATTCAATTTAAAATTAGTAATATTTTGTGGGAGTTACTGCATGTGAATTAAGTGTGGTGATGTCAGTGCATCCCTCTGGAATTTAAAAGATATTTCACTGTGTTATATCATGTGCCACACAGTATATCAATTTTTATTTCCCATCCCTCAAGTATGGAATGCACACTGTGTAACTTCTTAGGTTCTCAATATAGACGTAATTTACTAAAGCTGTGCAAATGCCCAACTTGTTGAAGATGATTTACACAAGATTTACATGAAAGTCTAGTTCTTTCAAACAAGCAAAAGTGTTGCATACAACACAAGACACTACATTATCTAAGTATTTGGGGGAGGGAGTTCTAATGTAACAAACAAAAGGAAATAGGGTGAAAACTGCAGTCATAAACCAGGTTTTCCTTATTTTTACAACAACTTTAAAATGAGATAGGCAAATTCCAGGCAAGGCCATTCACCCTTCCTGGAGAACTATGCTTTGAGATTTTTGCAAGTGTCTGGATTAGCTGCTTGCATAAGACAACGAACGTTAAAAAAATTAATTCACTTTACTTTTACATTTGTGTCATTAAATATATCCCAAATGTTAAACACAATCTGGTTTGCTCATTTACTCGTTTGCATATACTTCTACTTTCTTTATGTGAATTCCTAAGTCCTGAATGCATTCAGAGACCAATGCACTTAGTTCCTCCTTGCTGTCATGACATTAAATACATTTAAAATAAGGGGGTTTTATGCTCAAATTGATTCAGTAATACACTTAAATTCTGGAGCATTCCCAAAATTACAACTAAAACACATTTTGATTCTTTAGGTCAGGATTTAGTCTATCTGGCAAATTCAAGATTTTACTTTGAGATTTGAAAAAGTACTTCCCAATTTATTTGCTAAATGCTTTTCACCTTTTTGCATGGGGCTGTTCTTTATCATTCTCCTCCAAATATCTACTTCTGCAGATACACAGAAATTTTGACCTCTGATATCATCACATTCCAGTCTTGCCTGTGTATCTGAGTATCTCCATAAATCAAGTCATTTCAATACTAACATTTACTAACTATTTTCTTTATTCACTGTCTCCTGATGAACATGTCAAATAGCGTGTTTTTATTTTTTTACTAAAAAGAAAAAAAAAAAGTAATGAAAATCCTGATTCTTTTCCCTCTTCACAATCACATGGTTGTCAATCACAAAAATCATCATTGAAAAAGTAACTAATTAGAAATGAAAGGCCAGTATCTTAAGCAGTTTCTGGCAGTCCTGGGATATGTTTCAATGTAACACTGATGTAAGACCTGAAAAAGAGCTGGTGTGCCGAAAAGGTTGCCTGTTTTTTCCAACAGCATGTATTTGTCTAATAAAACAAATTACATCCCCTAAAACGCCTTCCTCATTTATGTCTTTGCTATTCCAACCACAATACTAATATAGCAATTCCTTCCTCATATGAGGTGCTCAATTCCACGAAGCCTGCTCATGTGAGTAACATTTAGATACACAAGTCATCAAATAGTGGCAATGTAAGTATTACTCAAGACTTCTGAGGATCAGCCATGTTGTCAGCCTGCCGGCTGGATCAATTTCTGCTCCCACTTATCCATTTTAGTTTGTGCACATGCCACTTTAGGAAGGAAACTTGGTTTTCTGCGCTTGAGCAAATACTGCATAATTATTGCCTCATTCAAAATATTGCAATATTGCAAATATTACATTATGCACACTGACAGAGGGGGTGATGGAGACCCCTACTACCAGAGGAATAGCCCCAGAGGTTTCAGAGGGGCATAATCTCTGCCAGACTCTTTGAAAGCTAGACCAGGGTGTCTGGAATAGCAAGCACTGAGGCTGCCACAGCACGTCGCTCCACAATGGGCTGGAACTAGCAGACCACCAGCTGAGAGTGACCCCTGGGCAGTGCAGGTGGGGAGCAAATATTTGCTTGATCCTCTGCTGTTATTCAGGAGCTGGTTTTAATGTGCCCCTAAATTAAGAGGGCTCGAATCTGGCACCTTTCTGTAAGCAAAGGATGTAGAGTAGGTGTTTAGGCTCAGTAGAATCAATGACATTTTAGCTCCTGGCTTTGGCACAGCCATGGCTGAGAACAAGCCCTGAAGCCACTGGCGACTTCGCAACATGGCACACCCAGAGCGAATGAAGCAGCAGTACTTGGGGACTGTGGATGCCTGTGCCTTCATTTCCAATTTTAAAACAGGCGTGGGAGAGGGAAAGTGGGAGGGCAGCTACTATCGTTTTCTGCACCAACATGAGCCTGAGAAACAATGACATTTACTTTGGTTTAACTAATTTCCACACATCAGATCATGTTCAGCACCCGTGTGCCAAAGTCCTATTCTTCAAGTCTGTTGAAATATCACTTTCTGAAACATGTGTGCTAACATTTGGCCAACACCACCACAAGATCATTTTATTAACTTGTAGCTCATTTCATAGACTGCTGCTCATGTTGCTAACATATGCTATTCTACCATTTACTGCTCTATAATTAGAGAAGTCATATGAAAGCGATACACAAGGCTTAATTTTTGCATTAAATACAATTTGTTTAGATTCGAGTAGGCGAAATAAAGATATTAGAAAGAAAAAAAAAGTATATAGTGAATTAGAAAAATACAAGAAAGCTGATTTAACTCTTAGAAGGTCACAGTAAAAAAATTTAAGAGCCCACTCCCCCACCTCAAGACTGCATACGGTTTTAAAGATTGTGCTAAAAGTCAAATCCAGAACTACTTTCTGCTTTGCCAGGATAAATCTCATTTCCAGTGGCTGAGGGCCTCAGGGAAAGAGCAGCTAGCAGGATCCTTGGAAAGTGAGGACCAAGGGGCAAGACTAGAAGCTTAGGAATAGCCCAGGAGGGATGAACCTTTAGGACAGTATGTCTTTTTGCTTAGGCCACTATCATGGTGTTATACCAAAGCATTTTTAGTATGGAAGAGATTGAATAAAGGATAAAGAGCATCACCAGAATATTTATTAAAGCATGGGCTTCTTGGAGAAGGTAAGGATCCCACATTACTTCTCTTCCCACACAGCTGACAGAAAACTCCAAGCTTGCCAGCCACAAAGATGGCTTTTGTTGGCAAAAGTTAACCTGTAATAGACCTTTTGCTTTGGTAATTATCAAATAAGAACTTTAGAATTCATTAATAAGCCACTATGCAGTAATAAATAAAATATAACACATTTTACTTCAATGTTTAGCATATTTGTCTTTCTTCAACTGAATCAGTTTCCATTCTCACTAAGCAAGTTAAGAGCTGGACAGTGATGCCACCCCTATAGCAGAGCCCTTCAAGTTTGAATCGATAATTTAGCAGCAGCTAGAAGTTACAAGCATACAACAGCATTTCTCTCTTCCATGTGCACACAACTGCATTGCAGAAGGGATTTAGACAGAGATGTTTTTAATACTGAACTGTTTTAAAAAACAAATCAAAACAAAATAAAAAAAGAAGAAGAAAGATACCAATGACAGCTGGGAACCTATTAATAAGCAAATGTGAATTTAAGGGAAATGTATCCTTTCTACTGTAAATTAATAAACTGCAGCTACAGTTTATTAAGTCACCACAATAATTTACATTTTCTACTACCATAATCTTGACTGCTCATAAATTACAGTAGTTTCACCTATTCTTTAATCCAGAAACATCATTATTAAAATGTTTGATGCAGGCTACAGTGCATCTATCATTACTTGTAAAAGTTAATTAGATTAGATAAAAGAAATAATTAGATTTGCATTTTTATCCTGGTTTTAAACTTCCAAAGAAGATCACAACAGTGTGCCTCTGGGCAATTAAAAACAGCATACAGCAGTGAAATATAAAGGCAAAAAAGGTCTGTTTTTTCCTGGTTAATTCATGATTGAAGATACAATTACAAATATTTTAAGGGTTTGATGAAGCTGGGGGCTATTCCTAGACTTCTAAGCTTTGTTTATAACTCTTGCTCTCTTTCAAGGGAGTATCTGATCCACATAACATGCCAACAGAAGTATCAAATTGCTTTCAATGGCTTTATTTGGTCCTGTTCAGAGCTTGTTGGAAGGGGATCAGTTTCATGATCAATAACCAACAGAAAAGAAAAGAAAAAAAGGTGGGGGAGAATATTCCCTAGTGCCAGAACCACAGCATTGCAATTGCTTTTTGCTCATCAATGCTAAATTCAGTTTACAAAGAGAAACAATCTAAGAGAGCATAACTGGACTGACAATAACTAGATTCCAGCTTGTGCATTTTCAGCAAGCTTACTGCAAGGAGCATTAGCTTGTCTCCAAAAGGCAATAAATGAAAGGTTTGGCTCTTAAAATTGGAGGTCAGTTACACACTCAATGATGAAGGGTATCTTTAAATCTATTTCTACTATTATTATCCTGGCAAAAAATTAATTAACCAGGTCAGGGAGGCCATGAAGGCTAATATGGAATGTAATTATTCCTGATCTTTAGACATGTACTTCACATAAAGAGATAGTCCTTATTCAGCTCACCAGGTACCTGAATTGTCAGTAGTTAATCATGGATAAAAAGAGAGACTCATTGGTTCAACCTTTTCAGTTTTAAGTATGATTCAAACGATTCCTATTCAAGGAATAGGACAGCTTAAATAGTTGTAATTTCTATGTCACTGTTCTTTTGTTTGTTTACTATCACAGTAATCATGTTCACTCTTTTTGACTGAAAATGAAAATGCAAGAACATTAGTGTGAAATTACAACAGCATGAATGTATAGATTAAAACTAGGGAAAAAAACTGCACACACAAAAAACCCAACAACAACAACAAAACACAAAACAGTATAAGAATAATTTCTAGTGGCTGAATTAAAACAATATTTATGAAAGCAGAGGAAGCCAGTTTTTCTATGTGATGGAAATCATACAGAAAAGAAAAAGCTCTGCAATGACATTGAATGAAGTATAGAGGAATAAGGTGAAGGAAAAGTGATGAAAGCAGTTTGGACCACACTCATTTGTGTTACCCACTGCAAGTTTTCCAGAATAGCACAACAACCAGTGCCTCTTTTAAAGATTTCAGCCATAATTAAGACTTTCTCTAATGAAGCCTGTCCACTAGAGGAGGGAAGCCCTCAAACTTTTGTCCCTTAAATCCTCCCTCATGTAGGGAAGTCCTGGATCAGCATGCTCCAAACATCAGTGGGAGCCAGCTCCTTCCTCAGCTGGACTTGTTGGTGTCAGAGGCAGTCCAAAATCCTCAGTCTGAAGGGACTGCATTCTGGCAGCAAGGCACCAAATTCACAGGGGTTTCAGGCCCTCAAGTAGTTCTCAAGGTTGGAACTGTTCCAGAGATGCAAGCTTTCCCTTCTTCCAATGTAGTCTTATCTTCATGCTGTATCTCCAAATTCCTCCTTTTAACAGCTGTTCTGGTTTGGTGGGGTTTTTGGTAGTGGGGGAAAGGCCACAGGAGTGGCTCCGGTAAGAATCTGAGAAGCTCACCCTGCCGCAAAGCCCAGCCAAAGAGCCATTAGAGGGACAAGATGCACCTCAGTGATTAACATACAAAAGAACAGCTATAACACCTGAGCAGAGAGGCACCTGAGGGAGAAGAGCTGTGCTGGGGAAGGAGAGCAGTGCTGGTGGTTGGTGAGGAAGAAGGGGAAGAAGGAGCAGAAGTTTCCCTGCAACCCATGGCAGGATGGCAGCTGTCCCCCTGCACTTGTGAAGGAACGTGGTGGAACATTCCCTGAAGGTGCCAGGAGGGGTGAACTTGGCCAGTGGACTTGGATTTTGTGGCCAGTGGATTTGCTGCCAAGTGGACTCTGATTATGCAGCTGTGAAAGACCCCGGCTCCAGGGGAGTTTGTTCTTGAAGCATCCGTGACTCTGTGGGAAGCCCAGGCTGGAGCAGCTCCGGACCTCATAGGAAGGACTCATGAAGGAGAGGTTGGTGGAGGACTCTTTCCCATTGGAGGGACCCCGTGGGGAAGCAGGGCAAGACTGTAAGGAAACCTTCCTGAGGAGGAAGGAGCAGCAGGAACCACCAGCCTGTGAACTGACTCTAAACCCCATCCCCTGTCCCCCTGTGCCGCTGGGGGGAAGGAGGGAGAGAAACCGGGAACAAAGTGATTTGGGCCCAGGAAGAAAGGAGGGGTGGGGTAACATATGTAAGCCCTGATCTTTGTGTTGTCTGTGTCCTGTGTGTGTTTGATTAGTGTGAAATTAAATTATTTTTTTTTCCCCCAAGTTGAATCTGTTTTGCCCGGGACCTTAATCAGTGAAGAACCCTCTTTGTTCTTTGTCTCAACCCATGAGCTTTGTCCTTCTCATCCCAGAGTGTGTGTGTGTGGGGGGGGGGGGGGGGGAGGAGTTGAGTGAGCGGCCATGGAACTGTTCCTTTATTGTCGTGTTGTCTCAAACCAAGACATTACTGGCAAGCCAGGCAGGAGAGAGACAAGGGTCCACGACAACAGCTTTTTCAGTTATCCATAAAGGTTTTTCATTTCACAGCAAAGACTATGAGATGTCCTTGAAATAGTTTAATTTTGTCCCTTCTACTTTAAGAATAAATGCTTTTTATTTTATTTTTTTTTAAAAGCCCTTTAAAAAAATCTGAATCAACTTGGATGGTGATCTGTGAGCTCTTACTTGCCCTACAGTATTTTCTCACAACCTTATTTCAACTAAAAGCAATTAAGAACTTAATTTGGCATACAAGATTTCCTCCCATTTCTACAGACTCCTCTGTAGAAGAGTGTTTATAAGCATTATGAACATTTGAGCTGAAAAGTAATAATGCACTGCATTTATTTGAAACTTTTCATTTAAGATTCTCAAAATGTTGCATTTAAACTGAGGAACAGGAAACAATTTGCCAAATTTCAGGTAATCAAAGACAGAACTGAGAACAACTCCAGATTCCCACTCTCTTCCTCCAACAGACAAAACTGCTTTCCCCAACATGGACACCCAGACAAGTAACATGAGGTGACTCTGCAGAACCTTTAATGACCTCAGTACTCCTGAAACACCCATGTTGTTTTCATACGCTAAGCCTTGCTAATGTCCTCCTTGCTTATAGATTGTTGACAAGGTTTTGGAGTAAGGCACTTCAGTAAATGGTTTAAAAGCAACAAAAAACCCCACAAAACTAAATGAAATAAGGTTTTGGAAAAAATTATATAAATGAACAATATACACAATAATGTAAGTAATATCAAATAACAAAAATTATTGGTAAATTAAGCGAGGAAGTATCCAGGAACAGATATATTCAATATGGATTATTTCCACTTTCACATGCAGTTGACAGAAATCTTGTAATCCCCATCTAAGCCATTTCTAATTGTTTAAATGATTACATAAACTGAATGCACTTACAGAAATTATTGTTTAAGAACTAACACTATACCTCAGAAGATGACAGTGGTACACTGTGTATGCCTCTTGTGATGAAAACATTGCATCAGCAATGCCCCACTCCTGCATCCTGGAGAACACACTGTACTTATTTCAAGTAGCTGTGCCATGAATAGGCCCATGCCCAGATGGAACTGGCACCTGTGCTACTTATATTTTGTAATCTTTTCAAAAGGGGAGTGGCAGAAAAGAGCATAATTGTTTTTCCATGCATACAAACTGTAGATAAAACTCCACAACATTTTATAGAAGTAATCGCTGTTTCCTGAAAAGGGTTGCTCAAGTGTGTCCTTAAACAAATGCACCTTCTGAATAAAATCAAGTAAGTTATTTGGGATGTATTTCCGAATTCTACCAAGCCCAAAAACTAAATGGAAAATGTAACATTTTTTTAGGAAAAAAAGTTTCCCCTTAAGCCCCGGAGTGTGATTCACCTCATCTCACTTCAGATCCCTACATTCTAGGCATCAGCATCTGTATTCTTTATAGTTAATGGAGAGAGAAGGAGTCATTTAAGGGAACAATCCATCTGACGTTTTAAATGTCTACTTTAGGACAAGATGAATTGCATCCTAAAAACTACTCACTCTGCTTCTCTCTCTTCACTGTAAAACAATCTGGATAATTAATTGAGACAGAGTCTACGTTGCAGTTATCTACATCTGATACGATGAATTCCGCCCTCCCATCAGTGTGACCTCAGTATCGGTACTGAGGTTTCCTGGGAAGGTGCTGGGAGGGGACCTGGGAGAACCGGCACAACACTCTATGTCTTACCTGCCTCCTGGTTTACTTCCATCCCACCTATAGCCCTCAGGGAGCTACAGGTCTCAACAAACTTCAACACTTGTAATCAAAATAGCAACAAACCTATTATGAACTGCAGAGGTGACTTAGCAAATAACTCCCGAGCAACTCCTGCCTAGCAAACCTGCCACAGAATTAATAAAAAACAAATAAACAAAGAAGAACCACTTGGCTCACAAGCAAATAGACTATGTAAGCTGGTTTTTAACCTATGAAATAATCTCCTAATAAACTTTTTTCAGTAATCTCCTCATAAGATCAATGTATGTTTGAGATGGCATCTGCCCAACATGCCTAATGCTTCTTACTGGAGTCTACAATGTTCCTTGGGCAATGAGATGCCCACTACCCATCTGGCTAGCAAGCTGGGAGAGGAAACAATCCTCACTGCCTCAAATAAATTAATGAGATTCATGCAAGTATAAGGATAAATAAAGAGGCCGGACTACTGAGAATAAGAGTAACTTACATTGGCAAGAATTTTGAAACAAATACAGAGAAAGATCACCAAGAAATAATTTTGCTCACATGACCAGAACAATCATTGCAAATACATCTAGGAAAGGATGGAAAAGAAAACTTGTGGCAGGTTCAGCACTACGCAAGACAAAAGTTGTGAGTGAACAAGAAAATCAAGCTGCAACTTATTCTAAACTAACCTAAGACCATCTTTCCTCAGTCAGCTGCTACTTCAGAAAAGCAAAGCTACTGGAAAGTCGTGAGTGAACTGAAACAAAAGATTGCCTTAAAATTTTTACTACGGAGCAGGATACTTCCCAGCAAAACATACCCACATTCTTCACACAGGAACAAATATTACCTGGTTATGATTCCTCTTTCTCTGTCCTAATTTTTAAAGCCATTTAAAAATTAGAAATTTCTCATGCAAATAACTGTTCTGTTTAGCAGACTCAGCTACGCTTCAGTAAGGATTATTTTTTTTTATGATTCCTCATTCTCTGAAGCCAGACTTGCAAATAGCACTTGGGAGAATATATTTTCCTTTCACTATTCTTACGTCTCTTCCACCCTTTATGTACAACTAGTATGAACATGCAGTCTGCCTATAGCAAATAGCAATAATGGTGCTTTAAAATTCAATTGTGTCTCTCACCCAGGTATCAACACATTCATATATTTTAATTTAACTCCCTAAAGTGTAACTGAAACTGCATTACAATATTTGCAAAAGCATTTACAAGTGTTCCTTGGGAATAAGGGAAGGGAAAACTTCAGTTTGGGCAACTAATAACATTATAATCCAGCTGATTAAGGAAAAAAACTGATAGTCCAAGCTTAAAAGAAATTATGGGCAGCACAATCATCTGCCAGAACAAACCAAAATACTTAAATCAAAGAACAGGCCCATGGAAATGCTTTCAAAGTGGGAAGCAGTGAAGTTAATAGTCATGTGTCAACACTCCCTCTGCTTATACATCACTCTGTACCTGCATGTATTTGAGCAAAATTAAACCAGGTTTTGAGTACAAGTACAGATAACTGAATACTTCCAGAATGCTCCCAGATCCATGAAGGTACATTTACTCCAAAGGTACATGGGATACATATACCTGTGGGTCTTTGTAAATCACCAGGGACTTTGTACTCTCTCTATGGCTATTATCCTATTCTATAGCTGTTTGCTTTACTTAATGAAATGGAAAACATTCTCCTAAACTTCTAATAAAACAAATTTTGTCTTAGTAAAATAAGGAACTCTGTTAACTGTGATTGAGACTCTGCTTTTACTTCTCACAATACAAGTCCAACTGATTGCAGATTTCAGAATTAAATTACAAGATTTAATAAATAGTTCATAACATTCAGAAGAAAATTCTGCTTATTAAAGAAAAGCTCTTTCCACCAAAAATATGTTTGGCAATAATTTTCTAGGACACAAAGACCCACCAAAAAGAGCATCTTTACTGAGACTTGTTAGTAAAGCATGTGGCTGCTTTATTTTAGATCCTCCCCTTTTCATAAATGGAATTTAAGTATAATCAGAAGAGAGCAATAAAACACACTGACCTGAATTTGCTGCTGCAGTAGATTGATTTTGTGCTGCTGTTGCAGAAGTTGCTGCTGTTGTCTTGCGATCTATTAGAAATAAAATTTCCATTAAATTAAAACAGTAATATTGAAACTTCAATATTATGAGTGAAAAACATCTTATTACTTATTCTTTATTATATTTTTACTATGCACAATTTTATTTTTTTTAATTAAGGATATTTTAGAGGTATCTGTATATGTGACGTAAACATTTTAAATTTAAATGCAACATAAAAATCTAGTTAGCCAGAAAGAAATATGTGTTTTAAGCACTGAGGCCTCAACTCTGCAAAACACAGAAGATGGGTTTAACTGTGTGCATGTGAATAATCTCATCACTATTCAACAAAGCATTTAAGCCTGTGGTGATCTTTGACTATGATGCATTACTGTTAGCTACAATGGGAATGAAACACATGCTTAAAATTAAGTGCTTTGCTGAATGGGGATGGGATTACTCAGGTGCTTAAGGTTAAACACACATTTTCCTGCTTTGCTGAACCGAAGCCATAGCTAGTATTTATAGATGTTTCACTGCTCAGCACAAGCTCCTAGGGCAAGCTTGTCTAACTTCAGTCACAATCAGTAGCACGTTACTTTTGTAAATCTCAATCTTCCTTGGAACTACTCAAGGAAGTAGGGTCTCATTCTGTGTAAAAGCAGCATCTGATGCTCAGTAACTTTTCCTCAACACAACCCCGTAAAATATATAGATATTCTTACCCTCATATGGTAGATTCAGTAAGGGATCTGGAGGGTAAAGATTGACTATATCCCTTCTCTAACATAAATGGAGAGAAGAGAGAAGCAAGTGTTCAGGGCAGAGGCTAACAAGAGAGAATCTGCCCCGGACACTCTCTGCTCCCCAATTCCCACAAACCAACCAAAACCAGCATGCAACAGCAGAAGGGAAATAGAATCCTGCCCCCAGACTGAAGAGCTGCTCCCTGCAATATGTAACATGGAGTGCAGCTACAGGGGAGAAGCTGCAAGGAGCAGGGGAAGAACTGGACTTCTGCTTTAGAAGGGTAACTGTGCAGCAGGCTGAAACCAGGAGATTTGTGTTTCCTGGAAGTCCTGGCCTCAGCACTTCTGCTACCTTCATTTCTTAGTTTCCCCTCCAATAAATATTTATCTAGGGCAGAGGAACTACATAATGGTGACAAAGGTAGCTTGGTCACTTGAAACTACTGTTCAGGTTTTGGCAAAAACCCTCCCAGTTTTCCTTGCCCACCATCTTCTGAGCACACTTACTCTCCGTTATAAACAGAGAAAGCTAAGTAAAACGGTTTTTTTTATTAAAAATACACAGAAATGTAGCAAGGTTGATTTGGAAATAATCCATCACATAGTTTTAGTGCAAACTGTTCAGATTAACTCATAAATAATCTGGAGTTACATATTAACAGTTTGTAATTGTGCACACCAGAGACCTAGTCTGTAATTTCCTTAATCTCTCACTTTGTCACCTGAAAATAACTATCATTTTTTTCACTGCTACAGTTAAAATTCAGTTTTGTATGAGAGACCAACAGAAAATCCATATGAATTTTAATTCTCAAGCATGGTCTTAAAGAGTCAAATTGATTTGTATGTGATTCTGGGGCTCAAACAAGGCCAAGTGCCACACAGAAAAGGAATCAAGCAGCTACCATAACCAATACACTGCTGCTTGTAACTCGGATCAAACACGCTTTATGAGCCTGCTGTTGAAATAATTCTGGACAAATCTCCCAGTAAAGAGTGAAGAAGGAGGCCTTAGACTGCTGGTGAAAAAGGTGGTTCAAACAGAGCTAGCAGCCTGTGGGCCCAGGCTGTGTAACCTAGGGGTAAACTCCTAGGACCTCAGGTCACCTATTGTAAGATCAGTGGTCAGCAGCAGTGTCTACGCTCAGAAAAGCACCTCTAAAAGTAAATGTGTTACAGACAATATTTTAAAACCAATATAGTGCCTGAATTACTGTTTTTAAGGAATAACACACTGATTGTGCTATTCCATCTTAGCAGTGTGGGGCTTGCCACTAAAGATGAGCTCTCTTGGGCTTTTCTTCACACTGTCCCTGTGGCTAGAATCTCAGTGAAGGTGATAGAAGGATTATAATGATATTCAGCTTCAGAAAGAAAGTATTTTTAATTTCTTATTGAAATCAGAGACCACGTGGAGTATCATTCTTTCTGACTGCTGCTTCTTTTTTCTCAGATTTGCCCAGAATTGTTCGGAGCTGCTGCTGATGTGGCTGCTACTTAACATGGTGAGTTATAGCCCAGGCAAAGATGATATCTTTCTTTACTTGTTTAAAAGCAGAGATCTGCAGGAGTTCAGACTGCTTGTGAACAGCTTTTTGTACCTGCAGATACAATATAGTACCATTTGAATGGGTATTTCATGATGAAAACCAAAAATACACCATGAAGCATCTAATGTCAATAGTTCCTCTTAGATGGAACAGTACTGTGAAAGAAAATGTATCTGATACTCTGCAATGCAATTACCATAGCTTAGTCTTGATGTATAGGCTTGACACAGTAAAGTAGGGTACACAAGCACCATGTGGCTCAAATTCTGAATTTTATTTGCCTATTGGTTGAGCTACATGCTCGCTTCATTGAGCATGACAACCTAGTTTTAAGTGTCATTTAATTTTCATTTTGAAATATAATTACAAAGTGTTCACTGTAAGATATCACTCGTCTGCAAATGTGTCAAGATTAATTTGTGCTAGCTTATTCACAAGTGTCAATAGTTAATTACTGTGTCATCTCTGGATGGCTAAATGACATTCCAACTTCTGATTTTTTACACTGTTCCTTTATGTTATTTTCCATTAGGGGATGAGTCCATATTCCTACGTGTGGGCAAATACTCAAGCACATAAAATACCAGACGTCACAACTCATTAAAATCAACAGAGCATATATTGCTGTATATATCCTATAAAATACATTTAACTGAAAAGATAATTCTAGTAATAATGTCAGATTCTTAAAAACCAGACATTAATTTGGATCTGTCTGATCTAATGCCTAGAGGACTAGTGTATGGGATCACTTTTGTTACACTCTTGTACAGTGAGAAAAGGACAGCTCTTTGGGCAGCTGCATCTTTAAAAAGAACAACCAACCAAATAAACAAACAAACAAAAAAAAAAACAGGAAAAAAATACAAAAACAAACATCAAATCTTACTTGTAGGAGACATTTGAAGGTTGGGGGATGCTTAAGGTTTTTGTTCAATTATTTTCTTGTCAAAAAGAGAAAGAGTTAAATAATGGTTATAGTCTGTCTTATTTGAAATTCCCAAAACTGCATGTCAGTGCAAGAAACAAGAATTGTGAATTCTATCAAATGCCATTTATCTTAAGAAATAAATTATTTGAATGTCCACACCCACTTCTTTTCTCAGCATCCTAGTATATTTCCTTTTTCGGGGGGGGGTGGGGGAAGAAGAAAAAAAAAAAGTGCCATTTCTGAAGACATGTCAGCTCTTTTAACAAAAAGATGAAAGAAAACACCAAGCAGGACAGTGTTTATGGCAAGCATTCTCCATCAAACATTGTCACAGGTTTCTTTCTTGGAGCCTCACCTGTTCTTGCTGTTGGCGAGCAAGGTCCATTTGCTGCCGTTGTTTTTCAATTTGTGAGGCTGCCAGCTTTTTCTGTTCATCATGGGCAGCCAGGAGCTGCTCCCGTAAACTGATCAGCTGGGTGATCATGGTAGAGAGCTGTCGCTCTTTTTCTGCCAGGCTTTCTGGTGTACCTAAATGTGAAGGAAAGATGTACTGTAAATATGAAACAGGCAATAGAAATATTCACACCCCCCAAAAAAATGGCTTAATCACTAACAATGCTTATTTCAGTTGGCAGCTCGAATCTATATTTTACTAATCAGTTCCAAAAAAATCTAGCACATAGCTTTGCTGTGCCCTAAGCAGTGGACACTACAACAAAAATTGCAGCAGAAAAGATACAGAGTATTAATTGTTTTTTCTGACAGGAGCAATTAATGAAGCACTGCATACAGATAGCTGTATGTTTTCCATCTAAATCTGCCCAGCATGTTATATACATTCACAGTTTATTAGATAGAATTTTCCTTCCCTTTATATATTTTGGTGGGTTTTTTTCCCCAGGTATGTAAAAATGCTAAAAAAGAAAATAATTTAAATGCTGTTCAATGGAAGAAATAATTTAATAATTTATTGATAATTTCTCTAAAATACCCATATATCTGTTAGGTCATTTGTAAGTTTTGGTTATGGAATGCATATTAAAAATGAGCTCTGCTTTTCCCTAAGAGGAAGTTAGCCCTAAGGCTAACCTGAGAAAATGGCTTAAAAATTTTCATTTAACTTTCAAAGTTTACTCTACAGAGAGCACCTAATTAATATGAAACTACGGTACATTTATTCTTTGCACTAATGATGCTTAATGGTGTGTTTATGGGTAAATTGCATGGGTCTCCTAAGTACATGGTCCTTTTGCAAATCAATCCAAAAATATCTCTTCTTACGTATGAAGATATTGCTCTGTCACAAACAGCAATGTCAGCTTCTATACTTGAGCCATACACTGCATTTCTTTGTGTGAGCATGGCAGACCCACAGCTGTATAAAAGGTAACATAATTACTGTAAGGGAGCAGTTCAGGAACATTGGTAGAGCATCTGAAGAGGTTTACAGCTGAAAGGGGAATAAAGGAAGCAATCTTTTGTTGTATAGGAGAACTGACAGTTAGAAAAGTAAACTAAACCAAGAACTAGTCTGGTCTGTAACACAAAAATCAGCACAAAAAAAGAAGAGTATTTGCATCCTTCCTTTCCTCCGCTCACAATAGAGGACTGTGAAAAAGAAGGTGTGTGAGGAACAGGATCTGGGAGGGAATGGAAGAACTGTCACCAAAATTCTGACTCCACCTTCTTCCCAGTAGTAAGATGGATACCTTCTAGGGAAGAGAAGAAAGAGGTTGACAGGTTTCGTAAGGAGAAGGAAGACAAAGCAGACTCCTGCCAAGCATGTCAGAAGCCTAAGATGCTCTACTACTTACATCGTGGTGTGATGGGACCAATAATATTCTTAAACAGAACTGTATTTTCAAAAGCAGCATACAAGAAAACCTCTGTCTATTATAATTTCTTTCTGTGGAAAAAGAAACTGCATGGCTTAACTCATTCACTCTAAACAAACCAATAAAGGCTCCCAGAAACAAAGGGTATTTGTTTTTCTGTACACTTCTTAATTGCACTTAACGACATAAAGTACTGAAAATATTCAATTTCTTAGCCACTATTAACTATCTTAATTTTAAAAGAGTCTGCCACAAACTGATGTTTCAGTACCCTGTAATGCCAAATCTTAATTTAATATACATGTGACACAGCCCTCCGAATGAAGAAAAAATTAATAATTTCTGTTGTAGTAGAAGTTTTAGAAAGCACCAGCAATTTTCTTAGTCACAAGTAGTACGATGGATGCATGAAGTTAAAGCTGAAGGACACTCCAGTATTCAGACCAACTCTTTGCAAAACCCTAGCATGATATGCATGACCGAAGTGATTAAAGAGTTCAGTGCAAAAAGCTGATTCCAAATTTTTAATAAATAAATAATAAAATTTTAAAGCAAGCTTAGGCAGGTATGTGGCCAGGAAAATGCCTACACTGAAGGCAGTGGCTTGCCAGGATCCATTAGCTTGTACTGAGCTCTGCAACTTCAGTGTAGACTTACCTTAACCCTCTTAAAATGTATTATTCAGTGTTGAAGATTTGCACCATGGATTAAAGGTTACTTAGGTGCTTTTGTTATTTTATACTGAAAATAATTTTCATGGCTAAGACTGTTCTGCCAAAGAAAACCTCTCTTGCCCATCGTGACTAGAAGAGATCAATCACTCCACCTATTTTAGAAAGCTAATGGGAAGCAACCTGCACTGCCACCTGGGAAACCACAGACTGAAACTTTCACATCTATCAAGCAGCTTTGGCATTGCAATGTAGGGCCCTGATCTTCCAGTCATGAAATATTTTACAAACCCAAAGCAGATAGTCTTCTCATGTTCCATTTCCATATTATTCTGCATACTTTGTATTTGCTTCATAATATGAGCAGAAAGCTACCACAAAGACTGCCTGCTAAGGCTACAAAATGTGATTGTTTTTATGATTAGCTAGAGCCATTTGATACAGTTACAGCAAATGTATAAGGTCATTTCTTTTTCTCTTTCTGAATTTTATGCCATAGCAGGCAGAAGTAACTGTTCTTATGCAGGAATACATAGTAATTGTTTTTCTTTCCTTTTTCCCCCCAGATAAAAACATCCAAAATGTATGAGCCCATTTAAAGTACTCCACTCTTTAATTTGTACATACATTTGTGCTACATAATCCAACAACAGAATAGAACTGATGACCACAAAATGTTCACAGTGCTCCTGGAAAATAACGAGACCTCCATGAAGCTGCAGGACACCTAACCAAACACTGCTCAAGACAAGAAAATGCATAAGATGCAGAATGTGGTATGAACAGTGTGAGGGGGAGGTATAATTTAATTTTGGAGTGGAAAATCCCAACCATTCTTTTACAGTTTAAATACCAATAAAAAACAACTTTCTTAGAATGCAGACCAGATTGAGCTGATCTGGCTCGGCCAAGAGAGGTCATCAGTAGCTGTGTGCCATCATCATCTGTTTTGCATCCACTTACTGCAGCAAGCAATGAGATTCCTAAACTCATTACCAGTAAATAAACTTCTGTTGCTGCCTAAAAATATCTATAAATAAAATAAAAATATAGCTCTTTGTAAAATGTATTTGCCATGAAAACAGATAAAACAAAAAGCTTAGTGAAAAATATACAGTAAATATGCCAGCTTCCATAAAATATTATATATCACAGCTCGCTCTCTGTCCAACCCTATTCTCTTACTCCAAAGACAGCTGTAGATTTTTTTTCCACGGGGTCTTCCTTATCCCCAAAACACATCTGTCTTGAGTTTCTCTCAGATTTGTCAGGTGGATCAGTGCTCCCCAGGGCCTGCTCCATCTGAAGTATTTTAATTTGACTAAACACCTGATTTATTTTATCTCTCCGATGAGAAAGGCAGTTTGTCTTAATAGAGCCTGTCAGCCTACAGTCCCATTCACAGCAATTTACAGGCAGCCAGGGATGCTGAAAAAGAAGAGTGCTGTGATTCTGTATTTTATCCTTCTCCAGAAAGCACCTAAAAGCAGCTATTCACTGCTACTGCATGTGGCATTTTAGAACTGAATTAGCTTTTTATTCAAGTAACTACACTTGTTGTGAATAGCTTATCTGTAAAATTGCTACATTCACTACTGATTTTATTAACCTTTGGCTCTATCACAAAATGGTCTTCAGTTAGGAAAGACCTTTAAAATTGACACATTTTTCTTAGAGGCCTTTATTTCAGTGACTTCAGATATACTGAATTTGATCCATTGACTCCCTTTACCAGCAGTGTTTAAAATTTTGAGTGTTGCTGGGAGGTAGATAGTTTTTAAGGACTTCTTTTAAAAATGAAAATACAGTTAGTCTTATCAAAATTTCAGAAAAATAGTTCTTATTTGTCCTTTGGTTATGTAGTCTTGCCTTTATGACTATAATCATAATCTGAAAAATAATTTGGTTGTAGCAACATTTCAATTTTTCCATCTGTGCTTTTTGTTTTACCATTTATTTTTGTATGGATATGAGCACAAGCTGAGATAAAATGGTCAGATTGAACAGAACTAAGGCATCAAAGAGAACTTTTGAGAAATTCTGGTCATAGGTCAATCTAACCAGGAGAGAGAAAATAAAAAGTAGCTATAAATCTGCTAAAAAAGAGAGAAGGGTTCAACTTGTGTTCTAAAATTACATTCGGAAAGAATTCTGCTTGTGGCAAAAATCTACCTTTTAAAACTGATCAAAATATTACATGATTTCTGTTACACAAATTTGGAACAATCCTTGTGGCAAGTTGTCATGAGATAGAGGCAGAGTAATAACTGCTGGCAAGGGAAAAAATAAGTTGGAATAACTAAAAAATAGACTTCTAGACTTACATAGTATAATTTAAACTAATCTCTTTGACACGCAGAAAAAAAAAACAAACCACAAGATAAAATCAATTGAATAGAAGAAAAAATACTGGAATCATAAATAAGACAAAAATGTATAGGTGTGATGCAAAGCTTGCTGAAATAGGATTCTTAGTTCGTGACACCAAATTACTGTGGGTTCTTGAATGTGCTTGCCTTGGTTTCCCAACTCGCACAGAAAATAAAACACTACCAATCAGAGTGTTTTATGCCGGGCTAGTTAATGCTTCTGAAGTGCTTTGAGATCTTTGCATGGAGTCTCTACACAGCTGCAAAGTATTATTGGTTCTCTTGAATTCTGTGATTAGTGGTAAGACATGACAAATATCATCCTTGTTTATGCACTGCATCTAAACTAACTGTTGCCCCATATACTTACAAGAAATAAAAATCATTAAATCACAAATTATTACTCCTGTTATGTTTTTAGAATAAACACATAGTGTGACTTTTATGAAATCAAGAGACAGTAATATAAGAAAGAAGTGTGGACTTTGCCAGAAACTAAGGGCTTTAAATCACATAACTGCAGTTCCAAAGTATCATCAAAGTATCATCAGTATATAAGGGGGGGGAAAGCCTTTATGAATCAATTGCTCAGTTTTTTTGTTTTGGTTTTGTTTTTAAACAGACATTGTTTGAAAAGAAAGCAAAAACACAATGCTAGACATAAAAGAAAGTGTATTTGATCTTAGCTGCCCAGAGG
Organism: Apus apus; assembly: GCF_020740795.1. NCBI lineage: Eukaryota > Metazoa > Chordata > Aves > Apodiformes > Apodidae > Apus > Apus apus. The sequence goes on from NC_067286.1 coordinate 13,490,904, forward strand.
TAACCTGGTTAAACCATTCTGTCTAACACAGCAGTCTGCAGCACACATCAGATAGGCTGTGATGTCTCTTCTTCACAGGCTCTGTCCAGCGTTTAGCATTTACCCTTTTTTGATTGGGTCACCTTTTAAATGCCACAAAACAGGGCAGCAAAAGTCAACAAAAATAAACAGGGAAAACAGAAGAAAGTAACAATCTAATGGAAGGGCTTTGGAGATAAAAGTCACTTTGTGAGGGCTGCCTGACTAAGGAGCCCCCTTGCCATTGCAACAGCATCTAATTTGAGTTCTAACTCCAACAGCAGTTTAAAAAGCTTTCCACTCTAAAGGGCCCCAAGTGCATCATAAAGATAAAGCATTTCAGTAGAAAACAGCCACAAAGACCTCTATTATCTTATCAGTCTTTGGTTACAACAGCGGAACCAATATGACTAAGTTCTGAATGACTTTTTTTCTCCCCTTCTTTTTACAACACTAGAATACTGGAATTTCTTTATTTCCTGATCAGTTAGCAATTGTTGATGTTCCCATATGCTACTGTCCAGACCTTACTCAATAAAAAGTTTTATAAATGCTTCCATTGTGCTTTGTAACATCCCAGTGCAGAAGGCAGCACAGCAAACATGTCCAGCATACAAACCACACCAGGCAGCTTCTCTTGTGAAGGTGTGAGATTCCCCTGCTCTGTTATGTCTCAAAATTATTCCGTGTTTTAAGCTTTAAGCAAGGAAAAAAATATTACCCTGTGTCCATAAACAGTAGTGGGAGTTAATGTTAGGAACAAATGAAAATATTCTGCAGAGCAAAATCTGCCATGTTTAGAAAAACAAAAGATGGCTTAAGTAAGCTATGCTTATGTGAAGGATGGAAATGCTTGATTGACAATCTGCAGAATTCGTCCTAGTTTCACATATACCAAACCTCAGATGTTTAAGACATTTCTTAAGTGGGACTGATTTGAAACTAACATGATTCACAGAACAGGAGAGTTTTGTTACAATCCTAAACTTATCCCAGGCCAGACTGTCCTAGACTAGCCCTAAAATTGCAGGTAGCAGAGTGAAATGATATTAACTCAGTGAGTTCATGATGGCCCTTCATTTTCCCATGTCAGTATGCTCACAGACAGGTGAGGTAGAGGGCAGGGCCCCAGGCCTGCAGGGCTAACTGCAACCCTGTCACCACAGCCACCTCTCTGACCCTGTAATAAATGTCTCTGACCCTGCCAGCATGTCTCACAGCAACCGTTCGGCTCCTCCACCTCCACGCCACTTAGTTTGGACCACACCAAAGCTTACATCCAGTCTGCACTTACATCTTGTGTAACTGGGGGAAACTGTACCTGTGTAGAAGACTGATCCCTGTCCAGATCTCTCCCTGACACAGGTCTGGGACAGAGACAGGAGTCCCTGGGCCTAAGTGACCTCATAGGTCCCTCACTTTATCATGGCACCACTGAGTGTTCAGGTTTGTCTGTACCCTATTCAATCATTTAAAGTGTCATACCCAGTTGTTTTTTCCCTTCTCAAAAGAATTTGAAGGTTTTATCTTTTCTTCAGACTTCACAAAGCACGTAACAGTTCATTCTGCATTAAGAACAAATAAGTCACAGCAATGTTTATAGTAATGCAGATGAACATTTCCCCTAAAGATTTGCCATCCTGTGATGGCAACTGAGGCAGGCTTATCTGCTTTAGCTTTTGTTAGAAAATGTTTAAATGTTAGCTTTTCTCCTGCAAATAAACACATCTTCTGAGACAATGTTTCTTTTGTGGCTTTTAACTTTTTTTATTTCATGTGTATGCTGCTCTTTTTGTTCTCACACTGTTTCTTAGCAATCCTCAAGTGTTTCTTGAGGAATATCTTATATTCAGAGGCTTTCTTCCTTGTCTGTTTTTCACAACAGTTCTAAACAAAACAAAGCAATACGTTCAAAAGAAATTGGATTGGAAGTGATTGGATCAACAGAAACAGTTCACAAGTTACTACCAAACAGCTCCAAAATAATCTGCTAGGGAAAGGATCGGATTGAGTAGTGCCTGGTCACCTCATGGAGCAGCCCAGTGACACATTGCCCCATGTTTAAAGATGTGGTGAATCCACAGTTGAGTCCTAAAATGTAATCCATGTCAGGAATGTAGGAAGGAATGTGATGATAGCCAGAGCTCCAGCCTCCCCCTCCTCCAAACAACACTCAGCAAAAAGCAGAATTCCAAAAAACCTTATGGACTCCTTACTTTCTTCAACACACACAAAAAGAATGTCTCTGTCTGACATAAGCCTTGGAGGACTTTAACTGTGTTTAAAGGTTCTGTTACTATCTCCTATATACAATTCTACTTCAATATTGTTTCCTATTAAAAAAAATAAAAAGAGGGGAAAAAACCCCCAACTTTAGTAATTTTCTTAGAATTATCTCTAATTCCAGAAGAACTTGTCACCTTACATTCTAAAATTATACTAGAATTACATACTAAGTGTTAACTCAAGTACATATTAAGTGTTAATTCATGTGCATGGGGAAGAAAAAAAAATTACAATTTTTAAAATTAATTATTCCTAGGGTTTTTCAGCAGCAAGTGGAGATTTGGTTATGAATGATTTAGTGCTTCCAGTGGGTTTATAAAAGCTTCATATATACTCCATACGAGATGTTAAGCCTCTGTGAGAAAAATACAGGATATAAACAGAGAAATATGTATTGTATATTGCAGCTGAAAACTCACAACCAACCTGTTCTTGCTGAATTAAAATATAAAGATATGGCAGAAGCCACAGGCTGTGAGTAATCTGTACAGGGATAGAAACACTAAAATATGATGTAAAGAGAAAAGAAAAATGAATAGTTTTATGCTAACTATAAGAAAACAGCCCAGGGCATAGCATACCAAAATAAAATTATCATGATAGTGCCATACAGAGAGAAAAATATGTATTATTAATATTATTATTGACTCTAATGCTCAATTCCAAGGCTTTTAAAGTAAAAAAAAATTACAAATAAAGAGGAAAGATGGCCCATCCATTTAGGGCACTCATTCAGGACGTGAGAGAGCTGGAAAAAATCAGAAAAATCAAGTTCCAAATAAACAATGATGTTCACAGAATTACCAAGAATCACAGAATTACCAAGGCTGGAAAAGACCTTTAAGATCATCAAGTCCAGCCTATGACCAACACCACCACATCAGCTGGACCATGGCACTAAGTGCCACATCCAGCCTTTCCTTGAACACCTGCAGGGACGGTGCCTCCACCACTTCTCTGGGCAGTCCATTCCAATGTCTAATCACCCTTTCCATGAGGAAGTGCTTCCTAATATCCAACCTAACCCTCCCCTGGAGCAGCTTCTGGCCATGCCCTCTTGTCTCGTTGGTTATTGCCTGAAAAAAGAGCTTGAAAAAATGCTCATAGCTTCTTCAGTACACTGAAATTAACAACCCAGCAGGCCTGATTCTCCCTTCACATTATTTATACATACATGTAGAAACAGAAACTTCAGTAGAAATATTCTTTATTTCCAATGGTGTGAGAACTGATCCCCGTGTTCCCATAAATAATAAGTGAAGCCAGTTTTTCACCTTTCCTATTATTTTCTCTCTGAACCTGACACCAAACACATGGATTCTCTCATCAGCTTCAGCTGGATTTTGTAATAGTCAGAGGACCAATAGCAGACACATCAAATAGATGTCAAAGAAACCTCATCACTGAACATTATGAAATAACATTGTTTTTAATTATGTTCTACCTCTCCGTTTCTACAAATCTCCCTGTATTAGGTATGCATAAATATTAGTAAAGAAGTGCTTATATATATATCCTATAGCACCATGCTGGTTTTAGGTCTGAGACTGCTTTGTCCTGGCAGCATCATTTGACACCCAAAACGGCACATAAAATTAGAAATTTAAATGAAATTTCTTATTAAAGTCATAATTTTCTGCATTAACAACTTCTAGCTTAATCTGAAACTATAGATATGAAACTGAGAATGAGGTGCTTAAACAGAAAAATAATGCCCCCCCTTTCACAACAGCTTCAGTGGAATTCCAACACAATAGCATTTTGCCCTAAACATTATTTTGCTTTCTGGATCATTCTTTCCTTTTGTTGTGTTTTTTTTTTTCTCTTCTGACTCATAAAATTTACTGTATAGAATTTTGCTGCACTAGTACTGTCACTATATCTTAATTTAGTTAAGTAATGTTTTAGATGTTTTAAATCAATGGAAAACCCCCACCCTTCATTTCCAGAGAAGAAGAAAAGTATTTTATTTCTAGATTAATATTCACACCCATGTCTTGACATGGAGAAATGGATGAGCTGACATAGAAATGCCAATCCATGTCTAGTATTCATATAAAACATTGCAGTAAAAGGTGTAGGTAGGCTACTTTTCTGTAACTTCCTCTTTTAGATGTGAAATGATACTGTGTTTTGTTTATATTCAATCATAGGTAGTGTCTTCTTTGGAATTACAATGGTGAGAGTCACAACTCATGTCAGTCCGGAATAAGTAGGATCTTAACAACCAACACAAAAAAATTAGGAGTCTACTGAAGAAAAGAATATAAATGGAGAACTCAGGACTGATTTTGAAATGGACTGTTCTTTTGTAACAGCATACAGCTGGATAAAAATCATTTTGTTTCCACATTCAATTTCAACTTTAACAAGTGATTTCTGAGTACCAAGATACTCTTCAAAATGAATCTTATTTCTTTAATATGTAAACATGATACAATTTTTCATTATTTAAACTAGTATTTCATCCTGTTGCGATGCAAGTGCAAAACCCCACTTGTTTGGAAGGAAGAAGTCTCCAATTAAAACTTTTATCTTTGATCAAAAGGATGAACTGAATATCTGTTCTATCTCATCTTATTCTGGAAAAAGAATTGTATATGTACATGCAAAAACATTACTGGAAGAAAGCTGGGTTTAGAGGAAGTTAGTTTAATACCTCTTATGGTGAATATAGCTCACATGAAGTAAATTACATCTATTTCCCTATATAATGGGACTCATAGTTACTTGCGAATTCTTTAGCTCTTATTTGTCTTTCATAAAAAGAGTTAATGATGTAAAAGAAGCTTTTGCTTGATGATTTTTTTTTTGTCTTCTCACGTTGTCTAAAATACGGACTAATAATGAAAGATGAAAAAGAATGATAAGTTTTAAGTTTTCCATTTAAATAGCAAGCTACAGAAAAGGAGGTTTTAAATTTTTTTCCCCCTGCTTTTTTTCACTGTATTTGCAGAAATAACATTATTCTTCTCTTTAAATAGTGAGGAATACTTTACACTGTAGTGTCTATAAACACATACATGGGCTGATGGTAAGAAAAGGTGACATCTGAAGTCTGTACAGCTTTCATGTGTATTCCCACAGTTGGACATGTGCAAATCAGGTGGAAAAAAACCAGCATGTCATCACTGTATCTTCCTGTAGGGATAATCTAGTTTTAAGGAGGATGGCTTTACCAGGGGCAAATCCTGCCTCACCAACCTAGTGGCTTACTATAACGAAGTGACTACATCAGTCGACCAGGGAAAAGCAGCGGATGTTATCTGTTTGGACTTCTGCAAGGCCTTTGACACGGTCCCCCACAACATCTTTCTCACGAAATTGAAGAGATATGGATTTGATGGGTGGACTGTTCAGTGGATAAGGAACTGGCTAGATGGTCATGTACAGAGGGTAGGGGTCAACAGCTCTAAGTCCAGATGGAAAACAGTGACAAGTGGTGTGCCTCAGGGGTCCATCCTGGGATCAGTGTTGTTTAATATCTTCAATTAATTGTATTGACAGTGGCATTGAGAGCACCCTCAGCAAGTTTACCAACGATATCAAGCTGGGTGGTGCAGCTGATATGCCAAAGGGACTTGGACAAGCTGGAGAAGTGGGCCCAGATGAAGCTCATGAGGTTCAACAAGGCCAAGTGCAGAGTTCTGCACCTGGGCTGAGGTAACCCAAGATATGAGACCTCACCTAGAATACTGCGTCCAGCACTGGTGCCCCAAGCACAAGAAAGATGTGGACCTGTTGGAACATGTCCAGAGAAGGGCCACGAAAATGATCCGAGGGCTGCAGCACCTCTCTTATGAGGACAGGCTGAGGGAGTTGGGGTTGTTCAGTCTGAAAAAGAGAAGGCTCTGGGGGGACCTCATAGTGACTTCCAGTACCTGAAGGGGGCGAACAGGAAAGCTGGGGAGGGTCTTTTTAAAGGGGCTTGCAGTGAGAGGACAAGGGGTAATGGTTTTAAGCTGAAAGACAAGAGATTTAGGTTAGAGATCAGGCGTAAATTCTTCAGTGTAAACGGGTGGTGAGACACTGGAACAGGCTGCTCAGAGATGTTGTGGGGGGCTCCATCCCTGGAGGTGTTCAAGGTCAGGCTGGATGGGGCTCTGAGCAGCCTGTTCTAATGGAAGGTGTCCCTGCACATGCAAGGGAGTTGGAACTCAATGATCTTTAAGGTCCCTTCCAACTAAAAAAATTCTGTGATTCTGTGATGCAGTGCCTTATATTGAACCTGAGCATCTGTGTACTAGGAAGGTCTATGAGAACAAGGACAGGAATTAGTGCTTTTCTCTATGGCTGCATGAAGGGAAGAGATAATTTCCATAGGTGCCACTGCAGCTTTCTTACAAAAAGGCTAATCAATTTACATGTTACGATCCACTAACTGGAGTTCATTTGCCTTAAAGCTAACACTGAGGATCCCACTCCAAAACACTCTAGGAATCTTGCCTCTCTTCTTGTACTAGAAATTGTAACACAAATGATCTTTCGAGGTCCCTTCCAACCCCTAAGATTCTGTGATTCTGTGAAATGCATTTTTTTACTGCATCCAGAATGCACAATATACACAGGAGAGGATATGGGCCCCTGTGAAATGTACTCTGACTTATGATGTCTCAGAGTTACTTTTTACATCTTGTTAAATAAGTTACTTCCATGAGTTTTTAGTTAGTAGTTATTAGCTACACCACTCAGAAATGCCTAAATATAAAGATGAGGAGTATTAGTACTGCAAGATTTATATACTTTAAATATAAATTTTAATTTTGATCTTAATTACATGTTCATCTTTCATGTCTTACAAATACAAACAAGTATATCAATGAAAAAGTTATATTTGCCTCTGAAGATTTTTATTGCCTCTGGTGATAAGTAATGAAGAAGTAAAGTTTATTGCAAAACAAGGACATTAGCATACCCTGTCTATCATGGAGGCTGTAAAGAAGAAACTTCCTACTGCATCTGAGAAGAGACAATTTAGTCAAAAGCCTTTGATATGTATGGAAAAGCAACAACATTTTATGCATTTAGAATGTGCCCACAGAAGTCAGTTGAAGGGTTTACAGTTATTTCAGTGGGCTTTGAACAGGTCCATTGATATCTTTATTAATAATGGCATAAGGTGGTCAAAATTGGGAGCTTCAGGCTTGTAAATCTGAATACTATTTTAAATTTCTTTCATAATCAAACAGTCCTAAATTGGAAGTTCTACTTATCTGCTACACACAACCTAGTAAGCCGTACAACCAATTTGGCAGAGCATGTTAATGCTTCAAATACGGATTATTTAATGTCTCTTGAAATGACCACGACTTCTCTGTATGGGTATGAGGAAAAAACCCAAACAACTAAACTATGCTTGTTGTTCCCTCAAGGTTTACTTTACAAATAATTAATTAAGGACACATTCCAGAACAAATTAGAATTCTATGACCACCTTGTTGTGCTCCTATTAAATATGCTACAAAATTATCAGTTAAGATTTCTAACTGCAGAAAAACCTCCTAAATCACACTAACCAGAGCACAAAGGACATGGCCTACATTTGCTGAAGTTCCACAGAAGAGTGGTCTGCTATAATTATACTCCAGCCACAAGCATGAATATGTTTAGCCAGATGTTTCTTAGATGGGACTATAAGTACAGTTGGAAATTTTCTTAATTCAGTTTATTTGTATACCTAGTTGATCACAAACCAAAAATTTAACACAGCCCTTTGCTACAGAATATATGGTAATGAAATTCTTCACAGTCCCAAACCAGAAAGTGGTATCATGTTATTTTGTTGTGCTTATATAGGTATTCTGCCACTGAAAAAGGATCTCTCAGAATGAAAGCAAACTCTGTCTATTCAAAAGACAATATAATTTAATACTGAAAGTCTTCAGCACAACATTTCTGATGATTCAGAATAAATCTTGAAGTACTGGGAACATGCAAGGGGTTTTGAATTCCATTATAACAGCATTCTAATTCAATATTCTCTACACAGACCTGGGATAAATTTAAGAAACCAGGATGCCATAATTGTTCCTCTCTCCGTAAGACAATGAAACATTGTCCAAGATGCATTTTCATTACTTAATTTCTACAGCAACCACAATGTCATAATTATTTTTCCTTCATAAAAAGACACTAAAATTAAAACCACAAATGAAGTAGAAGCAGAAGAAGACAAAACAGATTTCTACTGAGACTTCTGTCAATTGGTTTTGAAAGTTGATCATCTTTCTTTTAATTGTCCTGTTAAAGAATTAAGTATGTCTAGAACAACATACCTATTGCAACTCTGTGCAACGTTTCTGACATTTCTCAGAAATTATACCAGTGTAACTGTGATAATAATTGTGACTGCAAAATAATGTTGCACTTAAGCGACATATTCTATGCTTATTTCTTCTTTATTAATTTTAAATATACATCAAAATTTAAATACTTTGGCATCTGTAATGATCTTGGGTATGTTTCCAAGGGGTGTGTTAGATTTAGGTGCCTCTGGGCCATGTTTTTTATGGGATTTTAGGACTCTTACTATTGCAGATAGACCTACGGCCATCTTTTTAAAAATACATTAAGCATCTAACACCTATGGACTCAGATGACATCTTACACTAGCTTAAAAAATGAGATAGATGTGTCTGATTCACATAAAATCATCCTAACAGTTTTAATCTGAGGTGGTCAGTGGATACTACAACCATGGAATATCTTCCTCAAAGGTTCCATGTGCTCCAAGTTTCATATAGGTTCAAGGGGAGACAGAACAAGTATTTGGTAAAGGGAAGAGAGATCTATTTGACCGATACAAAACAAACCAATGAAATACGGTTAGGATGTCCCTGGCACTGAAAATAGTCAGAGGCTGGGATAATGTTAAAGTATATGTTTTCCCTTTTCTTCCTTTTTCCTGTGTTTCCATTTATTATTGCTGCTGGAGTAAAATGGATGTTTGGCTGTTTTTTTCCTCTGTATATTAAAGATTCCATTTCTATTTTTTCTCTGAGTTCTTCGGTAGCAACTTTAGCCCTTCCAATACACTATTTGGTGATTTTTTACTAAGATTTGTATTTCCTGTATGAGAATTCATACCTACGGGTCAACCAACCATCTTTCCTTAAGGTAAAAGTAGATTAATTTACTTTTCTGATGTGCAACACCAGCTAATGGACCTGTGTGAAGGTGTTTACACATTTCAGGCAAAACCTTAAATTTCTCACATTGAATTTTACATAGGTAATGACCTTAGCACATAAAAAGTTTTCAACTGCACCCTTAAAGCTAACTTCTAACATATAACCATGAATACATCAGCATATTCTGTGATTCTATTATTCTATTTAGATATCACTTTCTAAAACTCAGTAGCACTTTGCTGATTTCAAAGAAGCAAGAACTGTAGTCACCTACAAATTTTCAAATTCCTCCTTGGAGCTCTTCCATTATTAGCTTGATATATCATAGCAAAGATTATATTTTTCTGTTCCTGTTCCTTAAATGTTCTGAATTTAGGGGACTTTAGCAGCTTGCTGTAAGCTTTCAGTCATAGCATGGATTCAACTTATACAGACAAAAGTCCACATAAAACAACCACCTTGCAGAAGAGGATGAACAAATACTAATCTAACATGTAAAGACAATATGGAAAATGCATTTATAAAGCAACACACACACACACACACTCATTCACATTTATTTTCCTCTGGAAAAAAAAAAAAACAACAACAACAAAAAACATCTACTGACTCAAGTACTCAGTATTGTTTGAGGCATTAATTCAGCGTATATACTTCAAGAGGAATGACTTTCTCAGCTGCTTAACCAACTGCACAACTCTGTGCCTGCTCTGACATCACTAACACTGATGAAAAAGAACACAACTGTAAAAGCCTGAATAGGTACGCATAGCAAAGGCATTACTTAGTTTACTAACTTCCTAATTCTCACAATATCATCTAACAATTTCCTACCTTCTAGCTGTCAGCCAAGAACATTAAACAAATAGCATGTATCTTGAGGCCCTGAACCACAGAAAACAAACTTTCAGAACTACAGTGGAAAATGGCATGTTAGTTTTGTTCAAGTAAAAAAAAAATACACACCACTCAGAGGTTCTTAAGGACCATCACAGAAAGTGAGTCTATAAATGTTACTATTTTGGACAATAGCTGCAGTCACAGCTCTGGCGTTGGTGATGCCAGCTGGTCTATAGGATCTGACTCTGGTAAGTGAAGAGGAGTGTTCTCCTTTTACAGATCATGCTGCAAGTGGGTCTACTGCAAGGAACACTTTTCTCATGAAGACTATTCCACTGAAACAAGTTAAGCATTCATTTTTATTACATAAATCTGCAGTTTTCCCTCACTTCCAAACTTGAATTTTGTATTAATTTCTATGTTTAAGGCAGTCAAACATTTTACATAGGTACAGCTATCAGAATGTAAATTTCTTATAGCAGGTTCTGCTGACATGGAATTAACACCTATATTTTCCAAAAGTGATTTGCTGTTATGTGATAGCTCTCTTCTGTAGTTGTAACTGTAATTCAGAAAGGTGTTTCTCTCTGTGTTTGGGAACATAATAAACAAAAAAGAGAATAGGAAGAGTCAAATCATGACAGGGAGTTACCTGTCTATGAAGTTAGCTAAACTTTAGCTGTGTATGGAGACTGACTATGGTTTTTCCAGGTCAGCAGATGGAGAATTCTCACCATGGCCCACTCACAGCCAGTTCTTAGCACCAAGCGCTCATATTTGTCTGATGGTGGGATATGTTATCTGACAGTATGCAGAGAGACCCAATGTGCCTTTGTCAATTGCTGTTACTTTGAAAAGTGGCAGACCATAACCTGACAGGCTAAAATACTCCTTTTTTTTAGAAAAAAAAATATTACATTTCAGAAGAAGCAGACACCCCCATCTATGCCTGAAGTCCAAGACACCCAAAATTACACTATAAAACATTTGGGAGGTGAAGAAAACAACAAAATAGAGTAAAGGGTTAATTAATTTAGGAATACATCTTGAAGTAGGAATCTTGTATTCACTGTAACCACTAAAAGAAAACCCACAGTCATCCTGCAACTGTTGCAGAACCTCAACAATACAAAGGCAAATGAATCCTGGCACTAGAGTAAAGCTGCAAAGGAAAAAAAGTTATTTCAGTTACAAGTTAAAAAGAACTCTGTGATTCTTTACAGAATCATAGAATCATTAAGGTTGGAAGGGACCTTAAAGATCATCAAGTTCCAACCCCCCTGCTGTGAGCAGGGAACCCTACCACTAGATCAGGTTGCACAAAACCTCATCTAACCTGTCCTTAAAAACCTCCAGGCATGGGGCATCAACAACCTCCCTGGGCAACCCGTTACAGTTCATCACCACCCTTACAGTGAAGAATTTATTCCGAATGTCTAACCTGAATCTCCCCTCTCTCAGTTCAAAACCATTACCCCTTGTCCTATCACTACCCTCTCTGATGAAAAGCCCCTCCCCAGCTTTCCTGTAGGCCCCTTTCAAGTACTGGAAGGTGCTATAAGGTCTCCTCGGAGCCTTCTCTTCTCCAGGCTGAACAGCCCCAACTCTCTCAGCCTGTCTTCATAGCAGAGGTGCTCCAGGCCTTTGATCCTCTTGGTGGCCCTTCTCTGGACCCTCTCCAACAGGTCTATATCTTTCTTGTGCTGAGGGCACCAGAACTGTACACAGCACACCATGTTGGAGAAAAACAAACCACAGAACAGTTATGCCTTTTTCATTTTCTTTAACTTCCTTATTAAAACTCTGTTCACATTCCCTTGATGTTACCAATCACAACTTGAAGTGTCTGTAAGCTTTCCCACATTTAGAAAAACTGAAGTTGTACAGACCTACATAAAATGCCTGTGTACCCTACAATGACTTTTGAAATCCTGTAAATACCACCTGAAATTTAACAGTAGCTTTTGTTTTAATATCTGTAGTAAGAGTGTATTCCAGCTTCCACAGAGAACTTCAACTGTTAAGCAAGCAGTTATATCACTGATCAAATTCCATAACCAAATTTCAAAGTATGGTGAACCCTGTCTACAAATAATTTTCTTACCTTAGGGGTAAGAGCTGTGATCTTATTTCAACAGAACACATTAGGGGCATATATCAATCTACAGTCTTTCTAAGTCAAAACAACTGCAAAAGATGTATCTTCACATTTAGTAGTATGTTTTAAAATGTCAGAAATGTCAACCACTTACTTACTTTCATATTATCCCTAATTAATACAAATTGCATTTAATTTCACATTTAGTAAAACATATTGCTGCCCAAAATAAGGACTATAATTTTTATCAGCAATTATTATTACTGATGTATCAACACAATTATTTAAATTCAATGTATATAGAGGCAGAATCCATGCAAGCATTTACAGTTTTTGTTCCCTCTGTGCTTCTTCCCTAATTTTTGTGGCTTGGAGCTCCTCCAGATGCTGTCTCTGACTTTACGGTTTTGTGTTTGAGATCACATCTCCTGATTCATAGTGTTCCCTGATTGACAAACAGATTCATATATGAAAACAAAGAGTTACCTGTATATATTCTGTGTTTGACAGCTGCACTGCAAACTTTTCCATTCCTGGTGAACATGCTGTTGCAGAATTTACCCATTTCTTGGGTCCCTGAGTCCCTGTGCTTAGTGAGTTACTCAGTAACTGGTGACACATGTGACCCCCACACTGGAAGCTGCATTTCAGACTCAGAGAATTTTCCTTTTTTCCCCTCCCCCTTCATAAACTAAACAATTTAAAAAACAACACAGTGTTCTGTATTTCTAAAGTGGTGTGCCTCCTGATTGAACACAGAACACTTTCAAACTATTTTCCATTAGTGGCCCACTTTTTTCTGGTTTTAATGCACAGTGTAATACCTTCATTGGCAGATTAAAATTGTTTGACTAGAAGTAGAACCTATTATTATATGCTTTTTTAGTGGTTTTCTCTTGTATAATGTAGGATGAATTATGTAAAACATACCAACCAGGATACTCTACAAGCTGCTACTTGCATGATGCAAACAATCACAGTTTCACTGATAGACTGGGACTTAGCATCTTAAAATTCCTGTGGAAATCAAGTGCATTTTAAGTATTGAGTTTGATTATTTAATCAGACAACTTGCATTTTGCCCTGGCTAATTTGGAAGGCTGATAATATTTTACTCATAAAATAATTGTGCACCTGTTGTGATGGAAACCTATTCAAACAAATCTTAATAGACACGAGGATTCATTCCCAACATGAGTGTGTTAGCCTCTCCTTAATGCTATCTACAGGGCACCAAATTTTAAACAGCTATTGAGCAGGTCTCAATCTTGTCTAACTCTAAAAGAGCACCTATGACAACATACCTAACATTAGACTTCATTAATTCATGTAGATACAGACCAAGGTAAATACTAGGATATGTGGCTCAAACTAACAGTAATTTTTTTTAAAAAAGGTAAGAAAAAATATTTCTAGATTAATAGGATTTGCAGCATGACAGCCAATGGCAGAAAACCATTCCTGATCAAGCTTCCTGGTATAAATCTATTAATTTCATTAAGACAGAGGGCACTACCAATGATACACTCATGGAATCAAGGCAGGCTATGTCCTTAATAGATTTCTATTTCTGTTTCCTCTGTTCAGACAACTTTTCTGTAGAAACTGTTTCAATATAGCTCTCTCAATTTGCTTTACAATTCATATATTTATATTAATTGATGAGACTTCATCTTTTTAGTGTTTCTGAAATTCTTTCCCATTGGCAAATCATGCCAGAACCAAAAAAATTTTGAGGCAGTTGAAAAGAGAGAAATTATTTACTTGAATCCAAAATAAATATCTGGGGGAGAGACAGCAGGGAGACAGTGAATTGAGACCAATTCACTCACCAAGTAAGAGGATAGTATCATGAATGACCTGATGGGAGTAAGGGGATCCTGATTAGCCTGAAATTACAATAATGTTGGCAGGAGGAGGTGAAAGCATGGAAAATAAGCCCAGTTTGGCTAGATCTGCCCTTCAGCAGAAAATTGTCCAATGCCATTAGCCAGTTCAGAACTAAGATGACACAGTTAGACAAATCAAGACCCCTTGAAAAAAATACTGATAGTTGACCACTTTCAAGGAGTCAGGTTGTTTAGAGTGAATAAGGACAACCCTTCTTGTATTTCTTCTTCTATTCCTCATTGAGCTTGGGCTTCTGAGGCAGGGGCTGTGTGTGTTTGCACATTATGTTCTTTCTATTTGCAGCTGCATCCGAGTTTCCCGAATGTGCTCATACTGTTTTGTGTTTTTTTTTTCCTGAGTATTAATGCTATGTCCCTTAAACTTTACAGATTATATTTCTGAGTCACCTCTGGGTCCACAGTTTGTAAAGCTCCCAGTAAGGTATTTTTACATATCTCTTAATAAAAAAAAAAAAAAAAAGTTTGATATATTTGATAACACCAGGATCTGCTCATTATTACACAACTTCCACACATCAAGACCCCACTTCAAGACAGACCCTGTCTTCAGAAAGAGAGTTTAAAACCAACTGAGGAAAAAAGGATGGCCACAAACATACTTATTAATTGATATCAAAGTCTGATATTGCTCAGAATAGGGATATTTTGTGCAAAAAGTTTCTTTCCAAATTAAGAGCAGAAAAGGGTGATGAGAGCGACCTAAGTGCAGAACAGCTTTCCTATAAGGAATCAATAAATAGCCTTCTACTTTTCAACCTAGAGAAGAGACACCTGAATGTAGAATAGCAGAGAAGACGAACAGGGAACAACCATTCTCTGCCCATTGTAATACAAGATTTAGGGGACATCTACAAGGTACTAGGTTCAAATACACAGCATATTGTTAACAGCTGAGATTATCCCCACAGACTTTCCAGCTGTCTATTAAAAGGTTCAAAAGCAATTGGACACGATCATAGATGATAATTCTATCACAGGCCATTGAACCCGAATGTATCACCTCTGAATCAAGAATCCCATTGATCCTACTCTGTGGGAAATTGGACGAGTATATTGAGGAAATATTACTGTATATTTGCCCTTTCCTTGCACCCTTCCCCAGGTTGTTCAGTATCCACAGAGAAAGAACACTACAGGACAGTATGTTCTTTATATCTGACACTTAAATCAAAGCTTTCCTTAACATGAAACTCACATAACAAAAGACTGATAAAGTACATTTCCAGGTTTCCACAGAATCCACATCAAGCAGAAAATTTCAGTCCTTTCAGTAGTGTGTCTACATGCATCTTTCTAGATAAATGCTTAGATTCCATAATTTGTTAGAATTTGTTAGAAATGGACTTGCTTTTCCATAGGAAGTTGTATATTTATCTTCAGTAGGAGTTTTATTTTGCTAAAGGTAAGTAACTTCATTGGTGACTAAGCTGGGACTTGAGTCAAAAGGAAATCTGTCACTGATATCCAGTCAAAAAAGAAGGCCTTAAGTTCCAAGTGGTGATAGGCTTCTTCGATATGAAAGTTTTTTACTAAAGTAAAAAACTCTGTAGTTATTAAAGAAAACAATTACTGATATAATGAAAATTAAATAGATATTATATCAAAGCATCCTACCAACAGAAAAAATGGCAAATTTTCAAAGAAAAAGTGAAGAAAACCTACTTGTCATTTTTAGTTTATATTCAACCCTTTCTCCTCTAAAAATTAAATGGCATTTAAAAATAAATACACTTTAATACCATACATTTTCTCGTCACAACTTGTACAAATGAAGAATGGATCAAGTTCCAGAAGGCAGCCTTTCCTAATGCACCCAATAAAGGCATTGCTGTTTCAAGGTCTTTATTATTAGCATTATTATCCTTCTTATTCCTTTTTCTCATGAACCATTGATACTGTTTCTTAGTACACTAGTTGGGACACAGTTCCACAGAATGTGGAGCATAAAAGTGAGTGATTTCAGTGTAGTACAGACTTCATATATTTAGCCCTGAATTGTTGAGCCTCAAAATATACCCTGGCAAAAAGTATAGAGATATATGTGATTGCAGTAAGTAACAAAGTCACTGTGCGCCTGGAAATATATTGCATGCATCCTGCTTGATATTATTTATAGAATGTATTCAACAATATGGAGAACTTGATTTATGTGAAAGGTTGATTACAATGTAATTTATAGTTGTGGAGTTTTAAGAACTAGAAGCGGTAATAGTCATTAACTTTTAACATCAGAAGCAGGCATGGTTGTGATAGGTGCCACTGAAATACGACCCTCTGACCAAAAGACCAGAACAACAAAAATGTTTAAATTTAAATAATAGCACTATATACAGTGGGTAGTCCCATTCGTTTCCACAGAACTACCCTCTGTCTGTACATATCAGGGCTTGACTATTTAAATCCAGAATCCCGACAAAACTGTTTCATATAAAAAAAAAAATAAAATCAAGGTGACATAAGACCATACAGTTTAATCTAGTTCACACTAGTGATTAGTCTAACTAATTATATCAGTACCTTAATCATAACTAATAGATATGATGAGGCATGGTAAGTTTAACTAAAATATTTTTATTCTGGAATCCATCACCTTCTGCAAGCAAATCAGACTAAAAAGTACGCAAATATTAACTGTTCAAAGTGTTTCTGAAATATTCAGTCATTCAGATATCAAGGCATCACTTAATTTAGAAGGTCAGCTTAGACCTGGAAATGTAGCTTTTGTAACATATTACACAAAATGCCAATGATTTGAGAAACAGCAAAACAAAAATATCTCCCTGATTTGGAGAGCTACAATATAAAGCTAAACATAGCACTTCAATGGATCATGGTAACAAATACATTATTTACATTTATAGCCTCTGGTACATTTCTAATCAAGACCAATTTCTTAAGGATTTGGGTGTTGAGGTTCTGGGTCACGTTGCTTTGTTATGTTTTGTTGGACACTTTCATTGGTTTCACTAATTGGAACCAGTTGATCCCTTTTCCTGTGTATTGATTTTTTAAATCCTAGCAGTTAACAATGATTCTAATGTATCATAACACTTTAGACCTTAATCATATAGTGGGGCTTTTGCTTGTAGCTTTTGTTTGAGTTTTAATTAAGAAGACCTTGTATCACAAAGCCTGAGCTGGGTTTTTAATTGCTAGTATGTATATCACACAGACTTCAAAAGAAATAACATGTTTATAACAGAGCACAAAGGAGAGCTTTGAAATGTCTACAGCCATACAAAGTGACATAATTAAAAACCTCTGAGTGCCTCTGTGATATAAGACTTTATATATATTTATTATACATATTTATAAGGCAGATTATTATATACCCTTAGAATTCATGAGAAAAAAATTTCAGCAGTTATACTGAGAAATAATTACTGCAAATGCAGGCTACAGTGTTGGTCAAAGCTGGAGGAAAACATCAGATTTATTTTCTTCAAAATTATCTTCACATTTGATATAGTGCACAAAGAAATACCTAAAAGCTTGTCTGTGAAGACAAATTTCATAAAATGGAAGCAAAAAAACATTTTAAAATGTTTTGTAAATCATGCGTATTTTAAGAAAATCTGATTCACTGCAAAAACACAGAAATCATAACTTTCTCAAGGATTCATTCATGCAGCTCTCCAAGATTATTCCAGAAATGGATAATGTTAAATTACTAGATTCAAACAGTGGTGCCTTACTGCTCTCTTGCAGTCATTAACGCACACACAGAAAATGCTTCTAGAAGACACCTCTTTCGATCTCTCATGTGTTCTAATACCAGGGACAAATATCATTTCCCATATTGTTTATAGTGGATCTTACAAGGAGACTCTCAAGTGGGTGAAGTTGCTTCATTTTACTAAATTCAACATTTCCTAGGAAACAGGAATGCTGCCTCCCACCTATCCAAATATTTCAAGGCCATTAGATGTGTACATGTCACATGAAATAGGAATTTTAGTTCTTTTTCATAAAGTAACAAATATAAAAGGTGAAGGAATAAGCATGGGAAACCTAATGCAAACAGCCTTCTGTATTGGATAAAGCTATGGACATCAATCACTATCCTTCCCAAAATAGAGTATACTGTACAAAGACAGCATGTGACATTCAAGTCACAGTGCCTATAAATATAGATAGTTCCAGTTGTAAACACTGCCAATGGAAGCCAGAGAACTAACCTGCAACACAGTAGCTGGTGACCCAGAGCCATTCTTCTATAAGACTGCTAGACCAATTCTGACCCTTTCACGATAACATCATTGCTTAAGTTACTTACAGACTGACCTTTCTTATTTGATCTTCAAAGACCCTGCACGCTGAGAAAGACCATCACAGGCTATTTCAGTAGGACAACTACCTGATGCATACAAGACTATGCTATTCCAGAGATTTATATTTGGAACAGAAACAGAAAACTTAAAACAGACTCCTTATAGTGATAAATGATGCTACTCTGCCTAGCTGTGGCTGCTGAAGAAAACCTAGATAACCAAGCAGCAGAAATACAGGTAGAGAGGGAGGGTGAGGATGGAACTCTGTGCACTCCAATTTCTTGAAATTTAGAAGACATCCCTTCACCACTTTGTTCATTCAAATACATGATAATAAAGATTAGAATGAAAAGTATTTCCTGATCCTAATTTTTATTTTTAAAAAATCAAGAATGCAAAAGTCACAGAAGCCTAACAAATTTATTGTATACCTTAAATGAATGTATTTGAACACCCACACTGGCAAATAGTATAAAATCAAATTATTTGCATGGGCATGTGTGGGTTTTTTTCCAGGTAAGCAGGTCATTTAACTCAACTCAACTGCCTCATAGACCTTTGAAAATTTGACCTATGTGTTTCATTTATAAACATATCAAATGAAAAAGCAGACTTATTTAACCACACGGATTTGGCTACAAAGCATTCTGCCAAATGCTCCTCTGAGGTTCATGCAACCTCCCTGAAGTCAATCACTTGTTTGGCTGGAATTCAAGGGAGATCTGGACCATTATCAATAACTGAAATCCTAATAAAGAAGCTCAGAAAAAGCAGTTTTACAAGCAAAGCAGGCTATGCAAGAGTAATTGTGAAGTGGAACAATCCCACTTAGAGAAAAAATAAATTATTCAGTGGTTGTTACTTTTGTATTGGCTTTTATTGTTTCAATTAATAGATATAGTTTATAATTATATCTTGATTAACACTATTGTGTTCTAAATATAGAAGGTAAAGCAAGAAAATACCAATTTTATTTGTTTCTCTCAGCCAGTAATCTTTTCTTCTTGTCTGTGTACTTCCCAAACATGAATAGAAACAGTTTGTGTCAATGGTACATTTTTTTTCTGCTTTCTTCCTTTTTTCTGGCAGTGATTCTTAGTGAACTGCCTTCCCACAACCAAGATGCTAGTCTTTCACTGAAAGAGGGAGGGCTGTAGTTGTGCAGAGGAAGAGAATGTGCTCAGGTTATCCTTAGCAAGAACGCCTTCTCTCTCAAATAAACAACTCCCAGTAACAGTCAGTGCAAAGAGCAATTCCTCACAGGACCACACCTCACTTTCTTATAATCAAGATTTTTTTCCCTAATGACCTAATTTATTTATTTTTACTGCCTCACTTCATGTCTTTAACTTAGGCTCTCAGTAATGTGAGCAGAAAGTCTGCACAAAAGCCAACATCAGCCAGTTAAATAAATTAATTTAGAATCTAATAGAAATTAAGGAAAAAAGGTATTTGACCTCCCAAAGATGACATATTTTCAAAAGTAGTTCTTTCAGACCATAGCATGCCCTACCAGTTATATAACAGGAAATTCATTCAGCACTATGAAAATGAACTTCATGATTTGGAAATCTACCACCCTGAAGACTGAAAAGTTTGAGGGTTTTTTTGAAAGTTACTTCTTTGGCAGATTAGAAATTCTTTCTGGTTCCCCTACTTTGCTTTATTTCCCTCTTGTAATCTCATTTGTATGATGCCATAGGCTAGATTGTTGGGGTTGGTTTTCTTTTTGAGATTATTAAAGGCACACAAACACTAGCATGAGTTAACACCAGGCTACTATGCTGATAGTAATTTTATCAGCTAGGAGCTAACAAGCCTGGAGACAGTTACTAGGCCACTGGCTTGGGAGCACAAAGGAAAAGAGTTCTACCTCAGACCTGCCTCTACTCCTGCTGTGTAACTCTGCATCTTGCTTTCTTCCTCTATGAAATGATGCTAATGTCACTAGAGGATGAATACTGTAAGCATGACAGAACAGCAACCAGCATTTATCTTATGCATTTGTGTATGCTTGTTTGTTGTTTTGCCTGTTTGTGAAAAATGTTAAATGCAGGTGCAGTAGCAGAGTCAGTATTGTGTCTTGCCTGAAGTCAACTAGCAGCAGAAAGGAATGCTACAGACCTTAAGAACACTTAAGGAAAGGTGTCCAGGGATGAGCCACAGGAAGTGAGTTGTGGAAACTATCTCAATGACTGTCAACACATAAATCTGGCAAGCCTAATTTAGGTGATCCTTTTTACACAGCTACAATGCAATACCACCAGGACACCAGATACTTGAATGAGTTGAAAATTCTTCCAAATCTCAATAAGTATGAACTGTATGTAGATGAGAAAAGGGTTTAGGAGCAAAAACTCTACCTACATATATACTAAGAAAATAGGAGGAATCACATAAATCCAGAAAAACAACTTTCTTTTTTTTTTTTCTAATTAATGAAAGCTCATGAAAATGCTTTTTGTGCCACATAAAAGAATAAAGAACCTTATTCTGCATTGTTAGAGATCCCACTTCTTTTAATTTTGTTTCACTAGTAGCATTCAAGCAGTTTCTATTTAAAGACTAAGTAGCTATTTTGTGCTACTAATGGACAAAAGGGGAGATCTTGGATCGCAGGGAAGATCTTATTGCTCTTTGCAAAGACCTGAAGGGAGGTTTTAGAGAGGCCAGTGCTGGTCTCTTCTCCCAAGCAACTAGCGATAGGATGAGAGGAAGTGAGTTTAAGTTGTGCCAGGGGAGGTTTAGGTTGAATATTAGGAAAAATTTCTTTACTGAAAGAATGGTGGGGCACTGGAGCAGGCTGCCCTGAGAAGTGATGGAGTCGCCATCCCTGGAGGTGTTCAAGAAGCATTTAGATGTGGCCTCCAAGATATAGTTCAGTGCTTGGGGTAGTTGGATTACGGTTGGACTCAATGACCTTGAAGGTCTTTTCCTACCTTAATGATTCTATGATTCCAAACCATGTTTTCAACACTATTGAGAGACAATATGGCTTTATGTAGAATATGATTTCAAGACACTATTTTGTTGAATTTTCTTACCATCAATTTGAATATGTTCCTGTAAAACTGTAAACTACATTTCTGCCATTTACACTACTATAAGATTTCTCACCTGTCTAATATATATGCATTGTCATAATTCTACCCAAAAAACCCAACAAGAGAATTCAACAGATTTTGGTCCTGAATCAGCTGAAGGAGCTGATTATAACTTATTTATTAAAAAGGGAAAATATTTCATCTGTTTGTATAATTAAAATTAATGAACAATCTCCAGTTTCCCTTTGGAAATTTAAAAACCCAAAAACCCTAAGCATCATTTTTTGTCAAAGAGGGTTTTTTTATTATTAATATTATACATATGATTTTTTGTTCCTCATATTTGCAGTTACAATTTAATACAATTAAACCAATGAGGAGAAATAAATCTTAGGTAACTTATGTACTTCTCAAACATGCCTTATGACCCCTTCCGGCAGCACAAGAAACCCCACCTTTTAAATTTGTTGCTTAATCAATAACACTGAATTTCTTCTCACTAAGAAAATCCATGGAATAATTGATGGGTGGGGAAAAACACTCCAAATTTTCTACATAGCACTTAACTGTCAAGAAAATTCCACTTTTACTAGATTACTGGTTCAACAAATCTTGGAAATGCTGGAAAGTACTGTCTATATATGCAACAGAATTTGCACTCATTTCAGTAAGTCCAGAATTTCATCCAGAGCTGCTCTTTCACAAGAATAGCATGAATATAAAAAAAAAAATAATAATTCTTTTTTTTTTTCCCAATTTTGAATCAAAGATTTAGAACAGTAAACACATAATTGCCCCCTTTTATAATCTGAAACGAGTTCCTACATATAGTTTATGCAACTGGGAAGAAACAGTACCAAGTACTCATAACTCCTTGTTTTTAAGATGTTTCTTCCTCTTCTTGTGGTCACAGAGATATATAGCTAATGTCAGTGAGATAACATAACTAACCTGGTGTTTGTGATAACATCCTTGATAGTGCCTATAACTGACTGTGACGTACTCTAATTCATTTAATTGTCAGATGCATCCATCATCTCAAAGGTAAACATAAAAAAACATGGAGAGCCGACTGGAAAGAGGAAAGCACCCTCCAGGTATGACTGATACTTCCATTATTTTTTTCTGAACTTTAAAAAATCCTCAATCCTCTTTTGAAAATATATGCAAACATTTAAAACATAATCTTGTCACATACCTTTAATTTCTCCAAGGAGATCACTTGTGTTTAATTTTTCCATCTTCTCCTTCCAGTCTTTAGAAAGTAGCTTTTCCATGCAGGATGAATCTATGAAAACAAAAATTAAAAATGATCAAATATATTCTCACATGCCAATAGAACAGGTGTCACCTTCACTTTAAAACTGTTCTCCTTGTTCTACTTGTACCATAGTTTCAAAGGAAAATGAACTTGTAGCCAAACTGAGTTCTCATTTAACTGTATTTTAAATCCAAAGTAATTCCACCGAGGTTAATGGAGTTACTATGGATTTAACAAGGGTCTAATTGAAAGAAAAACTTTGTTCAGGATTTATGCATGCTAACTGCCAATTTACATGCATAGGTTGCCAATGTATATACAAATTCTGTCTTTTTCATTTGAGGCTGATTGTACACTCCAAATTATGCATGAAGATTTAGAAGCTTTTTTTGGATATTTGGCACACAGTGACATCTGAAACCCATTTTTATATCCATGTCAATGTAAAAGTTATTCATATAATGTCTCCGTGGAATTCATAAAAGCACTCTATATATTGGATGTTCATAGTATCAGAAATGTTCTCAGTTCACTAGAAACAACATGCAATTATTAGAAGATACACATTCATAATCTGAAGTTCAGAACACATTTCAAATCTTTGCCCCAAACTGGGAGGGCCTTCTGTAGGCAAAACTGTCACTGAAGTCACTACACTTTGGAGAAAGCAGAAGACTGATGTTCTTAAGTTTCATACGACCTCAGACCCCAATTTCACTAGAAAATTTGGTATTGAGCATAACAGACTTCAAAAAGGTTTTTTCAGTTCCTAAATTAAACTAATTGGCTCTGAAGTCTAAATTATACATAACCTTCCAGATAAGCTACAAAAGGTGATTTTTAATCTGGCAACTCTAGAGAACTTTATACAATTGAATACTTTTTTTTCTGTTCCCAGTTAGTAATAACAGAATCTCCATGAAATATTGTGCATTTACTTCCATTGCTACACAGGCTCGTTGGCAACATCTACAATAAACTCCTCGAGAACCTGTAGGCCCAGTTTAGCAAATTATCAAAAATGTTATTTAGATGAATCTCTGTTCCTAGAACAAATCTTTGCAAAGAACCTTTATTATGATACATCACTTTGGGTGATACCTTAGCTTGTTAGAAACTCTCATAGCAAGCTGCCATTTGTGTTAGGAAGAGATGAATTTACACAATGCTTTCTAAATATGACCATTCCAACATATGACTCCAGTCACTTAAAAAATACTGCTGGGGTACACAAGAAGACAGAATTCAGCCTAGCATATTTTCTGGTGAATTACTGGCAGATTAAGGCCAACTCATGGTTCACATTCTCATACCAGCAGTCCCACCAGAAGCACTCACAGAAGGGAGAACAAAAGCAAAAAGCCCAGATTAAGGGTGGCAACACAGATCACATAAATGCAATGGGTAACAGTTTGTTCCACCTCAGAAGATTCTAAAAATATTCAGAGGGAGGAGAAGCATTCAGAGAGGTGACAAAAGGAAGAGTGGAAGATTTAGGGAGAAGTTTAGGAAAGAAAAAAGTCATAAGGCCAAACACATTTTAGGGTGCAAGCAGTTTCAGCCTAAAAATTCACATTAGCATCACCCATTTGAAACAACAACAACAAAAAAAAACCCTAACAAAAATGAAAACCAGTTGAAAGCAAACCAAACTGTAACTACCAAAAGATCAAAGATCAGGTTTTAATTGCAATACATTTTCACCGTGCAAGCCTCCGTGGAAAGACAACACAGCTCCCAAATGTTTTTGAAGTAATATTTCAGTAGAAAAGCTAATTTATTTACTAATTATATCTTTCTGTGGGAGACACAAAATTAAAGAGCTGTAAGTTGCAATAGGCAGTGATAAAATACTTGGTTTATAATAACAATTTACTTTTAACAATAATAGGCTCTTATTACTTTTATGAGTTCTGGCCTGATAATAGAAGAATCAAGAAATAACCATCAATTATCAATAGAACATTATAATTTGTCCTTTTTTGTGATATCATCATTAGTTTAAAAAGATGTTTCTGTTTTTCTCCCCTGCCAAAATTTCAGACCCCTCATCCCTGAAAATAAAAAGAGCTTTAGAGTTTTATTTTGATGTTTGCTATAAGTTATGTATTCTATTGCTTTTTAAATCAGATATTTTCCTCAATTCATACAAAGAAGGAAAATAATTAACATTTTTTAAAAAAAGAAACAATCAGAATATTACAGGGGTTGATAAAATACTTTCTTCAAAAGCACTTTCTTTGTTTTTTCTCTTATTGTTCTTAAGAACACCCATATTTATCTGTAATGTTCTTCTACTGCATGAGGGAAAAAACCATATTTCTACATATGTACAAGAAAGAACTGGAATGGAAAACAGGTCTGTCTGTGTGCCTACTTTTTTTATATGCTCACACTGCTAGTTACAATTTTTATCTCCATATGTGACCAAAAAATTCCTTAAGAAAAATTTCTTTAAACACCCTTATCTCATCAAACTGTTATAGATCTGACCCCCCAATTTAGAGCTACTGTATTTTCTTGCTGCAAAGATTACAAAAACACAAAATAAACTTTTCTATAATATTGTAGAAATAACTCTTTTGAAATCCCTGTAATTTTCAATTAGCAAGTTTATTTTAAATTCTAAAAATTATGCAGATTAACGATATCTGATAAAGCTCTCTGGAGGTCCTCCACATTAGTCACAAAACTAAATATAAAGGCTTATACTTGAAAGGCATGTCTCCCTCCAAGTTCTGTATTCTGTGCTCACAAACACACATTTTGAAAAGGTTTGTGAATCAGAAAGAGATTTTTTTCTTCTTTTCTGTAGTGAAAATTAATTTTTACATACATATAAAATCTACAGAGATATCTTCTGACATCAGTAAACTGTCTTCATCCATACTGAGTCGTTTTCTGATTTGATTTGTTATAGAAACAAAACACTGGCTCAGAATCCAGCACTGAACACCGAAGAAGCCTGAATTCACATCTGCACGGCATCACTCTCCCTGCACTGAGCTCTGCCTCAGCACCAATCCTACAGCTCGTGGGGCCTGACATTTTCAAAATTCAAGGGTTAAAATTGTTAAAGACAATTCTACAAGAAGCAAAGAAAAAAAATAAAACTAATAGCATTTACACATTTTTAGCTCTTCTCACTGACCTTATAAACCAGTTGTATGGGAGCAATTAATTTTATTAACAACATACAGCTTCTCATCCTTTATATTCTTCCCTTTTGAATTAGGAAAAAATTTCTTTCAAGGACAGTAAACAGGTTAAGTATAATTAGACTGAGATTACTAAATGAAATCATTGAGTATTATTTAATATCATGGTTTATTACATACTTTGTTAGCAATTTTAATTGTAGACTAAAGGAGTTTAAAGTACTGTAAGAATCATGTTAGACATGACAGTTTTGCGTAGGTGAATGAGAAGAGGATGTTAAAAGATAAATAAGCAGAAGGGAAAAAAAAAAGCTAAGAAAAAAACCCTAGGTGTTAGATGAAAAGACTCTCTCCACAATGACAAAGCATCAATGAAAAGAATTAACATTTGTCCATTGGGTAATCAATCAGTCATGGAATGGATGGAATCCAGCTCTTTGTTGCATGGCTGGTGATGAAGAACGAGTGTGTTAGCTATCACAGCCAAACTCTCAAGTTCTTCTGACTGAATGAAAGTCATCTTGTTCCTATCAAGGATAGCTTTTGCCTCTTGTCTCTTCTTTATCCTTCCCCTTTTTTCTTTCTTTTTTTTTTTAGATTATATTTTTTTAAAGTCTTCAAAAAGTTACCAACTCTATCTATAGCCTACATGAATACTGTATGACCTTCAGTGGCCTGCACCTATGCTCATCGATTTTGGGGGGTTGTTCCTTTTTTTTTCCCCCCTCTTAATTCACTGAAGTAGCCTTTTATTGCTTTCTTTGAATACAGATATGGGGGGGGGAAGTATTCGTGTGTGTGTTTTTGAGGGGTTTTTTATGGTAAAGTCATACATAAAAGAAAGTCTAAATGTTAGAGTGCAGCAGCAAAACTTCAAAGCACTGACTGTCAGACATTATTATTTCAAATCAGCTTTGACTTTTTGAGACTTAATAAAAGACTGTAGTACAGACTGGCATATTTATAACACCTATACCAGTGATCAACTGAACTGTCTTATTCTTGCTACTGTGCAGTGCCTTGTTATTTCTTTTATAACAAGCTTCCCTCAAAACATGTAGTAACAATACTGCAGACTGATAATTATCATCATATGAGTTCTAAAACATGACTTGTTTTGCATACAATTCTTTTTGAATACATACATTACTTTGTGACAGAAGACAAAAGCACATTGATTTATTAATAATGATTGCAAATGCATAGCAAGTTCATAAACAATGGAGAAATAGAATTCAATCAAGGGTATAGGTGACATATTTCTACATCTGAACTCTTACATCTCAAGGAAAGAGGCATTTGGAAAGACAAGATAGAGAAATTAGAAGAGAAATCAGACATTCTACAGGAGAAACTGTTTTAAAAGTGATCAGATCTTCATAGTATGAGGACAAACCTCTTTTCTGCATTTTACAAGACAATACTACAGAATTAGTGGCATCTTTGTCTCTATTTCAGATCTAGTTATACCCCATCCCAATTTAGTAGATATTGCTAAACATAAAAAGACTGTATTTTTGCAAGCTCTGGAACTTTACTGTAAGCAACTTTATCTGTCTCTTCTGTTCTATATTCTCTAAGCTACCCTCAATGCATTTATTTGCCTTCAGCTCCACAGGAGAAAAGGTGTCCTTTGGAGCAGCCTTTGTCAAGTCAGTTCAAATGCCTCATTCAAGTTTATATTATAAGAACCGCACAAGTGGAATTACTCTGTCACTATCTACAAAATATTTGTTAGACAAAAAGTGTTTTGTAGGGGGTTTACTCTTTGAAAGAATGTTAAACGAGATCATTAACTCCTTGGGACAGACACTATGTGCCTATGAGGCCTACCACACCAGATTCCTACTACAGAAAAGCTGCTTTTTTCCAAAAAAAACCCCAAAGAGCTCCAAATAAACATTACAAGGGCTACCATTTGGTTGCCCTGCTTTCTGTTGCACCTTTGCAAATCTCACCCCATGACTCAAGGGTAAATATGCTTTTTCCCAAATGGATGAAGCTAAGGACTTGACATCTAAAATGAATAATAGCAACACAACACATCATGCATCCAAAAGCGGAAGGTTTGTTTGCAACTTACAGTTAAACTAGAACACCAGGACCATTAGTGCTATTACTAGATCCATTGATAAAAAATGTGAATTATTCAGAAAATTAAGTATTTTTTTTTTAATCTGGTGATGAGTTTTAATATACCTGTGTTGGGAACTTTAATTAATTAATCCATCTCTGAGTGCATGACAACAGCTTGTTGACATGACTTTTGTGAGTTCACTGCCCATCAGATTTCCTTGAGGTAAAGAACCACATAGCATAGATCTATATATATATAAAATAAATTAATTCCTAATTTTCACACTTCATATCACGTATTTAAAATTATATGCCAACTCTTAACATTTCAGCATCAAAGGAAAAGGCAAAAAGTTAATTTCATTCACTTTGAAAGAACACAGTTTTATAATCTTCTAACAATTCAAAATTAAATATGGACTTTACATTTACATTAATCATATGAGAAATAAAAATATAATTCAACCATGACCATCAGAAACTTAACTCTGGTACTATCTATTCCTTTTTAATCCAAGGATGTAAAGTTTGTGTAATGTTACTAAAATAGATTCTTTGTTGCCATAGTTACTTCATTTCTTCTTTCAAACACAAATTATCCTTTCTGTTTCAATAAACTTTAAATAAAAGGAGACAGTAACAATACAAAAGTAATAAAAAATCAGCCTGAAGGCTCAACATCCACAGCTGCAGTGTACTGCTACTGTCTCTCGCTCATAAGCAGCTTGGCTTCAATCTTCCTGTTAATGGAAAGGCAGGTCAGGGGAATCTCATCTCCTCCTTCTCAATTTCTGTACTGTTCTCAAACAGTAATTAATTGTTTTGGTCTAACAGAAAATGAAAATATAAGGTATTTCAGACATGTTGTCAGCTAGAGAAGTGATTTCTTTGGCCAGCTTTTCAAAATCTTCTTAATTTAATAAACTTTCAAAAGCCAAATTCTTGAAAAACAAAAATACAAACATAACACAGACGTGAGCAGCATGATATTTAGACCAGGAAAACCTACTACATAATTTTGTTACATTTACTGTAAATAAAAAAAAAAAAAAAAAATCATCTGTATCTTGCTTCTGCCATTAAGGAGACAAGTATTCTGATTCCCAATGCAACCTGTAGGCAGGATTGTAAAACCAAAAATGGACCCAAAAATTAAAAAGAAGGGAAAAAAAAAGTCCAGTAAGTCTTCCTAAATACAACTATATGCAAGAGACAGTCAGCTCACAGTAGATGTTTTCTTGCAAGAGCAGTAAAGGAAATTCGATTGAGATCTGACTAACATTACAGTTTTGTTTAGGACATGGAACCAAGTAAACCTGCCAACTGCTGTACATTTTTTCACAGTGACAAGATTTCCACAATATGATAAAATTAGAACTGTAAGAGCTTGGAGAGCTCTCTTAACTTTTAATTAAAACTCTCCAAGCTCACTAAAAATAATTAGGCATTAAAATGTTCTGGTTTTCCTCTGAATTCATTTGCACTACTTGAATGGTCTAGATCTTGCATGAAACAACAGACGTCCTAAAAAGAAACACTGGAATTTAACTGGGGGTGATTTCCAGACCTGTTTTCTATGATGTGGCTAGTGGGAAAAACTGTAGAGTCTGAAGCTTGTACCAATTCTGCCTAAATGGCTTGTTACAACAGGAATTCTCTAGTGCAAAGAGCATTTGCATTCTGCTTAGTGCAAAACTCCAGATAAAAAGCAGTTTGAATTTCATGGAAAGAATAAGCCAAGATAAAGTTCTGACCTTTATTTTTATTTATTTATTAAAAAGCAGAACCTTTAACCTTGCAAATGTTTTTGTTCTCTTAAAATAACTCATACAATGCTATATGCCACACTATTTTTAGAAAAGCAACAAGAGAAAGCATGCTTTTCCCATACAGCAGGGCACTGATACAAACATCAACACAGATGCTCTATGAGAGAGAGCTGGACTTCTGAAGCACTTGATCATTAAGGAATGCACCAACTGCTTTAGATAATCTCATGCCAGCTCCAATTCTGCTCCACACTCCCCTTTGGGAGTGGCAAATCTTGTCCTGCTCCTAATTTTTCATTTTACTCCTTCCTCCATTATTATTTTTCCCCAGAACAGAGGCAAAAAGGCATTGTGTGCCAAGCAATGCAAGACTAGAATCACTTCCCCAAACAGAGCAAAACTTTCAGACAATTAACCCTCCCCTCTTCTTTCAGATAAATTACTAAGTATAAAATGCAATCTGTTTCCTTTGTTTACTCAATATGAACAATTTGTAAATGACTCAAGGATAAAATTCAGAAAATGTTGTGCTAAATTAGAACCATTATAAACATGCTAATGACTGCTCAGCTAAAACACGCAAGATCAGTGTGAAGAAATATATTTAGTTCCTGTGAAATACGGTTGTATTGCCTCAGAACTATTTGGTCACTTAAATGTGTTATTACTTCAGGAAAATGTTAATTCCATGAACACTGCACTAGATAATACACTGTGTATGTCAAAAGGCACTTTCTCAGTGTCAGTGTAATCGTTTGTATGCAATGTTTTGGCATGTTAGTAGAAGAGAAATATCTTTTATCTTTCTCAAAATTACATGTACATTTCATTCCTCCAGTTAAAGTTTCCCTTCCATTATAAGCTGTATTTTACTGTCAGATTGGCCATATTCATTGAAGTACACATCCTTGCCTTGTTTACATTACAATGACAGCATACTATATAATATATGTAACCACCTATTCCCTAAGTATATGCACCTCTGTTTACTTTCCAAGTGAAAACATAATATTGGCAAGAGAGAGTCGCAGGCTTCACACAACCACAGTCAGGGATAGTCAGGAAAATGGGAGCACAAGTTGCTTCCAAAGCCCAAGCAAAAATTACATCAAATGATATAATAAAGGAGAATGCTACATTTATTTTCCCATCTCATACTATGTATCAGTAAAGTAACAAAATCAATAGGATTTTTAGTATTTGTTATTTTGCAAAATAAAGTTGTGTTAATGGAAGCAGATCTCAAAATCTTCATTATTTTCCTTTGCCTCCACATCTTTACATGTTTCTGTATTGCCTGGCTCTAGAAGATCAATACTTTTTCCTCAGAGTGGAAAAGAGACTGAGCCAATATCTTAGCTAGAACCGATCAACACAGCTCCATCAAAGTCTATTTAGCCTTACATAGATTTTAAATTTCTCCCAATAGTTGGCCTAATTGTTCTCTCTCTTAATCTCATGCCTCTATTCCTTGTTATAGTTCTATTATAACCCTAAACAATTCACTTTCACCATTGGTATCCACTCTGTTCAAACACTTGTGAGTTGAAGTGACATTCTTCTCATTCTTAGTCAAACAAACTATTGAGAATTTAATCTTTAAATCTTTCTTTGTAAACTGCTCTGGGACAAATCGTGTATCATATGGTCTCTAAACATGCACCACCCTTCTTTAATAAACAAATTTCCCTAGTAACTCAAGCAGTTGCAGATGGCACATCAGCCTGTGGTCAGCTACTTAGTAAACCCACTCACTGGATGTATCTTATCAAAGACATGGGGGCAGATTTTACTTTCTCTTAACATTGCACAGCTCTCCTAGATTCTCATACCTAGCTGAAGCAAGCAGAGGATCCCACCTCAAGAATTTTTTTGGTAGTACAAATAGGAATTTATGTCATGGCATTGTCTCCTGTCAAGTGCAGTGCCAAGTACTGTATCATTTAATACCATAAAATTACTATAAAAATATCAGTAAGAATTTTGAGGAATAAAAACATATTAAACCAAAAGTAATACAAAAATAAAAGTTTGTGGAGCCTCCTCCACACCAGGTTAGTTAGCAAGAGGGCAGGGCAGGGAGTGAGAGAACTTCCTGAAAAGCAAGAAAAGTGAGTTTCTATTAAACTGATTAATCTTCCTTGGAAAATTTGTGACGCCAGACGATTTATGAACAAAACATCCATGATTCAAAAGACCTCTCTTTTGTTCCCCCAAATCATGCTCTACTCATTACCCTAATAATGCAGTAATAAGCATCTGTTTAATGATTTGAAGGCCTCCTAATATTGTGTATAAAAATCTTAACTCAGCTTTTACATAAAATATTCTGAAATTAAAACAATTGTATAACAAAAAGCATTTTTCATGAGAAATCTTTAAGAGTTTTTGTACGTAAAAGTATAATACAAAGAATGCAAAATAATATGCTCTTGATTTGAAATTACTTCAAACAAGGATGCAAAGGAATGAAAACAACAGCTAGAATCTCCCCTCTATTTAACATTCCTGCAGGTCTCTGTGGCACATGATGCAGACTTTTCCAGGACATTAAAATACACTGACAAAATCAGTTCTATACTCTCCTTTATACTCATAAAATTCTTATTTAAACAAATTCTCATATTCTGTATAAATATAAATATAGAACAAGCAAGATTTTCCTGAGCTAATTCCAGCAAATAGAGCTTTAAAAGGTTACAAATCTCACAACTTGTCAGGGATATAATTCAGGAATAACAGCTGGTTTGTTACAAACCTTTGAAAAGATGTATTAAAGGAATGCTCTAATATCTTCAAGAACCTTAAAATTTTCATTTATCTACCTAAATAGAGCTGAAAATGAGCCACCAATTTTTTTTTTTCTTGTAAAAGAATTGATTGATTTTGTAAAATCAAGTACTGGAGACATATGGAAACATTGGAATTAAAGTTGCCAAGGAAATCCTAATTCAGCCCCTCTGGGAATAAACATCATGATACATTATTTAAATAACAATTATAAAACCCCCAGATTTTTTAACTCATGGTTTGAGTTTAAAAAAAAATGTATGTACACTTTTTTTTGCAGACTTTTTGCTACATTCAGCACATGGGACAAACCCAGACAAAAGCATAAACTGGAACTGCAGAGCAAATGAGGCTGTTGCCCATACGATCATTGGCTACGTTTCATTGCAAAAGTTCCAATAAATTAAATGAATGAGGGATGGAACTGCAAAATGAGAAAGAGTGGGTCACTGTTTCATTTTCTGGGAGTTCAATTTGAAAAACTTGGGGTTGTATTTGAGGGATTACTGAACATCCACAGCTGCAGCTGTGTCAATGTAAAGTCAACGTAAAGATTGAGGCTATAAAATGTATAGCTATATATAAACCACCACAATTCCCAATTCTTGGCCTCTGGAAAAGAATCAGGACCTAAACACCTCAAGCTGAGCAACCAATAAATAAATGATGTTTCTGAAGATACACTCTTAGTCCCACACTTGTAAAGTTGGTGTAGTGAGTACGTATTTTTCCTCTTTATGAAAACTTTGAAAACATTATTTACTTGTAGCACATTTATAAAGTATGCTGAAAAACTCCAGCCAAATGTGTAAGATCCATGTCTTCAGAGCACAGCTTGAATAATAAGTAATTAATAGCCACAAAGGCTTCAGATTGAGCAGTAAGATTATAACAAGCTCCTGGGTAGTTTCACATTCACAGAGGATCATCCTGTTAGTGAACCAGATGAATCAGAATTCTTTTTGAAGAACAATACTGTTTAGTCATGTAAGAAAAACTGTACTTATCTACATGGAAACAAAAATTGTCTTAATTTTAAAATGTTTAAAGTTTTGTTGGGTAGCTAAAGGAAGCATTCATCAGTTATGCAGACATTCTGCAAAATTAAAACAGTTTTAGAACTGTGCTTATATACAGCTCATATTTTTATAAATTAAATTTACTAGCCAGATTTGGAATGAATGGAAATTTGAAGGGCATTGATCATGTCAAATTAAAGAGAGAGTGAACAGGAAATGGACTTCCATTTCTCCACGATGGACTTCACAAACTAATAGCACTAATACTAAACGAGTGCATGTTGCACACTGTCCTGGTATGGCAAAATAGATGTAGCCCCCTCTGGCTCTCCTGACAGAGCAAATCTGGCTATCCCCCACATACAGGCTGACAGACCTGTATAGGTTCCCATCTGCTTAGAGCAACTAATGTCACAGTGTGAACTGACTCATTAGCTCATCACGTTTCACATCAGAAAATATTTTTTGCCTGCAAAGCTCATGCACAAATGAATCACTATATACATCTTCCCAAAATACATGGCATAGCAATACAATAAATTTCAGAACCAAGAAAAGGGAGTCTTTTGGAAACGCCTGGGCGGAGACTTAATACCACTTGGAGAGTTCCCTTCCCCAAATTTGCTGTCCAAAGAGGAAAGTACAATGACATTGTCATAGATTCAGAGAGAAGAAACCACACTAAGTTCACGCTACCCGCTTCAAATGATTCTTTATTTTCTATTCTGCTAATAAACAACCTTTCTTTTCCAGAATCGTCCTCACTACAAGCAAGAAGTAGGCAATAGAGCTCTCAAGAATTATGCCACAACCTTCAGGAAAAGCTATATTGCAGGTAACAAAAATAATTTACACGACTTCTGTCTTAAACATTGTCTTCTTGCATTCAGTTGATTTAAACTGGACCCTATAGTTTTAAATTAATTAACTAAAATTTAGCTGCATAACTCCCTAGAAAATGTAAGCATGCATGAAATTCTACATAGCTACTCTTAAACTGTAGATTAATGCTGTTTTATTATATATTCTTTCTATAAATGCAAAAGAATCTACCAGTTACTCAGTTGTTTAGAAGGATTTTTCCTATATTTAGGATCACTAGAAAATTCCATGTTATCAGAACAATCCCTACACGAAAGATTGCTCCATTTCAATTTCTGCCTTATGATCTCAGAAGTACTCATCCAGTGAACAGGACAGGTAGGAAATATCTTTATTCAAATGCTAAATGACAAAATTATTATATTGTTTTACTCAGTCAAATATATTACCAAATTCAGTGCATGATTAACAGGTGAAAATTTTATTCCTATTGCATTCAATAGATTACACTCTAATGCATTTAATGTACTTGTACTCTAGGAATAACAAAATTCACAACAGGACCAACATATTTCTTCACTGCAAGCTATATTTCCTGTCTTTTAGAGCATCTTTAGCAAGGCCACTGCAGGATTTCTGAAACTAGATCCTTTATGTCTGTATGGACTTAATACAGAAAAAGTAGCATGACCACAATGGTTTGAATGTGCTATGCAAAGTCTTGTTACTATCAAACCAAAGGCAGAAGTTTGGGCTGCTGCCAGGTTCTCCATGTGCTCACAGTTTGGTCCATCTACTTTTTGCTTATATACATTAAAGTTGAGATTAATCTCTTATCCTTTGGTTGCATTTTCATTATCTTTAGTCCACATGAGAATTATTGTTTGGGGGGGGGGGGGGGGGGGGGGGGGGGGGGGGGGGCGGGGAGGGAAATGCGGGTTATACCTTGATGTTAGCAACAAAACTCCTTGTATTAGGCAAGCATATAATCTTTTTTGTCAGCTGATCACTTCTCTAATCTCTGGGCTGCAAAACTGCCTAAACCCTACTCCCACGTTTGCACTCACACTATTAATATAATCAGCAGCACCAGGAATGCAGAGTCTCAAACATCGCAAGTTACACATTTCTGGTTCCTTACGCTTTTTCTAAACACTTATTTATGGGCAAGGTATAATTTACACCACCTTATGTATGGCTGGGCAGCTGGCACACCGTGACTGCTGCTCCTTATATCAAGTACGTTAACATCATTGTCAGTGGTGCCCACTTTTCCCCACCAATCATATTTTCACCTGTTCTCTCACATCATAAGAATTGACTGAGAGCTTTCTGGGACAAGGACTGTTGTTTGCTTTTACGATTGCTATATAGCAGTACAGCTTCTAACATGCTTCCTGGCAAAGACCCCTGGAAAAAACTAGAAGTAATCATCTTGGTTACTTGTAATGAAACTCAGAGACCCTTCAGAACTCAGTGGCCTAAGCTCCATGGAATAAATTCCTTTCTTTTTTTCCCTTTTTTCCTTTCAAAACTGTACATGTCATGGAACTTACTGTCTCAAATGGAACAGCTGCTAGTGCTCAGCCTAAGCCAGTGGTCAATGAACATTTCCTGTGAAAAGGGAGGAAGGCACCACGCACAGGCACAGCTTTTCCCAAGGCAAAGCCATCAGTGCAGATCCCAGAGCTGCTGATATGAATGCTGAAGTCACATGGAATTTTTTTACTTCTATAATGAGTTTGCTTGAATTTTTCAAGTTCAAGAAGCTTCCAATTTTAGGCAAGAAGAATTCTAATAAGACCTTGCATTTAGGAACCACAGTTCCTCTCAGTACACTATTTCACCTCTAGAAATTTTCAGGAATTGTCCAAAAGCTTTTTAGCTGACAGGAAATAAATTCTTTCCTTCTTCAGCAAAATGCAACTCCCTAATGGGTTTGTTATCTTACAAACCGTGTAAATGTGAATTTTGATACAAAGACAATAACATCTCCCTTCTTCTGAAAACTATTAACAGGACCTACTCAGCACCTAAGACTACAGGCAATTCATTCCAGAACGTAAGTTAAAGAATTTCAGTAGCCACAGTCCATTTCACGTATTTACAAAATAAGTATAACATTTGCCCATTCTTTTTTCTTGCAGTTTTTTTTCTCTTTTTGCACTAGTGAAATAATTTTACATTATGGATAATGACAGAGATCCAGATCCCAAAAGTGGAACCTCATACTGTATCCAATAGCTGATCAGATAATAAGAACAAATTATAGGAAATTTATAGGAAAACTGTGATAATTGTTTACTGCAAAGTCATGCAGGAATCACCAGTCTGGTGCTTAACAATTCCAATCTAACAAGGGTAACTTTTGCAAAGACTAAGTTAAAATTTGAACACCACAAGCATGTTACACCTATACTCAAGAAAGCATTTTTAAGAAGAAATGCGCTTTTTTTTTTTCCTTTGAAGAAGCTTCCATCCCTTTATAGCAGAGACAACAAGGACCAGTATTCCACAGAAAGGGTCAGTAGTTCAGCCAAACACAAACCTACCAAAAAACAACTTGTAAACAACTTATTTTGCATCCAAAAAGACATGTTATCTTAATGGTCAGATACACGTGTTTGTGTATCTGTATTAGATACACACCTTTGTTCATATCAAACAGAATTTAGGATATTTTAAACATTGCTTTTGCAACCTCCCGTTCCTTGCTTAGATGGCACATCCTGATTTCCAAGCATAATTTGTCTTGTTTTGCAGGTGTCCTGGTTTCAGTTCACAATATCACAGCTCTAACAGGCAAAGTTATCCAGAATAGCTCCCCAAAATTAGACAATTCATCTCAGCTAGTAGATGCAGTCCACATGTTGGAAAACAACACTGAGTTGCCAACATCAACCATATTCTGTAACAACTTGCCAGGGCTAAGGTGCCAAGTGCCCTCCTCTACTGGACGTTCTCTATGTCTTGTTGATCAGAGGCTGTGACTATAATAGTCTCATTTAGTAAAAATCTGGATTAAATCAAGGAAAAATAAAGAAATAATTTATAACTCATCTATGGGTACATTCTGTCTTTGGTGTGTGGCTGAAACTCCCATTAACACTAACATGAGCTATGCAGGCCTAGTGGTGGGTGACTTACCCCTGACAGAAAAGTGGTTTTTTGCTCAATGGATTTTCTTTGATGAACTTGTTGGCTACTGCACAGTCATGTGTATGTATTTAAGTATTTCTCTGTGTGTATGCATATGTATATCTCTACAGTAATGATGTCAGTTTGACTAAAAATGCAGATAAAGCATTTCTTAAGCCAAAATGGGCCAAAGCTAATTTTCCCCATATAAACTTTGGTTTGGCCCTTGTTTATCGAAACCAGAAAAGGTTTGACAGAAAAGGGGATCCAAATTGGTTATCCCAACAAAAATAGAAGTTAGGGCCTTTCTTAAGACTTACTTTATAGGAACCGTATGCACAACTTTCACTTTCTAGAAAGTGGTTTTCTCTTGAACACACATCAGAACCATTCATCATCATATAATTGCAAGTTGTCAGTCAGAGCCGCACCCTTCACGCAGTGGCAGGCCGCCAGCACATCTGTCAGAAGCACTCACAAGCTTCCGTGTGTTATTGTAATCCCCTACAAAAGGAACAAGACTGTTCATCCAGTCCACATTTTCCAAATCGAATGATGACTGTAAACCCTGAGCCTGGAAAAATAACAGCACTTACTCTAAAAATGCCACGCTTGTCAGGTGACCACAGCCTAAATGCCAGAGAGCAGATATGAAATAGTGCTAATCCCCACATGTAATGCATAGGTTTTAGGGAACTGGGTTCTTTGTGCACAAAATAGGAAAGCTGGGTTCTGTGCATAAAATAGAGTGATCTCCAGTGGTGAAACAAGCTGCAGGAATAAACTGTTGTACCCTCCCTGCAAACACTTCTTGCACTGTGACTTGATTAGGAAAAATTTCTCCTTCTTCCTTTATGTTTCTATTCTCTCTCTTTTTTTTTTTCTTCTGTTTCTTTTATCCTTTGTCTAGAACCATCTACTCTTTGTGTTAACACATATTCTGTTCTCCTTTTTCTCTTTTTTTCTGTACCTCTTGACAGCTGCATTCTGATCAGACAGGCTCCACAGGTAGCACCTCAGGGCCAGCCTGGATTTAGTGAACCTGAGGACTTTGGCCAATGAATCCAAAGCAGGCTAGATTCTCTTCTTGGAAATGATGTTAAGGACTTTACTTGAGAATTAAACAGCTTTCAAGTAATTAAATACTGCTTACACAGGGCTTCAGAAGCTTATTTGCAGAGTATACGCCTACAAGAGCCACAAACACTTTGGAGAATGAAGTAATAAGCTTTACCTCTCTACTTCCACTAACTCTTTTGTACTCTCCAGAAAAGTATGACAGCTCCATGTTCAGAAACATTGAGTACAACACATGCCATTTGCCTTTCGGGCAGCAATGCAGCCACATGCACCCAGCAAGATCTTCAGAGCAGCTTTGCTTCAGCAGGTGAGGCTGTGGATAGAGCCTTGTGCTTCCTTCTGACCAGCCAGATATTTATACATGCTTAGACATAGAGATGAAACCATGACTTCTATCTGGCCTCCTCCCCACTCCCCCCTCGCCCTCAGCCCTCTTCCAATAATTTGCTTCCAGTAACTTTAAAGCAGCAGGGGCAGACAGTCAGCATCCATACCCAACAACAGGGATTGGGCTAGTAAAGGCTTTGTGCACTTCACGTTACTACTGGGCATTTTTATCAGCCCTTGAAATAGGCAGAATGCATATTATACATACAAACATATACAAACATACATTTCTGAAACAATCTGAAAGATACATGATGGCTGACCTGCAACAAAATTTATTTACAAGAGCAAATAGAGAAAGCATTACTCCTGAGTGATTCAGCCAGGAGTAAATTACACCATCCCACTTCACAAAGGAAGATAAATATCATAACAGATCGACTCTCAGCTCTGCTGCACACCTATATTCACACAGTGTTGTACAAAGTAGTGTTAAGGAAAATGTGACAATTCTCAGACTATCTCAAAAATAAGTCTCAGAGTCCTGTAAAAGTACTATGGAAGCATGAAGAGGCTACAGAAACCAGTCTGCTTACTCCTGGACAGTCACAATAACTAGTCTAACTGGTCCACCCCTCTAGAATGAAGCTGGAATATAGAGATACCAGAGTTTATCATCACACTCCTGCAGAACATACTGGCTTTCAAAATACAATTGAGGGAAAAATCAGTCCCTCAATTATTATGTGAGTCCGTTTCTTAACAGACAGAAAGATCTTTTTTTCTTACATAACTACTGAAGAATTTAATTCTTTTGCAAAACGGTAATACAAACAGCTTTAAGCATAATAGTATCTTTTTTTTAATTACATTATCTTAACTTTTATATATTTTCTAAGTTTACTTGACAATGTTCATTTTGCCAGAACCATGTCACACTGAGTAACTCCTGATTTTTGGTATGAATGAAGACAAAATTTCATTAAATCTGAATTAAATTAATTTGGGGGTTGGGACATGGTGAGGCAATAATATCTGCTATACATCGGGTAAATTAAGATAAATTAATGCTTTCCCTTTACATATAAATATATATATATGAGATACTAAAAACACGGAAATATAAATACAACATATGGTTGACAAGAAAAATAAAACTGAAAGACTTTACAACTGCATGGCAAGGATCCAAACTAAATTTCAGGTAGCAGATGGCATGAATAGGATACATGAGAGAAACAGGCAATTTCAATTATCTCTGAATAGTTCACAAACAGGAAAATTTGGCAAACCACAATTTTTTAAAAATGGACTTGAAAAATAACATCATGTAATAGAGATAACTGAATTGAAAACACAACAAAGCAAAGTTATTAAGCTCATCCTGACCATAATTTCATAATGAGTATTAAATGATTACATGTGACAGAAAAGAGCTGCCCCAAATATTCATGCCTGGAAATGTAATCATTAATTATTCCAAGTAGGGCTCAGAATTTCATTTCAGTTATTATCATTACCCAAAAGTGGCCAAGAAATCTTGCTCACTGAGTCACTCCTTAGCTTCTGTGCAATACACACATTAAAAAAAAAAAAAAAAAAAATCAACAACCAACAAGTAGAATCTGGACCTGGTAATTTCTTAAGAAATTATTCAGACAAATTTCAATGGGTTTTATTCAGCAGAGGTCAGATTTGTCCACAGATGTCATGCAAAAAATCCTATTATTTTGAGTCATACAGTGAAATAAGATGCAAAAAGAAACTATGTTGAAAATCTTTTCGGACTCACACTGAATGAAAATCTAGCCTTCACAAAAGAGTTTGCTCTTTTAAATTACCTTCTGGAAAAAACAAATATGACAGGTGGATCTCCAAAACTGAAAAATTTGATATGTAGAACAGAGGGTAATATCCTAAGTATTTCATTGAGATGCTTACAAATGCTGTGTAGAGTCAGTCAGGCAAATCACCTAGGAATCAATTCATCAGGCACTGTACTATTGCTTTCATGCTCCCCTCCTTAATTCTCCTTTCCACATAAGAAATGTGTCAGACATAAAGATCTATTAGCTCAAATCCCTGAAGTTCTTCAGATATCTAAATACAATTTAAGTGCCTAATTGTCAGTTGTGTAATTGGGAGCTAGATAGCTAAACAATAGTTGGGGTCTCTTTATTCTGCTGAGATGCAAGCTTTTCTGTTAACAAAACTCTCAGCTTTATCCCTATGAAAAAAACGGTTAAAAAGCTCTCAACCACTCCATTCTTAAGACAGATTAAAGAGAAAATCAAATAAAAGGGGGAAAAATTCCTTCCTGCATAAATATAGGCAGAATAAAGTGCCATTTTCACTGAAATATATATATTTTTATTTATCGGATTTGCTGGTAGCAGACAAGATAGTACAACCAAATATCGGAAAAGAGTTTATTGATCACTGTGATTCCAGAAACATTTAGTAAGAATTGGAAAAGCTTTTATTCAGTTCAAATGATAAGTATTTCTCTTTTTTCATGCTAATAAAGAGAATTTGATCCCTGTTCAAATGGAAGGTTGTTCAGAAGGCTTTATCAACACCACCTTCAGCCTGGCATAATAGAGGCACAGCAAAATCAACAGATGCTTCTGAGCATCTCAATAACCGAGGTCTGGGTCTTTGAAAGAATGACTAGTCTGCCATTTCATAACTGTCATTTGAAAGAGGAAAAGTGCTGTTTAATGACAGCTGGGGTTTACTGCCCAGATGAATTGGAATAATACATAGAACTCATGCATTTTATGTACATCGAATACTTATGAAA
Source organism: Apus apus (assembly GCF_020740795.1). NCBI lineage: Eukaryota > Metazoa > Chordata > Aves > Apodiformes > Apodidae > Apus > Apus apus. The sequence continues at coordinate 13,532,744 of NC_067286.1, forward strand.
CTTATTTGTACATCTGTGTGCATATAGCTAGGTACAGATACTTACACAATTGCAGGATTTTAAAAGTGGTCAGAAGCTTTAGGTATGGTTCTTGAATCAAATTACATCTCATTTTCAAAGCTGGTGGGACCAGTAGTTTTGGAAGTTGAAGTTGTAAGTGCTGAACATATATTAAAAATCAGTCTCAGTATGTTTCAAGTTAGGCACCTGAAGTCAGTAACCACAACTGATCACTTGGGTCACTGGAAAGTATGTTCGCAGAACACACAACTACAGAGTCAAGACTCTACAAGCTAAATATCATTCCATCAGAAAAAAAAAAAAAAAAAAAAAAAGGCTGTTGCATAAAACCTTTCAGACAAAGCAATACAGGAGCCACCAGCTGCAAATATGTTTTTAGGATTCAGAGCCTCTCTGAGGGGAGTCAGCTACTTGTTTTGGGGACCTTAACCCTTTCTCATCATACCTCAGACAGCCCTTTCACAGCTCTTTCTACCACAGCTCACAGAGCCTATGCCATACCTCCTTTCTTGGATGTATGGGACACAACAAAAGCTACTAAGGAGTTGTCAGATATGTTAATGGCCACCCCATAAATTAGGAGGCCCAGTCATGGAGGGATCTCTTGAGCCCAGGAGTCCTGGGCTCAGTAACTGTGGGTAACCACGTAATAATCAGCAGCAAGTCTGCAATGTTCACCAAGCTCCTCACTAAGCCACCAAGGTGGCTACTCACTTCAAAATGAACACAGTTTTGATTTCAGAGTGATTGTAGGGTGGGGTTTTGGCAGACTTGGGTTTAATGTCTTTTTTCTCTCCCTACTTATCCTCCAACTGACAGTCCCACAAAGGAACAGCCAACAGTCTCATCCTTTCCACACCTCAGAGTACAGACTTTGTAAAAGATCCTATATTAAGAATATTCCTCACTCTCTCTGTAATGAAAGAAAAAAAAAAAAAAAAAAAAAAGACATAACTTCCTAAAAATTAAAAGTGCAGCAGGAAATTCAAACTTAATTCTTAATACAAATTAAATGAATCCTAGTGGCCCAACTACCAGTTTGAAACCAGTAAATCAGTATGCTTAATGTCAGCAACTGGTAAAGCAGAAACATATGCTCTGCTTCACTAATGGCATAAAGAACATTCTCTGATTGCTTTTTGGTTGAAGCCAAATGTTTGTTGGTTAAAAGAAGATTTATTTTAGAAAAATTAATTTTCAATAGCAAGCAAACTGATTTATTTTCTACTAACATCTATGAGATTACTTTTAGTTTGAAAAGCCTGCCATAATTGTTTCTGCACAAGACCTATCAATGCCATTTCTTGGCCCATAACAGTCATCTATCCTTTCTCCTGGCTAAGAAACCTTCCCACAGTATATTATAGTGCAATATGTGAGCTACCGTGTTTGACATTACAGCTTATTTTATCAAGCTGCAGATGTTTCTACAGCTAGTAAGTGGTGAACTCCCTTGGAAAAAGTAGATCAGTGTTTTCTTTGATGTTGTCTTTTCTTTGTTTGAAAAGAATGCTAGATGCTAAGGTAACGTAATATCAAAAATTCAGTATATAGAACTGTAGAAATATACATACATATTCCATATATCACACCAAACATCATACTAGAATAGAACTATGTGACAGCTGCTGAGCTTCCATTTTTCTTATTCATTTACACCAAGAACCAGGTAGTTCGATTTTCCAACAACTTCAGCTCTCTTTCAAGCACTCAAAAGATGCAAACAATTTCTCTGAAGTGTTCCCACTATTCTCAGCATTCAGAAACAAATTAAACACTTTTTTACATAGCTAAACAAGGCCATTTGAAAATCTGGTCCAGTGTGGGTATCTCAAAATGACAGTAAGTCCAACCAGCTTCTTTAATATATCCATTTGTTACATTTGGGGCATAACAGTGTGTTATCTAAGCAAGAACTGCAAGATTGGTCCCATAAATTGTAAATCTTACCTTTTCAAATTGGACCAATGTAATTTTAAGAAACCAGATAATTTCAGTGTTTCATAGGTAAAGAAATGGGTTTGTGAGAGTGATCTGAAAGTATAGAGCATGCAGTGGCTGACAAAAGATTAAAATGCAATAACGTATGAAAAAGCCACAACTTGAAAGAAATCATGCATTCTTGAAAATATACTTAATACTAGTAGATTACATACTTTAACTTGAGTTTGGATCATCTATCTTCATGATTCATTATGTATTTGAGTACACCAATTATATCATAAATAATTTATATCATTACAATGTTCTCTGGTTTAATACACTTAAAACTGTTTTAGACAGATGAGGATCTTACAGGTCTCATACACCTCAATAGACCAAGACACTAAGAGTGAAACAAAACCTTCTTCTTAATAAGTACTAATACTTTTTAATATAAATCATTTAATTCAAAAGATACCAAAGTATAGTGTAAGATCAAGTCAGCACTAGGGTGTCAAGGTATCTGAAGCAGAAAGGCTAGCATTTTTGCCCAATCTCAAAGCAAGTCACTGCAACTGCTGTGCTCCAGATTCTGAGCCAGCTTCTGGAAGATAATAGAAAACCTAACAAAAACAGAGCTTGTAGGAAACATTCTCTTAACATACAGCATGATCACAAACATTGAAAGACTGGCTGACATTTTCAAAGCTGCAATGGGAATTTGGATGCCGCCAATTCTCATTAACTTTAATGGGAACTGGGTATCCAAGTCTCTTAGGCAGTTTTGCAAATCCCACCACAAATGACCATTTAGGTGGTAAGCATTAAATGGTATTGCCTGCCAGGCACCTTTATCTCGAATAGCTGTAGAAAAGGAAGCTCCATTGTTTTCTTCCTTATAGAATAGTATGTGAGCTAAATGAAGGTTCTCACTCCTGGCTTACGTAGAAGCAATTTTTCCTGCCATTTTCAAGGTGCAATTCAACCCATTTCTTTGGACTATCACTAGGAACGACAGGACAAAGAAAACACATAGGAAAACAATCACTGCTGACAGATAAAAAGTACATTCACTGTAAGTTGGTAAGCACTTCTGAGCAAACACTTCTGAAATACATGGGCTTTTTATTTCACTTTTAATAGAAATATTTGGCATTATTAGAGAGCTGTATTTCTCACCTATTCATCTCTTACTTTCTGTACACCCGTCTTTCTGACTAACACCTTGGCATTCAAACAAGTACTATGCTCAAAAATAAAAAAAAAATAAAACCTGTATAAATGACAGAGTGTTCAACCATGAACACATTGTCTTTTATGAATATTATAATCACAGAATCAATAAGCCTACAAAGAAAAAACAGGACACAAAACGTGTTTTGTCATTTCTGACGAAGTTATAAAAACAACAGACATTCAATATGCCAAGTGTTCTTCAATCCTTCATAATCATAGCCTTATTGAAGTGAGGACAAAAAGGGTCTAATTGCATAGGAGCAATCTCAATGTAATAGGTTATACACCCAGGCACTGCTGCACAATACAACAAAAACAACGTTCCCTGTGTATAGCAGAATGTCATCTCTCATTTTCAGGCAATTACCTTCTTTCTTGTCAACAGTTTTAATAACCTCCATCATCTCTAAAAGACTTTTGCTTCAGTTAAATAATTTTCAGCTTTTTAATATGCAAATGTGCTTGTTCATATGCATGGGTGAAGTGGCGCTGCTACTTGAAATGTGTCAGTACATTGTGGAGCACCTGCACCTCGGGGAAGCTTGATTTAATTGACACCTAATACTATTCATTATTCCACTTAGTGAGCAACTCCTATTAGTCACCTGTAGGTTTTCCTATAAGCAGTGCTTTGGCCACCAATGAAAATATGAATATTTCTATAAATAGAATGGCCATATTTAGTAAAGGAGGTTCACTACTGGTGAGCCTGGAACATCATCTCATTGGGACTATTTCTTAGGATTCTCCCTCCCCCATCCCTCCCCAAAACTTTTCTTGACTATAATGGAAGAAGTCAAGAGTACCTCCTATTTTAAAAATACTTCATCTGTGTTAAGTATTAATACCTTAATTCTATAACTGTATTAAATGAACATTGTGTGAAGTCTGCAAAAGAGAACAGGGAAAAGGAATCAAGGTGGGTGGTTTACATTAACGTGGCTACTGTTTCCTGTGTGATCTGAGTTGGATGATTCCAATGTCTGCTTTACATGATCTGAATGTAATCACTGGCTGTGCAAAGAAATGCAGAATATGTGTTATTAATTGAATATTCCTGTACTAAATATTTACCATTATAGTTTAGTTTAACCTTATCCAGTTAATAGCCAATTTTGCTCAATTGTGAAGGATGTGCAACAAAGATCTTTAAATCGCCACGTGAAATAACTACGTTGACTGTGGGATTCTCTGTCTTTACTGATATGTATGTGATAAATGTATGCTATAAAGGGATACAGTTTAAGACTGTCATTGTTCTTTTACTGCTGTATTACAACTCAGGCACACTGCACCGTATGTGCTGAGTTGATGATATCAGGGTTGTTTCTTTACCACATGGTCTGTAACCTTATTGTTCAGGCCACATTTCTTTCCAGCATTAATGCATTTGTTAGTCCCAGAAGGCTTAAACTACAGATGTTTAACATCCTGCTTATGGACAAATCATCTGGAATATGAACTGAGAGATCTATATGACTTATTAGTATATGTTGTGAGTGTAACAGAGATTTAATAGTCTGTTCAAACTAGATTAGTGAAACCATTTCTAACAAAAATGCAACTTCTTAAAATAGACACACGTAAAAATGAAAACTAAGACATTCTTTTGACTAAAATATGATTTTTATCAGAAGAATTTGTCTCTAATTAATGCTGTTTACGTAATAGTGTATGTAACATTAATTACAGCTTTCAGAATGTTAACTGCAAACCTTTTTTTTTTTTTTTTTTTCCCTGTGAGAACAGATTACCAGTATGGTAGAAATCAGAGCTCTTTTAAGGGTTTTTCTGCAGTGTATGCAAAGTGATCATAAATCAAGTCTAGAATTCAAAGACAGTTAAGGACATAGGCAGTAAAAAAGACTGAGTAATGCTAACTCAGAACTCAGAAAAATCATTTTTAAAGTAAGTGGGGAGAACACTGTTCAACTAGGCGATTGTTGGTATCCCCCAAAATGTAATCTCCAAGCTGAAGAATGGCAGCTGGCAGAACAGCTGGTGAATAGGATTAATGTCAGAAGAAAGAAATAAAACTCAACATATGTCCAAGCCTGCGGTGCTGGGACTGAGCATGATTGTACCCCGACGGATACCATGTGTACAGCTGGAAAGTGCCACTGTGCCATGCTTCTCTAACCCACAAGGTCATTTCTAAGAAGTACAGCTAATATCTGCACTGAACTTTTCCTTGAGAATTCTGACTGATTAAGAAATGAACAAACAAGCTTCACAGTGCAAATGTTTTAGACTGTTTTAACCCACTCTGGATGGTTTTTGTAATACAATCTCAACTAAAAAAAAGCAGATTAGTATTAAAACTGACAGATTGCACTAATGTAAATAAAATTTTAAAGCTATTTAAACCTTTTAATCTCATCTCATTCAGATTTCCACATTCAAGGTTCAAATAGGAACCAAAACCACAAGTTTAAAAAAAACAAATTTTCCTTTAATAGTATTTATATATTTTACTGAACATAAATTTTAATAAACAGCCTGCACAGCTAGAATATGCTTAAGAAATTTGGAAAATGGGGAAAAAATTACACTAGCATTAATTCATATTTATATTTTGAAATGTTAGCCCTTAAGGATATTTTAGTTCATGCTTTAGCATGCTCCTACTTTTTTACTATAACAGTGCAGTTGTTGAAATTAGTTATAGTGAAGAACATTAAACAAATATAAATTCCTAACTCATGAGAACAGCCAAACTATTTTTAGAAGTTTGAAAAGAACAAATTCTCTTAGCTTGAAACAGATTCCATCAGCTAGACAGCAAAGTTCATACATTATCAGATTCTACATCATAATTGTGTGCAGTAAGAAAGAGCACAAAGGGTTAATGTAACCAGTTTTGTACAGTGCCTAATGTTATTTTCAAATATAGAGATTTTGGGTGCCTTTTATTTTGGATAGGTTATATACAAAAAAAACCCACCACAGTCCCAAATCCAGGATACTTTTAAAAATACTAGCTTCAGCTATGTCCATTTGAACTTGAACTTGTATCTATTTGATGAAAAAGCAAAAATTATTTAAGTGAAAAATCACATCCACACCCCAAACAAACTTGTCTCCTTTGCTTTTCTTTTCTGTTCCTTTTTCTTTTCATTTCTGGCACCACATCAGCAAACATGCAGTGGAATAATATCCCACACACTCTCACCAGAGGAAAAGACACATGCATCTCAAAGGATGCAAGCACACAATAGTACCTTGGTACCTTAAAAGGGAGTATCCAACTGGTGCTCCATCTGTCAGCTGCAAGACAGCAACAGGTAACCAGCAATAATATTTTATTACTCATTCTAAGTTGACTTCACTACAGAGAGTAACTGCATTGTTTTCCACTTAAAGAAAATAACCAAGAGATGACAGGCAATCCTAGTGACTTGTTCCACTTAGAAATACAGTTTCCTGACTTGTAGAAAGATCCTGGTTCATATTTTAACAACGGAAATCCTCTACAATAAGAGATGTAGAAGAGGTAAAAAAACCCAACAGTACACATGAGAAACATCAGCCAATTTGAAGCCAGTGAATATCAATGACCACAACTGTTATTGACTTGAAAACTAATTACAAACAAAACTTCAGCTGAACCCTCTGAGGTTTTTTCTTTATCGGATGTTATATAAGCTCACATAATTTTAGATACAGTGGTATACTACAGAGAAAACTAGAGGCCCTCTATTCTTTACACAGATTTTATCCTGGTACAAGCCCATTTGTGGTCTAATTTTATGTCAGCTACAGTACAATGAACTGATATGCTTGTATCTAAGAATTTTCTAATGTCTTCATCCTCTTGACAAAGATATTTCACAATTTGTGATCCAACACTCATTTAAAATGTCACTATAGCCTATTCTTCACATTTGGAAATACTTATCCATTTTCCATTTATGTGGAAATACCTACCCCTTTTTACTAAGTACTCTTACCCATTTTTCATAACAAAGTCAATAGGGAAAGTGGAAAAATATTTGTATGTAATCATAGTACAAGTATAATGCTTATCATATTCTCATGCCCTGATGACTGACTCCTTCAGTAGGAAAAATGCTGACAAGTTTAATTTCTCAGCACACGTCTGTATTCCTAACAAAGGTAAAACTTCTAGAAAATTATTGTGAGCTTTTTTTGAAGAAGGGCTCATATATTATGGTTTAAATGTCTAATCAAGATAGCGAATGTTAGATATTTTTCATCACATAATATTCCACTCCATTTGAAGACAGCCTTGATTCTAAGTAAGAATCATCATGTACTGGCAAAAATGTTTTTGTTTGCACTCACATAAAGGGGAAAGAAAAGCACATTGCTTATTAATACCTACTGAATTGTTTAAGAGGATTTCTAAGATACAAGTTAAAAGAATTTCATAATTTCAATTTCTCCTTTTCATTTAATAGTAGACATTCATTAGGACCCACACACTGTAATAAATTATAATAATTTCAAACAAGAATTAAATTACTAGGTACCTAGTGAAAGAGCCATTTTTTCTTAGGTACCCTGTAATCTAACTGTCAGATTTAAAATCTATTCCCAATCAACTCTTCACAACATTCACATTTATTCATCTATGCTAAATTAATAAAAGGTGTGAATAATACTGACAAAATTGATCATTATTGTTCATGTAGATTTAGAAAATTATAAGGTAATCTAAAATATAAAAGGAATTGAAGGAAACTATTATGGTTCTTATAAATAAATTCATCCTTTGCTATATTTTTTTTGAATCAGGAAAAATCTTCGACAAGAATTTATTTAGATTGACTAGTAAAACTATTTCATCAATTGCACATTTCAGTATATAATGACTTTTTATCTCAAAAACTATGAAAAGTTTATGATGACTCTGATGAAACATGAGAGTACACCCAAAATATTAAAAAGTAATGCTCAAATACCAAAAATGCTACCCTATATCAGACTGAATACAAATTTCTGTAGGTTGAGCCTAGGATATGCTAAACACCTTCCATGTTGTCCTGAGTGAGCTCAGATAACACGGAAGTAAATGGGAATTGAGGCCACTCAGTCTCTTGGAATCCAGATCTGACCAAGCACAGCAATTCTGAAAAGCAGGGTGAGCATCCCTCCCCTTTATCTGTGTAAACATACCAAAGAGGACAGCACTCTCCAAGGAATTAAAGGTGTTACACAATCATCTATGCTTATACAGAGACTTACCAGTGACCAGAACTAACCACTGGATATTACTACAGCTCTACATAAAACCAAAGACAATGTCTATATTAGACTATCCTGTCCTTTGCACATTTGCAGTAATTCCTCCCATCTAACCTCACTGACCCTCTCCCCCTTAACAGGGATCCCTGCAGATAAAGTAAAGCATGTCAACATCTGTTCCCATTCACACCGATTTTAATTTACAAAAAGAGCTTTGCTATTTTCAGAACAGGCTCCAGAGCACAATGACAGATTTAAGGCCTTTAATGGGGTTGCGTTTTGAGTGTGTCAGCGTTTCATACTCACCAGGACTTGATTCTAAGCGGCTGCACCAAAGGAAGCTGTGGGGGGGTTATGAAGCCAATGCAAGGGTGTTCTCCTCAATACCACGCTATTTACCTATAAAGCTGACAAAGTTTTAATGTCCTTAACAAACCTCTGTGTTTGCTGCTTTGACCAGAAATCAGAGACCTGAGCACTGCTGATACAACTCCTTCTCTTCGCATTTTCATTCCGCGCATTCCTTTTATCACCACACACCTTTCTGAAACTCAGCATGTGTTACTGGGGGTACATTTTCCAAACTGCTTTCTCATGACGTAGCTCTCTTCTTACTGACTTCTGAACCCACTGATTTTTGTGAAAGTAAAACTAGGCCAAAGCTCTGTGTGTTTTTTGATTTTTGTTTCTGAGGTGTGTTTTGTTTTGTTTTTTTAAAAGCAGTCTTTGGTCTCTCCTGCTCTGCCATATTACAAAATTCACAATAACTAACCATCACTTTTCTAAAGTTCTTTTAACTGGAATTTATTTATGGATTACCCTCGTAAATCTAAATAACTTACTCGTTCTACTAGAAAGCTGCAAAGCACAGAGACTGTGGACATCACAGTGGTAAAAAAAAAAAACAAAACAACAAAACAATTCAGAGAGTTTCAGGGAATTCATAGTGACTTAAAATAAATTTTCCCATCTCCTCAAGAGGGTTTAGTTGAGGGGTTTATTTTAAGATATACAATATGAAGAACAACTTGGAGAAACAATGCACAAGTTGTGTTGTAATCACGTAACAGCTAAGACATGAGCAGCTGAGCAGAAGGAAGATGGGCAGTGGAATGCCATACAGTAATCAGCACTGTTGACTAATCAGAATTTGAGACACTAGAAGGTAATAAGGGTATTATAAAGAATGGCTTATTGAAGGAGCAGCTGTTTATGCGTAGCTCACTGTTTAAATGAGTTCCACTAGATTGCCATGGTATGTTTTGGTAAAAATGTTTTACTAAAAAATAAAAATAAAAAAATTGTATCAGGAAGAGCAAGCACGAGGGTATCTCTCGGTATCATGACAGCAGGCACATTAACAGAAGCAGTTATCTAGGTACTAGAGACCTCTAAAAATGACATAAATTCAGTGGCCCTGGAAGTTACAAAAGAATATTCATTACTTAGGCAAAGCCTAAATGTCATCTTTGTTAGCCTCCACCACTGAGTGTTGTTGCCATGGGCACAAGAGCTGAGGTGGTTATGAAGGGTAATAGACAAAGAAGAAAAAACCAAGGGAAAGTATAACTAAAAACAACTACAGAGACATTTTAAGACATTTGTATTTGCACTGGCAGCCAACAAACATAATAAACAAATTCCACCTAATTTACAAAACAAGCCAATGTTAATAGCGCTCCTCATAAATACAATAATAAAATAGTGTTATGATCTCCACTAGGAAAATCTAATTAAATTATCTAAAAAGACCAAAAATAGAAAAAATACTCAAAATTACACCAGGGAAAGCAACAACTCACTGTAATGCTCAGACAGTAATCACATTGTTTAAATTTAAGTGCCATAGTCTTGTTCAACAGTTTTTTGTTTTCTTGTTCGTTTTCAGAAACCAACTTAGAGTTTTGTTTTCAAAAATATCTTTGAGCTGTTGGGAGTAGGAAGGAGACTGCCTAGATGCAGTAGAAATTTATCATAATCCGTTATTTAAAATATTCTACTTTGGACAGCAAGGGCTTGGTAATATTTAAAAGCAGTCAGCAAGCAGTGGAAACTCTGGTATCTTTTGTAACAGTTCACATGTCAAACTGGCAAAGTGCCCACAGTGTACGGCAGAAAAATCTATTTAATGTCTGCCCCACAAGGCGACATGAGGCTTGATTGGCAGAAAGCAGAGAGTGGCTTTTGATCATGTGTCCTAACAAGCAGTTCCAGCTCCTGTCTCTTCGGCTGAACGGCTCCACATTACCTATTCAAACAGAAGTGACAGGCCACTGCTCTACTCTTTGGCTCTAGTCTCACGCAGTAGGAGCTATGCTGGAGACAGAGCCACTGATTAAATATATCACTTTTTCAAGACAAGCAGGTTGTCTGAATCAAAGTTGGACAGAATAGACTCAACATTATTAAAAGAGGATATAAAACTGGAGTTGAGTGATGTTAGGCCAGTTTGTACAGCCTCGGGGATTCACAGACTGACAAGGGGAATAAGGAACAGCAGAACTCATAAAGCAGGGTCAGAAATTAGCTGTGACACCTTGGCCATTTTCCCATCACTTCAGGGCCACTGTGTTTCAAATCCTGTAGTCTCTTTTTGGCCTTTTTAAACTGATTTAGTGTGTGCGGAGGGGGGAGGAAGAAATAAAAATCATCAACTACTGAAAGTTGCAAATTGCAGTTTTACAATAAGATATAAAGTATTAGCCACATTTTCCCATCTAATATACAGTGTCTTCTAATTAGTTTAGGACTTTTTCTTTCTATTCTCATCAGCCAAATTATTGTCATCAAATAATTCATCAATACAGCACTAGCTACTCTTGCTCTAAGGAATATCTGAAAGCTGGGCAAAATGACTGAATAAAGATGCTTATTAAATTGCCTTGTTACTTCATTAACAAACTGGTTTGATTTTTGAGGTTGTATGTCTGGCCACTGTTGTGTTATGTGATACACAGACACAAAAAGGCAACAGACATGATATGTTTTGTAGTCATTATTTCACAGAAACAATAGATAGACTGAAACTTGGAGGAACCAGTGCTCCAAATAAATTTTTAATTACAAGGCTAATGGCAGATGTAACAAAACCTACTAATAAAGCAGCAAGAACTGTATTTAAAAAGCTAAAAACCACAAACAGTCCACAGTGGAAGCTGAGAAACTGAGGTAAATAAGGCCTTTTTACTTAGTGATCCATAAATCTAGATCTATAAATTATTTCTGAGCTACTGAAATTTATTTTTAAAAAGGTTAAAATTATGGTATAAAATCTATCCAGATTTTTTTCAGAGCTACTGCTGCAGTAATTCCATTTAAAATAATAAAGACACTTCAGGAATAAACTTGGTTCAATATTTAGTTTTCACTACGGCAAGTTCTTCTGACATTTTAACAAACCTCTACCCGATATGATAGGTTTTGTTTCACTGTAAATATTTAAAAGTAATCTGCTTGTTACATATTTAAGATATGATAACGACTGCTAAGACCTACACTGAGAACCAGAGATGTTTTAAGCATTGAAAATGCAGGTAAATTTGAAGACAGAGTAAAAAGAGCCTCATGCATATCCCTTAACATGTAAGTCATAGCTGATTTAAAATACATCATAGCTGATGGAAAATACAAACAGCATTCAGTCTTAAGGTTGTGTTAGACTTAACAGGAAATTCAGTACAGAGCTCTCAGTGTTTTTGGTGCCACCAGAGGCGCTCTAGACTGTTGTGTTCAGAGTTCCTCCAAATGGGTGAGAGAGCCTGCTTGCTTCAACATTTTCAAGCAAACAAAACACAGAAGAATACTCAAGATGGGTTTTTTAGGTTCAGTGAAGATCGAGACTCACTGCAGAAGATGGTGCCACATCAAGCCCTGTAAGAAATGCGAGCCGGCAGCAGTGCATTATAGCTTTGTGTCAAAATATGGCAAGTGGTTATGTAAAGCATGAAGTAAACCAACTGGTTAACAAAAATGAAGGAAAATGAATAGGCTTTCATACAGAGGGCACTGTGCCCAGGAACTCTGGGCACCTATGTAAGTAAAACTAAAAATATATTATGATTAATAAAAGAAAACAGCAATTAGACACATTCCAAAACGCCAGGCTGTAGAACAAGGCCTTACTGATTGGCAGCCCATGTTGAAGACTGACCCAAGACTGCAGCAGGACGGGTGTTGCTAGTCAGAACAGAGCAATGCAACAGGAGCTACCTGCAGATGTTTACACAGTCCTTGCCCTCACAACTATCTAACAAGGGCTATTGCACTATTTTTCTTGAATATCACAATCTGAACTCTACAGAAACACCGTGACTTCTTTTTGCTATTAAAGTAATACAGAATAGGGAGGATTTTGACACATTAACAACTATCAACTCTTGTTTCATTTTGGAGATCAACATGCCAATGAGTAAATAAGGAAGAAGTCTGGCTAAAGATGGGAATTATAAAGATTCATCAAAGTCCAAAATATACTTATGAAGCACAGAAAAACGAAGCTCAGAACATTGAGTCTCCTTTTGTTCCTGGTTTTTCACTTTGCTCTTCTCAGCTATGGACTAGGAAGCGAGAGCACACACAGGGCTAAAGCTCAAGTTCTACACATGAATAGGACTCAGACTGGGGTTGAGCGCACTAATTTTGAAGTTCATAATAAAGCCCTTCTTGGCTTTAAAGGTACCAGATCAGTCTTACAGTGGAGAACTAAAGGCCTTAAACCGTATTTGAGACCACAACCGCAGTGCTGTGTCAAGTTGTGGACTTCCCAGTATCAGAAAGATATGGACATGCTGGAGAGAGTCCAGCAATGGGCCACAAGACAACTGACAGACTGGAGAATCTCTCATATGAAGAGGGGTTGAGAGAGCCATAAGTGTTTAGCCTGGAAAACAGTAGGCTCCAGGGGATAATATAAAAATATCAGATGCCTGGAGTAAAGACGACAGAGCCACATTCTTCTCAGCGGTGCCCAGCAACAGACCCAGAGGCAAAGGATACAAATGGAAAAACAGAAGATTCCCTTGAAACGTAAGAAAAACCTTTCTTATTGTATGGATGACCAAATGCTGAACAGACTGTGGAGTTTCCATCCCTGGAGATACTCAAAAACTAATGGAACACAGCCCTGTGCAACCTGTTCTAGGTGAACCTGCTCTGAGTGGGAGGGTTGGACCAGACGATTGCAAGCAGTGCCTTCCCACCTCAGCCACCACCAGCTCTATGTAACCAACAGTGAACTAAGTGCAGGAGAACATGGGATATATTGTCACTGAAATAAACACATCAAGGCTCTTTCACATATTTGCTGATATACTTGAAATAAGAAAGCTACCTTTAATGACATCCTAAATTTTATAACGGTGAACTGAGCAGTGCTTTGTAAAAAGGATAAATTCAAAATCTGATCTCCTCCCTCACATTATAAAACATTCTAGAAGATTTCCAAACTTTTTAAGCTCAGATTCTTCCCATTACAAATTTGAAGGAAAAAAAATATTTAAAAAATACCTAAATAAAGCAGTATTTTAAATGGAACAAATGAACTATTTTTTCCCCCTCATCCTTACTTGTATTTAATAACACACAAAAGTAACAGTGACATGAAATAGATTTAGTCTCCTTAACATAATATTTGTTTGGGGTTAATTAACACGGCTGAAGACTAATCTTAATAATTGTTTGTTGTTTCCACTGGAGGCAGGTTTCCCTCATGAAAGAAGCAGCATCTTGGAGTTTCAGACTAAAACACAGAGATAAGAGTAGCTGCTCTCTCTGTGAGATGAGCAAGACAGCCTGAGCATCTAGCTGCCTCATGCAGTCAGGCAATGAATGCCTCTGTCTCTTTCATGGTAGCCAAATGAAGTTGTCCAAATTATTTTTAAGTAATGATAAGGTATCTATACCAAATATTGTATAGAAAAATAGAGAATATATCAGCATTTAAAATGTATATGCTGTTGAACATTTTTACAGTCATTTCTTTAAGAAAAGCAGATCTAATTAGCTGTATCTCTAAAGTGCGTACCTAGCATTTTTATTATGTATTATAACATTTTGCTTAGAGCTGACATTTTTATTCTGACAAGCACTGTCTGGAGAGCTCTCAATAAATAATACATTTACAATTTTCAGTAAATAAGCACTGGACACAAATCATTATCCTTACTTACAGCTGGCCCTCTCTAATAGTGCTTTTACAAGTAAGGTGACTATTCGGTCTAATGCAATACTCTCGGTGCTGGAAAGATATTTTCATTCATTACCCCAGTCACAAGCACTTAAAGCACTTTTAGACCCTGTTGCAAACCAGCAGGAATGGCAAAGCAAGTAAGACCGACTAAAACTAAAGTTCCTCACCAAAGAAATCTGAGGTCATTCACCCTGCAGAACTTGGAAAATACAATGGTATACAAGATCAGTCCCACTCAAGCTCTAGCTTTACGTCATATTTTTATATTTACATTAGCAATTTTAGGAAAGGAAGTACTGCTTTCAAGTCCTTACTATTAACCTGATGACTACAAAATGTATTTCAATTCCCATTTTAAAACATGAACTGATCATAATGTTGTTTGTGTCACAGTACATCAGAAACCAATGAAGTTTGAATTTATTTTTCTGCTGCCAAGATCATACAACTGAAGCAACTCTGTATTTTTACAGCTATTTACTCACATTCTTCACCACAGAGCCCAATGTCAGTTGTACACAGTCATACTGAACTTGCATTTCTTAGTATCCTAAGGAAAAGCTAGCTTTTAGACAGACATTTTTAATAATGTTTTCATAACACTAATAACATTAAATAGTGTCAAGATAGCTGACTTTAGACAATATCTAAAAAGGAGAAAAAATGTAGAAGAGCATAGTGCAGAAAATTATATAGAATGGAAGCATAGAGACAATTCATCACATAGTAAAAATTAAACTAAATTGTATCCAGCAGTGGACAATGGCAGGATTGAGATGTACAGTGGGATTAAAAAAAAGATGAGATGACATTGGAAAACACAGTCATTGGATAGGAACTGTTGGAATAGTCAGTAGATGCTGGCATTGAGAAGATCTCAGCCTGTTTCGGTTTAATCTGTCCCTATCTGCAAGACTGTCTACAGCTCAAATTCAGAGACAATGAGGAAAGGCAGAAAGTCCATTAGTGCTAATGAAAAGGATTTGAATTATCTCAAATATTCAGGGCTGAATAAAGACATCTTCTCAATGTAATGTGAGCACCTAAAATCATGAAAGTAAACATCTATCAAAAAATACATTAGAAATTTATCATAGCTAGAAGGGATGTCCCAATCTTCAGAATTAAGACCTGAATTTCAGACTCTCCCCACATCAAGATTCTAGCTATGATCAACTCTATTTATAAGCAAAAGTAACAGGTTTGTAGAGGTGCAGAGGTATAAAGCTTCAACAAGAAAAAAACCTGCACTGGGAAACAGAACCTACCATAAAATGCCATAGATTCTACCTCTAGCTAACTGTCTCATAGTAATCAGGGTGTATTTTCAACTTCCAGCAGATCCTATTGTGAAAAACATTGCCATCACACTCATCTGATTCTTGTTGATAATCTTGAATCAGAGGTAAGAGCTGAAGGGACATGAAAACCTTCTGGCAAAAAAAGATGGTGGCTACAATTTAATGACTTACTGATATACACATCACATGCTTCATGGTACCTGAGTAAAAGCCTGTGCTGCTCCCCATTTCTGTGCCATGAAAAATTACAGAAAAAAGAAAACTGAAGAATTACTATATTTGTCACACACAGAGCATCTGTGAAGAACTATTAGATGCTCAAATGCTACAACACTGGCTAAGACTGTAGTGTAGACACCCAGGTAATAAATGCAAAGGTAATGTGGAAAGATGACAACATGTGCTGGTTTCTTAAATGAAAACTGCAAGACAGCATTTAGTTACAAAACAGTACTCAGGATATAAGACAGGAAATTATAAAAAAAAAAGCATAAATTCTCATATACATAGAAGGCTAGATAAACATATGACACAAAATATTAATGACTAGATACTGTATAGTTACACAGTCTGGGTCTGCGTTTGCAAAAAAATATTTTTTCCTAAACATATGTCGCATTTTAAATGTCATTAAAACAAGTTTGTTAAATTTGTATGTGCTTCAAAGAAGGATTAATTTTTGATAGAAAAATTGAATACATCAAATAGAAAGAAACTAGACTGCATCTTTTAATTACAATGAAAAACCTAGAAACCAATGTAATGGTCATGTTCCTAAAAAATCATAAACTACTTTTACACAGTAAGACACAAGGATTCTCTGTATACTTAAACAAATTAATTCTTAGAAATTTTATTATCTATAAAACTTCTCTAAGTAGGAGAATATATTTTTCTAAAATAGCAACATAAATTGCAAGAAAAAGGAGTGACCAGTGTGATTTTACCAAGATCACTGGCTGAAGAAAAAAAAAAAAAAAATAGAAAAGAGAGACAGCAATTAGTATTATGCATTACAGAGGTAAGTTATTCAAGAAAATAGAGGTTTAGCAAAATGTGCCTCATACCTCTCGTCTAACTTGATCTGAATCATCTATTTGTTGTGTGGAATTTGTGTTTATATTTTGGAAGCATGTTTGGGGCTTAGCACAAAAATTCTTCAGCCTAGCCCAGCCTAGCCATTTACAGCTCTTAACAAAAGGCAAGTAAAAACATGTATTCAATAAACAATCTACATAACTGATTCTGAACTTTTTTACCAAAAATTATTTTGAAGAAGAAGAAAAGGGAAATGCAATGAGCATGGTACCTAGCTGATGGGACGAGATCTTTCAAAGATGATGAAATTTTGAAGAAGGTGGGTTTTTTCACATCTGAGGGGCTAGTTTCTAGCTGAGAGGGCCCCCAGTTACCTTTGACATTCCATAAGTATCACAAAAAAATAGAACAGAAGCATTAACTTTTAACAATTAGTTTTGATAATCCTAATACCAAACTCCAGTAACTTTTTAAAAACCTTGAAAGAGAACAAAATAGTTGCAGCCATCAAGTGAACTGCAGTATGAAGAGCAAGGGTCTGTAAATGCCAGGTCTATTAGGACAACCGGGGATCATGCCTACATCAGTGGAAAGTGTGAATATAGAGCACACCACAAGACAGGTAATTTGAATTAAACCTCAGTAGAACATCTGAAAAACATTCAAAAATATTAATTGATCACAGATGGTCAGTAATTCACTTCTAGATCTGATCCACAAAAGAGAACTCCTAAGTACTCAATGGCTGTGCTTAAAAACGTACCAGAAAACAAGTGTATATGCCTGAATTCTCTTCCCAGCTGTGTGAGGCTTAAAACAAAGAACTAAAATCTAAAACTCTCCATTCTTTTAATACAATATAGTACACAGAGATTCCACTAAAACAGGGGGGGAAAGAAACAGCAGACAAAAAAAAACAACAACAACAACAAACCCACCCTAAACCCCAAACAACCTCAATAACAAAAAACCTGCATAAAATGACAACCAAAATGTTTTACATACTACGTGAAAGTCTAAGCTTCTTTATTTCCCAGTGAAGTCAACAGGAATTTTGTACGTATTTGTGTGTGCAATACTTGAGTATACTGTCCTTACTCTCATGATAGAAAATTTTATAGGGGAAAGGTTAATCTATTTTAAGTCAGCATAAAAAAAAAAAACAACCTTCTGTCATTATTAACTAATGAAGCTGAAGGAAAGTAATAGCAAAACACAAAATAGAAAACCCACCACTACCAAGCAGTGGTAAGTAAGATTTTCCTTCTTGCATATAAAAGGAACTATACATGTGAATCTTTAAATATTTGTAGACATATTATATATCACTATGAGTTACATATATCCATCCATAGAGTGAGAGTACAAACAGGTGCACAGGACAGAGAATAGATGGAAATTTATGAATATACTGCTCTTTATATAGATGTTCATTATTCCAACATGCATACATCAAAATCTTTGATCTCTAAATGTTCAACTATGGTCTTCTAGGAGGAAACAAGAATGGGAAGCAGTTTATAAAAAGCTTGTTCTAGAATTCTGAACTGAGCTTGGTTGAAAAATGATACTGTATACATTGCTCAGAATCAAGGTCAAAAGTGAATTAGGAATTCAGGCCCTGAGTAATGAGGGCTTAGCACTTCGCAGAAATGACATGCCCAGTTTCCAGCCCAGAAGTGCCAGCTGACCTGCCAACCTAGCATTCCAGATCTGAAAGGGGGAAATCTGCTCTCCTAGCTACAGACAAGATGTGTACTACTAATAATTGCTCGTAGACGCTTATGATGAAGTACAGTAGGATAGTTGTTTGGAAGCCAATTCTCAGCCTAGAATTCAAGCAGCCCAGGCAATGTAAATCTGTCTCAGAATAGTCATACAAGCAATATTCTGAAAGAAATGTCTTTTACTGAAGAGAGACAGAAAGGGAAAGAAGCAGTCTGACCATACCATCTAACATGAAGCCTTCACTTGAGCTGTAAAGAGATTTACTACTTGATTGTACTGGAAGGAACTTCCAAATAAAAAGACAAGTAAAACAACCCTTCTATTCACAGAAAAACTGAAAAGATTAATATATTTAAGTTATCCAAGAGGCTCTGGAGTCTAGTGTGCTGATTAAATTAGACACCTGTTCATTTCTGACCTCTTCGGTCTTATGAGAACACATGTCAGCAAAGTCTTTACATACCCAAATTGACTCTAAATATTTGTAGAATTCTTTTTTTCTTTTTTTGTTTTCTAATTTTCTTAGCAATTTTCTCACTTTCAAATCATTATAAATTAAGACACAGGAATACTGTACAAAGTATGCAAATACTGAACCATGAAGCAAAAAAAAATATTGTTTATCCTGTGATGTTGGTAATCTTTGTTCAAACTACAAATAATGCTAAAAACATACCTAAGGTATCTTCATTCCTCTATTAGGCACTAATGTTGCCAGTATTATACACAAGACATGACACTGGCTGAAGCACTATTATTAAAGAGAGATTAAAACAGCTGTACATTATGCTGAAGCACTCACTCTTTCCTTTACAAACAGACGGTCCTGGATTACAAGCAGCACTTGACCATTTAAATCACTACAACAACCAGATCTAACCAGCTGGGCCATATTCTCTTAGGCGATGCCTGTTGACCTCCTCAGTCACAGCTGCTCCAATGAAATTCTCATTAGACAACTTATTTTCAGAAGCTAAAGGGCTCTGATTAAATATATCTATTTAGACATTTTAAAGTCTTTCAGTGTACGTTCCTTTTCCAACGTTATGAGATACGATGAAGAATACAAGCAGTATATGCAATCACAACAGACCTCGAGTTTCTGAAGGTATATCACCAAATATGTAAGTTTTTGAAGACAGCAACTCGTATTACTCAAATTCAGATCCTATAGATGGACAAGTACAGCAACAAGTCTCTTTTAACATTATTATAGTAATTTTCTGGTCCTTCTAGATGGGGTTAGGGCAGATGACTGGAATTCTTGAGTTTTTTCATGCTGACATGTACTATTAATTTATTCAAAGGAGTGATGCAGGACTTGGAGCCCCACAGATTTTACCCAGTAGTATAGATGTATTGTCCCTTTTATTACATACATTAAAGAAGTTATACTATGCTATCTAGCTGATTGAAAAATCAGCAGTGTTTTTCGCAATTTTATGACAGAAGAGGACTCGATATACAAAGGCCTCCTCAACAGCACTGACAGCATACCACTGCATACCATTTTAAGAAGAGAACTCCATAGAAACCTATTTTAAAAGATCAATGTTAAAGAGCACCATGCATGGTACATGTGTGATTAGGCTATTAATTAGGTTGCTTAAAAGAGACTGTAAAATGGCAAAATATTTTCATAATCTCAGACCTCGTTTCTCCAACTGATGCAGTGCAGTCAGTTGCACCACCCACAGTCAAAACAAAGATCAGAGTCTTAAAATAATAAATTTTTAACTGTTATTTTATTCAAATCAAACAAGTATGGAGAGATTACTTCTTTTTAATCCAGAGACACTTCTGAATACTGAAATAAGTATTCAAAAGTGTAGTAAGAATTTAGAATTTCAAGTCTAGACAGAAGTTTAAAGCCATTGAATTTCCTAAGTGTAACACTGAAAAATTTCCAATTTTTCTATTAATTATTTTTCCATGGTAGTTTATATAGTACCAGTCAGATGTCCAAAATTTATTTTCTGTAAAATGGAAGTGACCGGAATATTCTGGATGGATTGAAAAGAACTTAACATGAAGATACAGTCAATTACCTTTGAACTTGCAGGCAGACTTTAGAATTGTATAATGGGGTCTATAACAAGAAAGATTATTCTGTAGATCAGAAATTACCTTTATTTCACAGCTCGTGAGAACATACAGCATGGAAGGCTCAGACTCAGTGAGAGGGATCTCTGTGCTGTACACATACCATGCCTAAATCAATTACTGTATGCTAATACAGAGGAAGAGAAGAAAATTCTCAAAAATTCATACAAAAGTAAGCTACAAAATGCTTGAAACTTTACATTAAGACACTATGTTTTAACTTCTTGATGCACATTTTTATTAGCACACCATTCAGTATACTCCTGGAAAAGTCTTAGCTGTGGTGTCACTATGATCAACAGCAACTTGGATACTCCTGCAGGGAAGTATGAGCCAAGACCTTTGATTAGCATGGAGTGCTGAATGACTGTTACTGGCTGTAAAAACAAATTTTGCCCAAGTAACATTAAAAATAGTTTCCTAGTCTAGCCACCAAATCTAAGAAAGCAATTTTAAAAGAGTGATCTTTACAGCTGAAAACAGACAGATGGTAGTAAAGAATCTGGGACAGACTCTCTTTAGAGATGTTTCACTAGCTTCAGAAAGGACACCTATAGAACACATTTATCTGTGTGCTGGCATTTAACAATTGTGCCAAGAAATCTGAAAGCTTACTTCCATCCCTACATTATTTTATTCCATATTTAAACATATTATTGTATCAGCATAAATTTTAAGTGAAATCTGCATTGCTACATGGAGCCAAGGGATCCTAAAGTTCACTGTTTGAAGTGCACTGTGACCACACCATGAAATTGAAGAGGTAAAATCATTCTGAGCTCATGCATATTTCAATAGAAAAAGGGAGTTCTACTTCCTTGTGGCTCTGCTACCTTACAAATATTCTTCCTGGGTTGTTTTTAATGTTACAAAACAACACTGTTAAAACAACAGAATCCACATACGTGCCTCCACATCTGTTTATATTTTTCAGAGACTCCTGCTCTCACACCTTCCCTGCTACAAACTCATGTATGAACTCACAAACCAGAAGATATTGTTAGTAAATCAACCAAGACTTCATTCAACTTGACATTGGGAGATATTTTCTTAGTGAACCCTGACAATGTTCACGCACACGCTGATAAACTCATTCTCCAAATCTGTTCAGTTGCAATCAAGGCCAAAATACCTGAACAGATTGAAAAAAAACAAATAACTTCTTCAGCCACAATTCTAGATATACATATCAGAGCTAGGTAGTCTTTACACTGTCATTAAGGTGATGAAAGACAAGAATTTTTAAGGCAAAATAAACCAGTTCATGTTTATTAATTTCTCTTGTTTAAAAATAAACATTTATCTTTTAAAAGAAAAAGAAAAAAATACTACTGAAGAATATCCCTCAGAACCCTAAAAGCAGTTTAGAATTCAACATAACCTTTCAAGAGTTGAGTTTTCACCTAAACCGCCTTTCTTGCTTTGACTCACAGACAGCCAACACAATTTAGAAAGTTTAAAAAAACTGGCATATTTGTCTAAAATCCCTAATGGATCTCAAAGTACCATTGCCATGGTAACCTGTGAATAACTTTATCCTAGCCTTTGCCAATTACACAATTTTCTGGCTCTTGATATCCAACACATTCTTTATGCCATAAAAATGGTAGGGTTTGGGGGTGGGGAAATTATATTGGTCTTATCCAACACATACCCTCTTGCTCAGTCCTGGTCATTTCTTCTAACTTCTTTTGCTTCAGTGTGTCTACCACATCTGCAAGGCTTCCTTTGCGGCGTTCTGGTGTTCCAAAATTAACACTGCTCATTAGCTCACTGCGGTCACGACCTCCTTCGTCGGGCTTGTTTGGTGAGGTAGAGGTATTTCGGAAGGAATACAAGGAACATAATTTATTACTCTCTGACTCCTGCAAAGAAACAATACAATGTGAAAACAGGCTATCTCAAACACGTAAAAGTTGAAAGCATTATTTACTAGTCTGTAATGCTAAAGAGCCTACATGTATCCTTCAGTTTCTAAAAGGAGCATTATGATTTTAATTTCTTCGTTTCAGTGTTTGATGGGGGCTCTTTTATTCCTTAAGGTCAGTCCTCTTCATGCTTTTAACAAACTTACTTCATGCCTGAGATACCCCCCATCAAGGACTTAACTTGTCAGAAACAAGTCACTTCAACACTTTTTTCAATTAGTGTGTTAAGGTTCTACAGTTTTATTTAGTTCCTTAAGTAAGGGCAATACATGTAGCACTGAGAGAGAAAATACAGGCAAAGACAAATTACTCCTGAACAGAACCTCAGCTAATGAAAAACAATGTAACTTTAAAATCAGAAAAATAGTTAGGCTAATAATGACTGAGTAGCAAGTAATCTACTTCGCAGCTAAACAAAGCTTATGCAATGTTTCTAATCATGGTCATTCACTGCTTTTTAAATAAATCCCTTTTCTTAAAGAATTATGGCTATGATGCTTCTAATATACAAAAGGAAATGTTACTTTCTAGGCTAACACAGACAAGAAGGAGCAAGGAAATAAGTTTATGGCAGAACAAGTCATGCATGCTAATACATAAATATTGAGATTACATGTATCGGAGAAGGTGTTATATAGTCAAAGACACAGAAAGAGAAGTAAAAATGGTTCATATCCCTTGGCAATAGATAACACGTAGCATTTGAGCAATAAGCTAAAAAAAACAAAAGGAACCCAAAAGCAACAAGTAATGTCAGTTCTCCTCAGTTTCATTATATCACCCAACAGTCAAGCCCATCATGACTGTCTCTGGCTCAGACTCCTTATTCTCCCAAATATAGATGCAACATTCACACATCTCCATTTTCACTCTTTCAGCTAAAAAGAGCACATATTCTTCAATTTGCCCTCAAAAACTCAACCAAGGGAATTTCTCACACGTCTCTTTCCAAAAGTACTGTTTTATTCTAATTCTTAATAACACAGGGCTAGGAGTGCTAAAAATTTTGAGGAAACAATATTAATTGTATTTTGTTGATTATATGCCTAGAAATGCCAGTGTGCATATTCAGTGCCATAAAACAGATTTTCTCTAAAATTAAAGTGTAATAATAGTGCCAATATATTTAAGAATTAAGAGATTAATAGTTCTATCAAAACTCATTCTCCCAATGCACAGTGTTTCCCATGAACAATAATATTCCTAATATCCCATGAGTTGAAAATGCCTCTCTATAGAGTGCTGAAGAAATTTGTGTTTGGAAATCTCCCAGGTGACACAAGCTCTGAAGAAAGCCAGACGAGAAAATGTTAACCATCAGTAACAACACAAGACATAAATCTGCTTCAGCCCTGAATGGATTAAGAAGTAGCTGTGCAGTGTAACAGAGGGAGCAACACTAACAATGAGCAAGTGTGGTAACTAAGGGCTGTGGACTGCATAGAAGGTGGTGGTGACAAATTGTCATCAAACACAGCAGTATATGATCAGCACAGCACTATTATTGCCTTTGGAGAAGGAGGCAGCATTTGCTAGTGATGATGAAAATGTATTTATTCACTAAAAAAGGAAAGTAGAAGATGCTACCACATCCCAGCAGCAGCAGCAGCACCCTGTCAACACGGTAGGAGTAACAGAGGTTTTGTAAAAGCAGACAGAAAGTGAGGTGACATTGACCAAAAACTTTACTTTCATTCTTGCATCTATCAAACATTATAGATTTTTTCATTCAATTCATTTGTATTCATTAAAGAATTAAACATCATGAAGAACAACAATAGCTTAGACGCAGCAGGTACAGAGCTGAATTTATCAAGTTGCTGTCAGAGAAGGGAGGTTTTCTTATCTTCAATTGTTTCTGAAAACTACTTTGCATTTTTCTTAAAACTTGGTCTAAGTTACAATAGAGATGAAAAAACTTCTCTAACATTTTTCAGATTTAAAATTTCAGTTTCTATAATACATTTTTCAATGAGAAATTAGTACTTTTAATATGGCATTTTCACCTTTGAAGACTAGTGTAAGAGCAACTCATTAATTTGAGGGGATCAAGTGCACTCTCAGTAAACCTGCAGATTACACTAATTTGGGAGAGTGTTGATCTGCCTGATGGCTTTACAGAGGGATCTGGACAGGCTGGATCAATGGGGCAAGGCCAACTGTATGAAGTTTAACAAGACTAAGTGTTGAGTCTTGGAGAAGAGTGACAGGAAGGCTGCCTGGTGGAAAATGACCTGGAGATATTGATGAGCCAGCATTGTGCCAAGGTGTCCAAGAAGGCCAGCGTCATCCTGACTTGCATCAGAAGTGGAATAGCCAGCAGAACTAGGGAAGTGATTGTCCCCCTCTACTCAGCACTGGTGAGGCTGCACCTCAAGTACTGTGTTCAGGTTTTGGCTCCTCTCTACAAGAAAGACATTGAGATGCTGGAGCATGTCCAAAGATGAAGCTGGTAATGGTCTAGACCACAGGTCTTATGAGGAGGGGCTGAAGGAACTGGGGTTATTTAGCCTGAAGAAAAGAAAGCTCAGGAGAGATCTTATCATTCTCTACAACGACCTGAAAGGAGGTTGTAGCAATATGAGTGTTGGCCTCCTCTCCCTAGTAGCAAGCAACAGTACAAGATGAAAAGGTCTCTAGATGTGCCAGGGGAGGTTTAGGTTGGCTATTAGAAGAACCTTCGTCACTGAAAGATTTATTAAAGACTGGAATAGACTGCCCAGAAAGGTGGTTGAATCACCACCCCTGGAGGTGTTTAAAAGATGTGTAAATGTGGTGCTTAGGAATACAGTCTAGCACTGGGCTCGACAGAGCTAGTTTAATGGTGGGACTCAATGATCTTAAAGGTCTTTTCCAACCAGAATGATTCTGTGGTTTTAAAGGAGTTTGTTCTCAAGAAAGCAATGTCATCTTATAGTACATGAAACTTACCCATCAGGCTCAATGCAGAGATTTTTATGCTCTTAGCAAGGAACACTAAATCTACTGTTTAGGCCAGAAACAAGAAGCAAAGGCTAAACTGTGGAACAAGTAGAAACGACAATGTTCTTCCTCCTGATAACCACCTTCTCCCTCATCTAAATGCATTCATGGTCTAGCACAAAGTTCATTGGCTGCTAACAGAAGACTATCCAAGTCCTGCCTCCGACAGGCAGCACATCCACATTTCTTTTTCTTGCCCAAAAGACTGCAAGGTCCATAATGAAAATGAGACAAGTTTAAACTCCATGCAAATTATGTACCTTTAGAGAATGAAGGCAGAATGACAGGCTTTGTGAGAATGAGGATCTGTCCAATTAATAGAGTATTTTATATTGTCAGATTCTTGGGTAGAATATGTAGAATACATGTAGAACAAAAATTAAAGAATAAAAGGTATTCTTAATACTTTTTGTTCTGTTTAGACCTACAGCTGTAGTACTGGGGTCACTAAATGGCTAACGCATTTGCAATGTATTATCTGAATTTGCAGCCTAAGAAACCCAGCAAGGATGGCTTTCTAAGCCTCATCTTCTTCTGAAATCACAAACAGTTAAAAAGAGTGGCTGAGGATTCAGCAGGACAACTGCACAAACTGAAAGGCAATCACGGAATTCAATGGACAAATGGAAAAACTGTAGACAAGTTCACTGTAAATACCTTCCCTAATAATACCAGAACTCAGGTAGAAAAATCTAAATCGGCTGCATGTACAATTATCTACAAGAAACAAAACCAATTCCCATGCATTCTAGAGTTCTAGATACATTTGAGAATAATCTACAAATTAAATGTAGCTAAAATGAAACATTCAAAAGGCTTCAGAGGAGTTTTATAGTATATATATATATATATACGATCAGAATTGACAGTTTTATTCCTATCTATCTACTGTTGGCAGCTTTATTTTTTATTGCAACCATATGAATAGGTTGTATTGACCTCACATTCATGGTAAACTAGACAGTTCAAAAACAATGGGTCAAGGGAAACATTTCTGTTATGTTTTTTCTAGAAAGGTGACTCAACTGTATTTGAAGGGAAGTTGTTACTGCAGTGTTCGGTGTGTTGAAAATCAAATAAAGGTTGCAGGAAATCTATGAAGATTTTAATATCCTTAGCAGACCTTATAATCTCTTGTGGACCAACGCATGTCATGTTTATGTCCCAGCACCTCACCCACTGTGTGACCAAAAATGCAATTATAACATGCATCACATGCAGTCCTACCTATCACAAGTTAATTTGCATAGACATTCACAAGCAGCATGCAGGTACCCGCCTAATACAGCTGAAAAATACAACCCTGTGGCCTAGGCATCCTCTCAAGAGAGATTAGTGGATCATGTGTGTTGCCCCGGGGGAAGAGGTATAGCATACCTACAAGTTTTTTGGTGGTCTTGCTTTAATGCATAAGTTACTCTCAGTAGAAAATTTAAAGTCCAGAGTGGAAAAGGACCACCACACTTCTTATCACAAACTAAGAAAATAAAGGAAAGCAGAACCTGGTTCTTTTGTATATGGGAGGATTCAGTAATGAGAAAGATTCTATCTTTGAGAAGATAGTTTGACCTGAAGAGAGGAAAGAAAGGATACTATTAAAGGTTTTTTTCATGCTTTTTCCAAAAGCATAAAAGAAGAGATAAAGACAAGTGAAGTGCCTAGCCAAGATCAACTCAAATGTTTTCATTTTGGAAAATCCAGCTGAACAATCCATCACCATTGATGAAAATTCTCCATATAAGTCAACTTTTCCCAGCACAACTGATTATACTTAACAATAAAACAGGCAAGAGACTATGATTGATATGAATGTCCACTTAACGTATTCGGACACAATCTGGTGTCCAAAATAATCTAACAGCTACATAATACACTAGGCAACTAACATATACCTGAATTCTCAGGTTTAAAATTAATGTATTTCTGTAAAATGGCATTTTAAGTCTAAACTTGAAATAATATCTTCAACACATCACAGCCTTATTGAACAGTGCATTTTTCAAGGTGTGTGATTCTTACTGATTTAAGTGATTTCCATGTAAGAAGGGAGAAAAAGGAAAATGTGTTAGATAAAGGGCAAATATTTAGTCTATGGACAAAAGACTTAACACAGAGCATGCTTCCTCATCCAACAGTGGTGGAATCCAGTCACATGAAATATTTTAATCTTGACTATATTAGGATTAATTCAATTTTCAGCCAAGAAATAGAACAATACTGACATATTAATAAAGAGTCAGTATAAAAAATATATGCCCATCTGAAGTACATTTTACTTCTAATAAGAATGGAGTGCCTAGAAAAGCAGAACTTCAAGAAAAAAGTATGTTAGCAAAATTTTGAATTTGGTCCTAAGAGAAAGTGTTAGGCAAAGATATTGCTTATTACAGATAACATAACAGAGTAGGTTCCTTCTCAGTTTGATACAGTGACATCTGATGCAGATTGTTTAGGATACCACCCTACCTTTGCTAGACTTACACAACTATCCTCCCACTCACACACTAATACTGGATAAATGTAGAAGGACAATTTATGCCTGTACCAGAATACACAAGGATATTGCACAGGAAATTTTGCCCACCACAATGGTGGCATTTCCAAACTAGCCCTTAATAATTGGCAAAAAATAAAATTTGAAGACAGCTTATTGCTCAAAGTTAGGCACCAGTCTGACTACCTAAGGAACAAGATGTGAAATGGTTCTACATCTTAACCTTTCTTCGTTACCTTACATATCAGACATAAAAGTGTTTTTAGTTGTAAAGGTATTTATTTGCACAGATGAATAAACAGAAAATCTTACTGCATAGCAGCTGAAGACCAAAAATTAGTCTGGACCACTATTCTAGCTGCTTACTATTCAGCAGGGACAAAACTGAGGCTATTTTTGAAAACCTGGGCTTTAATATCAAGGTAAATAAGGGGCATTTTTCCTGTATATATTTCCTTGCCAGCAACTAGCACAGGCAAACCTCTATTACAGATCATTCAAATGTTTTGACAAAATATCCCTATGTAATAAATACCTATATTTAGCCACTAAAATTTAAGAAGTAGGTTTCAGAGGGGACAAAATGCAGAAAAATAAATAAATGCACAAAAGACAGTAAACCAGAAATTAGTAAGGCATGAATACTGAAATATTACACATGGCTCACTCAGGGATAGGTAGCCCAGGCATGAAATCAGTTTTACTGACCCCTAAAACCTCTACCTGTTGCTCTACTCATATGTCACCAAGAAAAAAACATTAAGATTTCCAGTGCAATGTGGTAGAAGCTTTTCTAGGTGTATTCTTGGCCCTTTTCATGTTAGACAGACAGCGTACTTCTTTAACCAATCCCAAATTTTCTTTGTATATATGTGGTCCAACAACAGCTTCCTTAATCCCACCAGCCTTCCAGGCTGCCTGGTGTAAACAATGAATGGCCTGTTGACCATTCCTTTTCGAGTTGCTGCTAACAGCCCACGTATAGTTTTGCTAAGGGCAGAAACAATTCTGAATAATTACAAGCAAAGGCTTAGTATAAATAAAGAGGGAGACTCCTTGTGACTAAGTACATGGTGTTTTCTTGACATTCCATAATAATTCCTTTAAAACTGTTACATTAAGATAACATGTATAAATATTTCAGTGTGCCTCCTACTCTGAGAAAATGATTTTTCTTAGCATGCACATTCACTAAATTTCACAAGTAAAATGGTAAAATTCTTCAAAAACTGAGCTGCTTAGCTTCTGCACAAAGGAAGGAAAATCTTCATGCTTTCTCAGAAGTTTCTGTTGAAAAGGAATTTAATAATAATTTCCTTTATTGTTGTAAAAAAGGTATTTTCTTGTGTATTTACATTCTGAAAGTTTAAGTAGTTAATTTTCCCACCAGTGGTCCCACTGGTTTTAACAGGACAAATGAGGATACTGCTGTAAGTGATGTAAATAAAGGTACAGAGAGTCAAACCTGTATTTTTCATATCAGGAAGCTAATGTTTATAGCAATACATGCAAACTGAACCATGAGCCTACTTGTGTCAACTTTTGTGAAGCCCTTTCACTTCCAAAATAGAGCAAACACACACAAAATAACAGTCCTATTGGTGAAAGATTGTAGGCTACAACAATATTCAATATTCTTGCTTCTTCCTCTGAATGGCCAAAGTACAAAATATGGGGCTGCGTTTTGGGGCTGAGAAGGTACATCTCTGTTTGGGAACTCCACAATCATAAGCACATATCTGGTTTGGGACAGATCTCTGTCTGGGATCCTCGTAAGGGTTAAGAACAGAAAAACAGTCTGGTGAGCTGGATTCACTGGGCTGGAGCCTTACAAGGGGGGAATGCACGAGGCTGTGGATTTAATAAAGAGATGCTGCAATTTCTTTATGGTGGCATTTATGTTTCATGTAAGGATGACAGAATTCTGTCTCAAAGATAGAAGCACTCTGAAGGTGAGAAAAGAGGAACTTGGGAACTGAAACTGTGGGCTGTACAAAATCATGGTCACAGTGTTAGCTGGAAATTTAAGAATCACTACTGTCAACTTTGATTGAAAGTTGACGACTGCAGTCCTACTCAATAGTCAGAGACAAAACTGTTTCTGTAGGAGTTCAACTGCAATCACAGAGTGAATGGCCAAGAAGTAGAAAGCGAATACTACTAACATAAAATGCGTTAGCTGCATTGCCTATTTCCATGTGGATTAGGCTTTTCTGTTATAAAGGGATATTTATCTGTCTCTGCATTGAATGGGACACATGTAAACACCCCAGGAAAGTTGGATATCCAGAGTGGTTTTGAGTCCAAGTACTAGAGGCATGCTGGCACTTGGAACTAATCTGGAGTTAACATATAATGAAAGCAAATGTTTACAAAATCATTTCCAATCATTACATTAAATAAGGTTTCCCATTTTGAGGAATTTAATTAAATACAATTAAGATAAATTAAAAATCTAAGTGATCATTTCCAATTCTCATCCGATTAAAAAAAACAACAAAAGTTTTATTAAGAAAGATTTATCTCAATCCAAGCCTTGAGAATTACTGCTATGAGCTATTGAGAGAACATCATTTGTAAAGTCTCAGCAAATTATGCTAGTGGGAGGGCAAATGGTAAGTAATGGAATAAAACCTCAAGTCTTTAACTCAGCATTTACTCTGATAAAACTTACACAGATTTCACTGCCAAAGTATAGGCTGACTATAAAAGGCTTGCGTTTGGTCTTTGATACACAACTAAAAACCTCAAGCAGAAACAATACAACAGTAAGCACTAGTTCAAAGCCAAGAAATAACATGTTAAACTAAGGGGGGGCAGGGGGGGGGGAAGAGGAAGATAGCTTCAGTTTAGAACATAGGTTTAAAAATTAGATTATGTAATAATCAGACATATATGGTATGACTATGGCCTTATGAATAGGCCAGTGCAAGACTGTATATCTTTGGAAGGAACAGGCAGGGACTTCCCGTTGGTTGTAAAATATGACCACTTAATTGCAGTAATCTCTTCATACTCAGTTGTTGCATGAAATCAAATTAATCCAGGTACTTTTGGGTAGAGATATTTCAGAAGAAGATTTTTATAATTTTTCAACTATGTGATTTAAACCCTTTTCTTTACAAATGAGCAAATCCACGAAAAATACTGACACGCATTTTGCTCCATTCCAGAAGAAAAAGTAACTTCAAAATTCTTAAATGCAACGACCAATCACTTCTATATGGCAATCAACTCACCCTCAAATGATATGCATAGACTCATGTGTGCTGTGGTAATATTTAGATGCTAAGGATTTTCTTAATTATCCAAATACCATATGTCCTCACTCCCCGTGTTTAGTATTGGTAGTAAATCACAAGAATATTGAGACTTTATGCCCTGGATTTTGGTTAAATGCTCTTATTAAGGAAAAACTAATGGACAACCATTTACAGAATGAGTATTTAGACATATTTTCATCTAAACTGAAACTGAATATGCATTGTGATCAGTCCCAGCTGATTAGCACTGTTTACCTTTTGGGTAAATAAAGAAGTATTTTTCTCAGAAGCTGCCAAATAAAACAAGGATTGTGTGGCTTGGATATTCCAGACCACTTTGTATATATCCAACTTCCTCCTATTGGGTTGTCTTAGTCATCCAAATTATAACCGGATCTATTGTAAATATCAAAATACTAAAATTTGTATTTATGTTTTAGCAATATCAAATGAACATGGAAATCCTTCTCTGTATATAGTTACGTGACATGTATTACATGCTTTATGTTTCCCTTTTAGCATTTGCAGAGGAATGCGTGCAGGAAAGCAGCCTGCTGCACAGAGTACTTGTATTTCTTTAAGGTAAACACTGATGAAACATTTGGAAGATTGAAATAAAAACAAGACATTTATGAGACATAAAGGTATCACATAAAACTGTTGTGAATTACAGTAACATTGGCTGAATCCCAGAAGAGATAATCCTTATAAACATGCAGGAATGTTGTAAACTG
Organism: Apus apus; assembly: GCF_020740795.1. Taxonomy (NCBI): domain Eukaryota; kingdom Metazoa; phylum Chordata; class Aves; order Apodiformes; family Apodidae; genus Apus; species Apus apus. The sequence goes on from NC_067286.1 coordinate 13,564,890, forward strand.
TATATGAATGTCAGTGATACAGTACATTAGGAGATTCGTATTACACTGGGTGCTGTGTAAGTCTCAGGCACTGGATTTTTCATGGCCTCAAAGATTAAAATAAATATATGCAGTATCTTTTCTTCCTCCACGAAGACATTTTATGTACACAGTTTTATTATGCTGAACAAAGATACCAAAGTCTGTTTTTTCTTGAGCTGTCAAAGTACAAAAGAAATGCAAAAAGTCCTTGCACAGATGTAGTAAAGTGCTGGATTTTATCTTTTGGCAGGTGCTCAATATGCAGCCCACATAATCACATGTTAATGACTGGAGTGTGTTAATCAGCATGCATACCTGATTCCTTCTTGCCCAAGGAAAAAAAAAATTAACAATTTACAGCATGTTAATGCTTCTACTTCTGAAAAAATTCATGTCAATATACTGAAGTGAATTAAAAACTTCTCAGAAATTGCTTTATAAAAACTAGGAAATGTTAAAATAAGAGAAAGGAATAAAATTACTACAGGTTTAGATGAGTATAAACAGAAAGTCTTTCACAAAGAATTCACGTGATGATTAATTCTTTTTAAATACAGTTCACCCTAGAATATAGGGAAAGGTTTAAAATAGACCTTGCTTTTGGAAAGAAAAATGTGGTGTCAAAATGAAAATAATGCAAGTATACCAGGCATGCCAAAAAGTGCAATTATGTGATTCTTTTTCAAATAAAGTAAATTTTCTGTTTCACAACCCCCATTAAGTATATTATCCTGTACACTTTTAGGAAATTGTTTTATTATTTTCAATATGAAATATAAACATATTTTAATGCTAAAGCTAGTAAAAGTCCTTGATCTTTCAAAACTTTAGACATGTGCTTAACATGATAGTTGTTGGTAGTCCTAATAAAGTCAAGGACATACCTGAATGTTTTTTAAATTAAAAAAAAAGCACTTAAAAAAAAGTATTTCTACATTTTCTGCAATTTATTTATCACAGGAGTCTATTTTATGGAAAAATACCACATCAGCTGCTTTTTCACACCCTTTATTTTCAGCCAAAACTTTGTGCCCATGCAATTACATGTGAAGGTATTTCTCTCTTAGTTAGATAAAAATGCTGATGCACTACCTGGCAGGCAGAAATAATATCACAGGCACAGTAGAATTGCTTTTGATCATCACAAAACTCAGATTTGTACATGTAAATAACAGCTGCATGAACAATTTAGCACATACAGAATTGCCAGAGTTTAGTGCATTTATATTTGATGCATTTTCTGTGCTCATATCCAGCCCATAAAAGAACTAAAAATAACATTTCAAAACATGTAATTGTATCTATAACTTTCGAGAATCTGAAGCCATGAATTTAGCTAACAACAAACACACAGTGTTTAGCATCTGTAAACATTTTTTTATGATCTTTCCTAAAAACCTGAGTTTATTTTTTGTAAAGGGAAGAACTTGCAACAAGAGAAGGTAGCAACAAGGAGGATGGAAAGGGGGAAGGGAGTGACAGGATTGTGCTTGTTATATGTAGAGGCAGTAAGCACTGAAACACTCAGACCTGCAAGGTACCCCTTATTTCTGCCCTTCTGATGCTAGCAGTTTTGCTAAAGCTATATAAAGTTAAATTTGATACTTGGCGATATGAAATGATTTTAAAAGAAACAAATGCAAGTGGCATTAAGAGATCTTCACTTTTCCTGCTGCATATACAAATCTGCTGGCAGTACAGCTGAGACATGCACACAGACGCAGTGGAAAGGTAGCAAGCCTTCCACCCCTTTGGTGAGAAGTCAACAAAAGACAGAGACTTGACATAATTATGAAATGTATGTCAGTGTTGCAATTTGAGATAAAATCCAATGAGATGCATTTTGTTTATAAACCCAAAGGTCTCTGAAAGATGTTACAAAATTAAGGAAATGTAGCAGGTATTTGGAGGTAATTTAACTTGTATATGTATATGTTTGTTTTTCCTCATTCACAGGAAAATAACACCCATCCTTTAGACGTGACTTGTTGCTGTGGTTCCCTGTAACAGCTTCTCACTGCATCATACCAAGTAACAGTAGAGCAAAAATACATGGATGCCCTCATTCTGTGCATGAACATGCTGCCTATATACCCCCTATGGTGATGGGCAGAGGAGGAACATCAGCAGTAAAAGACAAGAGCACATCATCATGTATAGTGACAGGCACAGTGCCTGGAAGTTCCTCACAAACCCTGTCTGTTACCAGATTGTTATACTGGGATTGGAGATAGGAACAGAATTTGCCTCTCTCCTTTTCTTGGAGGGTGGGATTCTTGGAGAAAGAGTCCAAATTTCATTAGGTTAAAGCTGCTTAAATTTATCATTCACAAGGTCCACATCTAGCCTTTACAGTCATGGGAATACACCATTTCATTCCTCTAAGAGGTTTAGGCCTTTTGTCCATCTAATTTTATATCTTGTATTTGTATCTTGTGTTTGTTGATGGCACTGCTTTCTACTGATACTTCAGAGAAAAAAAAATAAAAAAACTTTCACAATTTACCTCACAAGCTGTGTGGAACTCTGTATGAAAATGGGGACCATTCCTGATTCTCCAGTGAACAAAGCACAAATTATGATTCTCGATTTCTTTGCCTATTTACTATTAAGTGTATTATTAGGATATAACAATTCATTTATAATTACATTCAGCAAAAGTAAGTATTGTTGGCTTTCCCCACTCATCCTCTCAGTCTGTTGCTGCAAGAGAGCCAAGATTTGGATGCACTTTAAAAATTTGACTGTATTACTTGCCTGCTACTCTTTGTCCATGTAAGAGAGCAGGACAGTTTCCTTATTATCTCATCATCTTTGTCCTCTTCCCTACAGTCCACTGCAGCAAATGGATACATCCTTAGCCTGAAACAGTTATTTTTTTCTAGTAGAACCACAAACAGCAATAAATACCCATATATCTAGGTATTTTTACATTAAGATCCAGTTAGAAATATATACAGAACCTTTTCAGCTCAGCAATATGAAATTTCAGAAATCTTTTGGTTGTTTCATTTTCTCCCCACTGTAACATCAAATTGGCTGGTGATGCGATACTCACAGTGTAAGTCATTACAGGTCTGACGTTACAGTTGTTACACATTGCTGAATCTGTCAAATGAAAAGGGAGCACAAAGGGAATTTCCAAATGCAGCTGCTATTTCCCATTTGTTACATCCTTTTATTACACCATATAAGTACACAGCTGGGAAATACTATAGAGTGGGAGTTAAAACAAAATATTTTGGCTTCCAGACATTCAGAATACACAAAGGACTCAGTGGAAAGCAGTGCCTGATATCAAAAGGGAGTGAAAGTTTGAAAACATTTCTAGCCAGTGTGGTTTTTTATGATAATACACAATGTAGTTTAAAGGTATCTTAAATTACAGAAAGTGCTGCACACCATAAATGTTGGAGAAAAAAATCCCAGTCTCTTTTTTCAAATTGCCCTGGTACAACATCTTGTTTTCACCTAAGATCTGTACAGCCCTCGTAGCATGTTATGATGCACACTGTGTGCTGTCACAGATTCCAGTGAACTCCTTAGTAGTTTTAAGGGCATAAAGGATGCAGGATTGTGCTCTTAATTAAGTAACACGTAAAAAAGGGCGGTTTTTTTCTTCCCCACATGTCGACACAGCATTCTTTGATTTTACCATCTTATAACCAGACAACACAAGTTATTGATGCATTTTAATGACAGCACTACTGTCTTTGCTTCCAGTGTAAATGGTACGAGCAGGTGCTTCTTCAAATCTGCTTTGAAAGGATGTGTCTGGGAAAGGTCAGAAAGCACACACCTTCTGGGAATTCGATTTTATTAAGTAGAAAATTGGTCACTACCCCAGCACCTATCTCAGAATTGCCCAACCCACCTTCTGGAATTTGTTTTTCTGGAAAAACACTCCAACCCTCCCTTTAAGGAGTATGAAATTGCCTTCATTGGGAAAACTGCAGGCACCTCTGAATTCTTTCCTAGCAATATTGATACCTGTTTGGAGACTGTGTTTTTTCAGAGAAACTTTATATAATTCATTGAGGCTTAAAGGTTTGCTCATGAAGGACATAAATAAAGGAGAAAAAAAAAAAAATAAAAAATCCCAAACAAGTTACCCTAAATGACAGTCTCTCAAGGAGAAAAAAAATTTCACTACTTCACTCTTGTGATCTAACTAGTCATCTAACTCATCTAAACTGTAAATACACTGGGACCTTGCTCTGTACATTCTAGATCTCTCTTAAGTGCAACCAAATACCATGCCTTAGAACTTCAGTTCTCACTTCTAGCCAAGCCTTGTAAATTATATCCTGCTTTGAGCTGGGCAAAAAAAAGAAATCTGTTTGGCTTAGCTGAGAGCTATCTAAATAAGGATGACCTACATCCACCACCAGACTTAACCCAAGGGAATTGTGGAAACTCCTAATGATTTCCAGGACATTCATCTACATATATGATGGAATATTTACTGCAAAAGAAGAGAAAAAAACCAGAATGCCAAGTCACTCAAGCAAAGTTTATGCACTTGTTCAGAAACATGATAAGCTGAGTATTGATTCCTGCCCATCCAGAGGCACAGCAACCATTGACATGAGAGTGGAGCACTAAGAAATTTGCACTCTGTTGCTGTAAATGTAAATACACTTCAGAGCAATTCAAATGACTACAACTGGTCATACTGCAAGAGGTTCTATCATTCTGGTTTAAGAACTACTTCAGGGCCAAGAACAGCCTGAGCCAAAACCAAATGCCTTGTGGGACTATTAGAGGCTAGGAGTTCATTTCTCTCTGGGACACAGAGTCATTTTATCAATGTAATTAGTGTCCTAAGAGCAGAGTTCCCAGAGTGCACATGCCTTTCTGAATGAACAGGAAAGTAGTGGATAAATTCACATATTTATTTTTTCCAGCAACAAACTTGATCAATCCTTTCTACTCTGCATCCAGCGTGTCCTCCTGATAACATGTAAGTTAAAATTATTCTGATGTGCTTATCGCATTACTTGGGCAAAAAGTGACTCTCCATCCAAAATGAGGTTCCATCTGAGAATTCAGCATAGAGGTCATATATACAACTACTTTGACAAATCACTATCCTATAATTTTTCTTTAAAGCCATGTTTACAGTTCAGTGTTTTTTTTTAATTTTTTTTTTCATGACAGTCACCCAGTGTTTGGAAATGTTTTAGGCCTGAAAGAAAGTTCTGCACTAGGTTAAATTGTTCATTACAGATTAGGTAGCATTTTTCTGGTTTGGCTTAATCATTTGAATAAATTGGATTTTAGAAAGAAAAAACCCACAAAATTATATTAGCAAAATATATATGATTGTAGTGCTATTATGTAATTAATTCCAGGCATCAAAACACATAAGAAGAATTCCAGTGTCTGTGTTGATTAATGCATTAGAATTATTATTTCTAGTCAAATGTGCATTAAGTTTATTATTTAGTGCTGTAAAAAAAAATTTACAGTTCTTTAACCTTATTGAAAGCTGCTGATTTGTACAAAGAAAAAGAAAAAAAAAAACTTGCTGAAAAAAATCTGCCCATTCTATAAAAATACAGAAGGAATTTTACAAAAAGGCAGGGTATTCCTTTTAAACTAACTGTATAAATTTAATGTCTGTGCAAGTCACTTTACGGAGAGTCTAGAATTATCTTCTAAATTTACAGAATACCTGGCTGCTCCACATACCTTAATTCTGCTCCTGAGGAACACATGCAAGGAAAATAAATTGACTGAGATGCTATGCCCATTCAGTCTTCATTCAGTCTGCCCATTTATTGCACAGTTTTGGGGATGCACAGGCAGAATTACAACTGAAAAATCATTTTATCTAGGCTACTAAAAAAACTGTAGGTAATAATTTTGATCATTGGTACCATCACCTATAAGATCTAGAGCAGAAAAGCATAACATAGTTTTTTGCAATCACCTTTCCCCTCCCCAAAAAGTTCTAATTTCCTATAAATACAGCAGAATGTTTTGTGTCACCTAAATGCCAGCTTCTTTGTTATGGTGTAAAGCTATAATATTCTAGAATTAGTGGGTTCTATTTCTGAGACACAAGTAAAAAAACACATTAAAGTTTCTTCCTTCATCACAACACTTTTCAGATGACTAACAGTTGTGAGCTACATCCTCCTGTCAGAAATTAATGCTTGAATATATGAGCTAGAGAGGTTATGACATAAATCAAGGAATGAATGAAAACATGATAAACAGTTGCATTTCCCTTCCGAAGGTGAACTCATCAAATGACCTCATTCATATAGACCTGTATACTTAAGAAGATTATACAATTGTAATTTACAATTACACCATATTGATGTTGATCTATTGCTAACACTGACACTTTAACATTTAAAAAGCTTTACACTCATGAAGGATTATACTGAACATGTCTTTCAAAATGGAAGTGAACAGTCTTTTACAATAATAATTTAGAAAGCCACTGTGAGAACTGTAAAACTCACCATTCTGTGTTGGGCTGAGATGACTCCATCCCACTCAGGGTCTTGTTGGATGGTTGTGACCAGAGTTGGTAGCTCCTCAGAGTGAGGTTTGTTGTGCATTACATTATGTAGAGGCAGATGAGAGGTCGCATGCTGATCATTGTTGCCCTCTTCCTTGTCTCGTGATGCTAAGTCCTGGGTCATTGTTTCCTCTCCATCAGCTGGACATGCAAATGGAGAGGTAGCCTGCTTGGAAGACATTCTTCTACAAAACAAAAAAGCAGACAAAAACCAAAGCATTGGTGTTAAATGAAAAAAAAAATCAGGCTCAAAACAGTCCACTAAAAACATCAGACTTGCCTACAGCAGTTTAAAATTAATCTTACACATTCAACAAAAGTATGGGTTTGGGCGATCTGGATCTAAAACTGAGACAAAGTATTAATTTATGCCAATTCAAGGTCAGGGTTAAGTTATATTATGTCAGTCTTTTCATTTAGACTTGTCAAACAATATTGTTTTCTCCAGTCATAAGAAAATAGTGATTTTATTGCTATTTACATGTTGATTTTGCATAAGAGTTTCGGCTGTTAAACTCTTACTCGCAGGAGCAATAGGAAGGTTATAAGCAAACATTTAAACGAGAGAGCCCATCATGATTCATTTCCTGCAAGCTGAAGAGGTTTTCTGCACAGACGAGAATTTTTAAATCCATTTCAAGTCTGCTAAATAAGTAATTTTGCTGTTTGTTTAAACCTGTATCTTCTCTTAACATATATAAAACTTCACCCAGTTTTACCTTTTGGAAAGTGTTTTGAGAAGTTCATGTGAAAAGTGTTCTAAAACACAACAGTTTATTGAATGAATGGACAATATGTGAGTAACATTTTACAGTAAAACTCTAAATGAAAATCTAAAATAATTACGATCCATTTCATATTAGGCATCAAGTACAGGATATAGCTCAACAAATTAGTTTGACTTAAAAGTGTAATGAATAAATGCATTGATTTATGTTAAATGTATTTTCCTAATAATGGCCTCTTACTGCCATCTTGTATGCAAACACAGCTTTCACCACACTTTCTGCACTTAGATGAAAATAAAACTGACTTCAAGTCAAAATCTGAAAACACTTTGTTTAAAATTTCCAATAAGATTAACTGCAACTGTTAAAACAATCATTAATAAACTTGAAAGAACACATCTAAAATATATTAGCTATTTTCTGAGGCTTTAGTAACTTTAGAACATCCTTGACACTGAAATTGCTGAGAAACTAAGGAATAAGATCTTCATCTTAATTGCTTTTTAACAATAATTGATTTCATACCATTTCCTTAAAAATGCACAAATCAGTTAACATAGGAAACCACATGAGCATTTTTCAAATTAGCAAATCATTAACTTGCTAGTACTGTTTCTACAGACAAATAAATACTGATTAAAGGGTCTGGAAATCTGAGACTAACAGTTAAATTTACAAAACTGTCACATGCTTTCATGAATATTACAGTGAAGGAAATATCAAGTGCTAAGAAAAATAATTAAGTTAATTCCAATTTAAACAGTAGTTTTTATGTAGCAGCCTGTGTTTCACATAGGATTTAACAGCTAATGCTAAATTTCTCACAATTAATGAGGGAGTTCAGATTTAGTATCCTACAGTGAAAAAAAAATTAATATAGGATCAACTAATCTAATTATGTACAGTTCTATATGAAAGTATTACAAGCTTTGAAGTGCTTTGAAACATATTAAAACACTGATACCTATTTAGAATAAGCATTCTGTAAATAGAGATAATCCTGTCTCTTAAACTCGGTACTGGTGGGAGAAAAAAGGCTGGCATTTTCTTCAGGGAAGCCTAAGTGGAAGTGGGAGTCTAATATTAACGTTGCCAATAAGCAGAACTGAGGAATTTAAACCGTGTATTGCATTCTTAGTACATTAAAGAATTTGTGTTGATGCTACAGAGAACATGCCAAGAGTTCAACAACCAGCATTATTGTACGTACTTCAGAAGGTTCTGGCTCATCATTACTATCATCCAAGATAAAATAAAAGGTTTAGTTTCCCTTTTCTCACTAAAATAGTGATGCTAATGTAATCATTCCCATGAAAATATAAGTCAATGCTTGATGCAGTTAGAAAAACAGACACAAAAACTGAACAATAAAGGATTTTCCTTTCTTTCACCTAGTCAACGGGTCTCATTCCTGTTTCAAACTGAACAAGCTTCTGTGAAAAGCAATCGCTATGGCTGTTTCTTCACCATAAATTAATCATGATACAAAACTAGAAATGAAAATGTCTCTTAAGAATAATTTCAACTACAAACTGCACCAATGAATAATAGTGCACAATCCTAATTAAACACAACTCTGCAGCTGCAAAAATAGGCTGAATCTGTCCAAAGCTACGAGTTGGCTTTAAAGGCTGGTTTGTTAGGGACTGTTTTCTTAAGGAAGGCTGGGCCCTCAGTCTTAATCAGCCAATAAATTATTTCCTGCAATTACATTAAATAGAAAATTATCTTCAAATTGGGAATGTTAATTGAAAATCAAAATTCAGACTGAAGTTTAGAAATTACATGCTGAATATAATTAGTCTAGAAAGGCTTCACCTCTATTTCATAAACAGGCATTTGGTATTTCCTCAAGTGACCATTCAGTAAAGCTATCTACTGATAATGCACTACAGAGGAAACACTTTTTCTTTGCCATATACACCAATACACTTTCCTCTTCCTCATGATATTTTAAAAACAATTAGTTAAAAGTCTCTATTTATGTTCTGTTTGTTAAGGTGATTATATGGAGAAAAAGGAATTTTGTTAACCCTAAAAATAAAATTAAATTGACAAAGTTTCACTAATAATCTCGGGCCATGCCTAGCAATGTTTTTCTGTACTAGACTAACAGACGTAGTCTTGGTCTAACTGTACTAGGTCTAACAGACCAAGAGCATGGTTCAAGTCCTTTCTAGCTCCACCGACCCCTTTCGTCCACTGGTGCATTATGATCAGACACATTTTTAATACTGCACTTTACTCAGTTATCTGTAGTTCTGGAGCCTGAAGAGAAAGACATGCTCAGGTAGGCCTCCCAGGTACTTACTCTCCTCATGACATAATTTTTGCTTCTGTTTTGCCCCCAGCCTTTTTTAATGTAAATCTGAGATTTAGCACATGAATTACGATCAGAGGTCAGTATTTAAGCATACCTTTCAGGTTTTTCATTGCTAGATTTTAAATATTGGGGTAAAAAGGACAGAGATGTAGGACGCTGCTAGATTAAAACCTCCACCTTCTTTTACCCAGCACACTCATTAACGCAACCAATATACATCATGTGTACCTGTCTTCTGAGGGTCCCAGGTTGTGCACAAAATATTGATTATGCCTGGTTTTATAATCAGTAAAACAAAGTAAATATAACTCTGTGACAGGGTTTTTTTCCAGTCAATTACTTTATGCAGGTGTACTCGTTACCTCTTGTTTTTACTTAAATGGGAGAATTCTGTGCATGGAAGTCAATCAGGTCCAGGTCCAGGCCAGTAGCTTCAAGGTTTCATTGAATTCAAAGGGAGAAGAATCTGGCCCATATGAGTAGTTTGTTTTATGTTAAGATTAAACCATAGAACAGGTTGTTGTGCTAAAAGGTTTTAATGTTCAAATATGAGTATGAGTAGCAGTAAAATTTTAAGCCCTAATAGCTTCCCAATATTACATTTAAAATATTCAAAATTCATTTGCTAAAACCCCTGGTGAGGGGGGGGAGGGAAATCAATATTTGTAATAAATAATGCCTGTAAAAGCTATCAGAAATGTATTAATTTCCATTATAATTTTTTTTTCCTCCTATTATCAATTAAACTCACTCGAATGATTTTTAAAAAAGTTTCTGAAAAAAATATCTCCCTAGTTCTAACCCCTGCAAACAGGGGTTTATAATGGAAGTGCTGACACAACCGTAACTACAGCAGCGCAAATGGTGCCGCTATAATACACAAAATCAAGTTCTATTATTCTAAACTATCCTCACTCGGGGGGTTTTCTTTACTGTGCTCCCAGACAAACTGCTGAAGCATGAAAAATTTAAATGCAATCAAGTGGGTCCAATTCTACTTTACTAGAACAAGTGTCTACAGTGGTACAATCTTAAAAGGAGATGCAACAGATTTGTTTGGTGCTTTTCTTTCTTTTTTTCTTTTTTAGCTGTTTATTTATAATACTGTGCAGTGGAGATAAAATAAGAGAGGAAATTACATTCACATTATATCAGTATATTGATTACACAGCACACAATCAGAAAGAAAACTACATTGTAAAATTGTTGCTTTGGTTAAATTGACAGATTAGCTGAACACAGCAGTCACTAAAGGTGGAAAATATATCTAACAGGTATGAAAAGAAAGTGGAAAAATGCCCTAATTATCTGAAGTCCTATCACCTACACAACTTTGAGAATTAAACAAATCTTGATTTGGATTTTCCGAAACTATAATGAACTCTGTCTCGTTTTGAACTCAAGACAAAAGAAAAGAATGAGATCATGTATCAAAACATCAGTAAACCTGAGGAACTGGACCCCAAGTTTAGTCAGTCTCACTAATGAGGTAATGATGCTAAAACTGAACTGCTAAGGTTTTTTTACCTATGTAAAACTAAACACAGTCCCAAATACCTCCAATCTCTGCATATCTGACAGGATTTTTATTTTGACAGAAGAAATCCTCTCTGCTCTAGTGAAGACTGCCAGTCAGATTCTCAAACCACTGTTTTCCCTTTTTTCCTACAGACAGTGTGTGTTATACCTCTCTAAATACAAATAATACTACCTTTTTTGTTTTGTCTAAAGCTTTCCTATGGTCTCAAATCCTTCAAATAGTGTACATCTTCTTTTTTTGAAACAATTAGATTATAATCCTGACATGAAAGGCTTCCAAGAGCCTTCCAAACCCTAAAATCATCCATCCCTGCTGATTGCTCAAATAATTAAATGTTACAGTGGAAATGATGGCTAGCCCTGGAGTGTTAGCTGCTAGACTTTTCAGAATCAAGCCACATAGTATTAACACAGATAACAACAATTTGATAGCACATACACTATTTCAAAAACCTATAAACTAAGCAATAACAAGATATATGACAAAGCAGACTTGTAGTTGGCTGGAGACTCCAGCTTCTGCTCTGCTCCACCCTCACAAAGCATTCATAAACCTAAAGGCATGTCTACACTGCAGCCACATAAATGACTGCTTTGTAATGCTTAGATATCCAAACTAATTTTAAACAAGCTCATTTCTGATAGCATTCCAAATACAGTGGTACTCAACCAGACTAATTCATCCCACTTTCATGACTGCAGTATAGACATAACCCAGGTCTATAGCTCCAACAGTAGATTGGAATCAGATTAGATTGGAAACACATTCTCTTACAGAGCTTTTATTGAACAGTCTCCCTTCCTTCTCCCCAGAGTGCTTGGTTAAAGTACTTACGTGCATGATTAACTGTAAGTATGCAAGCAGTCCACTCATTTCAAATTGGACTACTTGGTATCAAAAAGTTAAGCAGTCTTCTAAGTGTTTTGGTGACTCTAGAACTAAATAAATTAAGGGAAACCATTTTTAGAAGTGCTCAAAACCTTTTATATATTTCCTTCTAAACTTTTATGCTAACCTGGTGTTCATGAAAAGTAAAATCTAGCCACAGCATCTTAGCCCTCCCCACCTTCTAAGAGAGCAACAAAAATGCAGACTCTTCCTAATATCAAACATGACTTACAGACTCCTCCCTTACAAGTCAGTACTCAGCTTGGGATAAATTAAAGGCATTGTCTACTCTTCCTTCTCTTTTACACCTATGGCACACCTCCTCACTTGGTGTCCCTGAGTCTTCATGGATCCTGAAACTCAAGAACATAGCCATGAAGAATACTTTATGCAATCTATTTTGCAGAGTAGAGGTCTGATATAGAATGGGGTACACTGACATAATTGCACTGAAGTTATTGGAACAACGTCCTTATTTCTACCACTTTATCATACTTTAAACATTCAGGAAAACTGATCTTTATTTTTGCTGTATAAAGATACCAATCACATTAGTGTTCAGATAGACTAAGAAAAAATGAAAATGCTTTGCCAATAGCCAATATATTTCACAGCTCTGCCCCTGTAAAACAATGTTTTGTAGGCATAACTCAGCTATTAGTAAAACTAATGCTGTAATCTGTCTGCCATGTTACGATAAACAGTTATTTCCTAAAATTATGAAATCTCACTTCTGTTTTCAAGGAGCCTTAGTAACAAAAGTGAATAGTTACTAACAGACTCCACTCTCCTTGGACCCCACACCCCAGCATGAATCCCTATGCACAAAACCCATACAAAATGACAGCAAAAGGCAGCAATAGGAGAGAATCTCCCAGTTTCTATTTCCGGCTCTGACTCTGAGTTACAGCAAGGCCTGAGGCAAATCAGCTGAACTGCCTCAAGCTCTTCCTCAGCTTCATTTGGCAGAAATGCTACTATAAGAATTTGCTACAGACAGACCACAAGCAGCATTGCAAGATTAGAGAGTTTATGGTAGTTGCAGGAATCACCTTAGAAATAAAAGGGGGTGGGTGGAAGCAAATGTGATTCAAGAAATTACAGCTTTAATGTTAACTGAGCACTCAAATCTCTAGCTGAAATAAGCATTGAGCTAAACAATATACGAACAGCTTCCAAGATACACACTCAGCCATTCTTACATTTGTTTTTCCAATGCAGACAAATTACCCTTCTGCTAATCCAAATCACAAAGTTTTACTTCAGATTCAGACTTCTGCAAAGCTCAGAGGGTTTGGAACAATTTTTATGCTATTTCTTCTCATTTGTAACCAAACAATGTGGGACCTAAACAGACTTTTTTGGAAAGTCTTTCTCTTACGCTCAGCCATCATAGTGACCATCTCAGCCCTGCAGCCACAGTAAAATATTAGGGCTAGGGAATGAGTTCCTGTCTATATATCTAGTTGTCAAAAACATGAAAATGAATGCAGCAGTGCAGCCCCACAGCCCGTGATGACTTTTCAATGAAAATCCAAAGTTTTTATTTGGATTAATAAAATGCTAAAAATATGACCTACCTTTCTAGTAGGTTAAGTGTTCCTTTCTCTTTATTCACTACCAGGAGCTTTCACTGAAAATGCCTAAGGTGACCTCACATTGAATGCAGTAAAGGGCAGTGAAAGAATAGTCAGTTAGCACCTGGGATGTGCTCATCTTCAGTCACTGTAGTTAATACTTTCTATAGTTTATATTTAGCTGACAATATTGCTGTCACTTTATTTAAACAGCTTGAGACTGTTCTTTGGACTGGAGCTCATATGCTCTGGAATGCTTTGACTCATGAATTGTTTCTCCTGATAATGTTACACCACGTAACCACCTCTGTTTAATTGGTTGGTATTAGCTTCTCAGTGATGACTGCCTTTAAAGTCCTATGACTACACCATGTGTCTCTGGATATCCAATTTCTTACTGTTGGAAAAAGAAAAAGAAAAAAGGCAGTGCTGACTTCCAGCTATCTTTACCAATAACTATGGGAACAAGAGCAAGCATGCCAAGAATTTATCCATCAGCAACTTATTAGGATTTGTTGTTTGAGGCAGCAAGTAACAGAATATACAATCTCAAAGCAATCACTAACAATAAAATAAAAAAAAACAATGGTTGCTATAAATAAGTATTAATTCACATATTTTTATGGAATATTATGACTTAATTGTTTAGTCGAAGGATTATATAAATGGTTTTGATAAAGGATGCCTAAAAATACTGAGAGGAATTTATTTTAGCATGTTTTGACTTTGAGACTTTATACAAAGGACATTAATACATTTTTCTTCCTCCCCCCACCCCCCCCCTACAAAGCCAGTTAAGAACTTGTTCTAATAACTAGAAATCTTCCTGACCACATATAAACCTGACAGACAGAAGTTCCTGAAAGGTTCATTAAGTCCTTTCAATACTCTGATATACATACTCCAATGGTAAGATGGAGTATTCTTACTTCATTTTCTCCTACAGTTAATTTTCAGGAGTACTTAAAATTCTACGTAGCGAGTTAAAACAGTTAATTTTCAATCCTACAGGTGCAAAAACAAAAGGTCATGTGTATTTCTCTGCACCAACTAATTCAGAACTTAAATATTTTCTCTACAGTGAGATTTCTCTCCTCTCCTTCCCTGCTCTCCTTCCTCCTCGCCATATTTTTTGTTTCTTATTTCTAAATCAAATAGGGCACCTCAGTAGACAGTGAAATGAAGAATCAATTTCAGGCTCACTTGTAGCCAGTTGCACTAAACCACCTAATTAGTACCTCCTTGTAACATGAAACAATGGCTCTGCAGCTCAGTTACAGTTTGTGTTTTTAATAAAAAGCCTTACACTACACGTCTGAAAACATTTCTAGCAGGCAAAATATTTCTGATTCAGTAGAGGTTACGCAAACATCAAAGCACTTAAATATAGGTGCCAAACCACATTGCCAGGAGCTCTTAGTACTGTGAGGTACTGCTACCTGACAGCTTGGTGAATATAAAATTACTTGTTTCTCCAACTGAAGACAATCAAATTGTCACCTTCCATTGTAATAATGCACAACTAGGGATCTGTAAAGTGCCAACATAATTACCAGGAAGAAAACAAAACGTAACAAAAATATCAAATCTAAATTTCTCTAAAGGGTAAACACGTCCATCTGGCTATTCACAAAGAAAAGGAGGAGGAGGGATTTTATTTTTACTATCAAATATCCTAGTGTGATTTAGCAATAAGATTTATAAGCCTTTTATTATGTGAAAAAGAAAAACAGCTAAAGAAAGTGATTCATGAAAGACTAAAAATAAACAGGTCAGAACGATGCTGGGATGTTACTCGTGCACATTTTAAGCTACTGCAAAAGTGTCATTAGAGATGCTAGGGATAAGCAAATGTATCTGCATTGTTGTTATTATAAACTCATATATGTGAGGATTAATAAAAATTAATTCTAACTGGCACATCGTGTACTTTGGCACAAGCTACGCGTGACGTGCCACTTGTATTTGTTTGTTTAAATGACTTCACTCTAAGAACTGAAAATGAGGTTTGACCTGCTGATCGCCTCAGAACTGGGATTTTCAGGATATTAAAAGCTAAGGAAAATGTTTCAGGCGGGTAATCTGAATGCATGAGAACTAACATTTTCACCATATACTTCTTTAGGTTATTCAGCAAGTGGCGTACATATTCAGGAGTGTATTTTACGTTAAGGTGATGCAGAGATCTCATAACCAGAAATTGTGGTTTATACCTACAGTAGCTCTTGGCATTCTCTAAAATATAAAAGTGTCCTAGGTAGGATATTAAGTTGAAAAAAAAAAATTCCATCTGCTTCATCGAATTGAAACTAACCTTAAATTCTTCTTGAAAGACTTGCATTATTGAGTAATATCGTGGTTTACCTTTTTCTGTATCAATATTCCAGTCACTACTAATCCATACACAAAGTTCTTGTACATTTATTGATGTAAATGTACATCATCTCCACATACTTTTTAAAGTTTCACCAGTGCTGGAGGAGTAACAAAAGAAAAGAGAAAAACAAAACATGCAATGCTGAGAATTGGTCTTTGACATAATTTTTTCCTCCAAAGGAATATTTAAGAATGGCATTAATGGACAAGCAGCTTCTTTCCACACTCAACAATTGCAGCAGAAGCAGAAGTAATCCTAACTCTTGTGGATAAAGCAGGCACAAGCACTGCTTAAATATGTTGTTACCCTTGCAGAAGAGGTTAAGGAAAAGATTCGAGATCCGATAACCCAGAACATCTTCTGTGCCTTGTCTCAGGTGTTTCAACCCCAGGAGCTCAGGTGCAGCACCAGAAGGCTGAGCTTTGCAACTACAACCTGCTTGCAGGTTTTGGCCATTGCTCTTGTGCACTACACAGTATCACACCACGAGGCACCTTCTTTTCCATTGTATTAGCATATTGATACACTCTGGCTGATATTCCTAATTGTGGCATTGTTTTCAAGGGGCTAAGCAGCAAATTTAGGAGGACAGACCAGGGTACGGGTCAGTGGGAACAGTGGAAGAAAGAAAAACCCGTAAGAATTTTAAAGTCACACGCATTTTGATCAGATAAAACAAAATAGACAAAACGCCCCATTTTCTGCAACTTTGAGAAATTCTGATTTTTGTTAGTCCTTTCAAACAGGCTTTCACAAGTTAGCATTGTGCAAAGTATTTCTTTATTTTGAACTGCATCTCTAGCTCAAAATGATCCTTCCATACTTGTGCAATGGGAACCCTAAAAGGTGTTTACAGACCCCTACAGGAACCACTGCAGCTACTACAGGGATAAAGGACAGGGTAGTCTGAAGCAGCATACAGTTCAGAAAAAGATTGCAGGGGATACTATGCCTATCTGAAGCTATCCAGGAAATACATCAAAAATAGCCCATTTGATTGGCAATGTGGTCAAGAACAAAGCGACAAAGTCTCCCCTCCAAGCCCTCCACTGCTTGGGCTGTGTAAGTTCTCTTGGGAGGGAGTAGATGGGGCCCTTTTTTCTGAATGTTAATTTAATTCCATACGAAAATATGAAAACAAAAGCTAAATAATTGCAACAGTCTAAGAATTCACATAAAACAAAACATTATCTCCTGTATTAATTAAGCTAATCAGTTGCCATTAAGAACTGCAAACAATTTAAAGTTCAATTTACTGAGACTTTGAACCTCCTATCTTTTCACAAGATCCACAGATTAAATCTCTACTAATTTTAACTGCTGTTAAAAAAGTAGAGACATATTCATAGTCTTATTCTTAGTACTACATACTTTACAATACCAAGTATTTTCATTGTTATTTAGTAAAACAAAAAAAAACCAAAAAAACCCATCCCAACTGTTGTTTAATATTAACCAGTTTTCCAATGCAAGTTTTGTGTTCTAAGGAAATTCATTAAGATAATTGGACTAGGCACTGAAAAGAATCAGAGAATATTAAAAAGTAATTGTCACAGGTAAAACTTACACAGCTTCATTATTCAGCTTCCAGCTTGGAGAGATTAATCCCTGCATAGAGCACTCTGAAACTGCATCAATTGCAAAGGAAACTAAACTCTTCCTGTCTTGATTTCAGCTCTGCAAAGTATCACAAAATGTTAGGAAGAAATAATTTGCAGTAACTGAGGACCCTCAATTATCCTATTTTTATGGAAGATTATGGCATACAACATCTGATCTCTAACATGGAGAAGGAAACATGCATAGCAAAATCAATAGCAAGGGTAAAGGTGAAGAGTGCCCAGGCTCTGAATTGCTCCACATTTCCAAGTGTTCAAAGTTCCATGTTAGTATTTTTAAATGTGTCAAAGAATATGACACAGCACAGCTATCAGAATACAAAGAAAAACAGCACATAGACCAAAGGCCCAGTCAAATGAAGTTGTCCGCCAAAAAAAGTAGAAGTTAAAAAAAAAGTCTAAAGTGCAAACTTAAAATATTGACCATTATTTTAAACATTTTTACCCCTACCATTTAAATTCAGTTAGATCTATTTCAAGTTATTTTAGACAAAATATGGTTACCATTGAAATACACAGCACATTGTGGTTTTCATGTCTGACCCATTTTTTCCTATATTTTCAGGATAAAATATATGATCTGAATTTATAAAGAGGACTTGTCTTCCCAAACAGTGCAAATTTTTGCTCAGGGCTATATTTTGTAACAGTTTCCCACTTAGGTTTATCAGTAATAATTTATAACAGACAATCAAACAGTATATAATATGTGCAGCCTATTACTTCTAAAAACAGATTCAAACAGTTTCCTTTTCTCATGGACATTTGTTGAAAGCTCTATTATCAATTTCAAAAGCACTGCCATACAGAACACACGTCTTTACAGGCATATTTAACTGTTATGGCTTTCATCCCTACCATGAGCCATCAATGAGACAGTCCAGTGTCTGTGGTTTTAAACCAAATGTGCGCAGAATTGAAAAGAAATGTATCTGTTAATCTAGGAATTATGACACAGCTGTAGAATCATTACAGACTTTCAAGTATGGGTCAGATCCTCAGACACTGTAAATCACAGCAGCTGTACTGAGGTTAACTGAATACTCTTTATTCAGCTCAAGATATATACTTAACTTTTCTTGGCATAGAAAAATAACATTGCGTCCTTTTGCAAGATGAAATTTCTGTGTTTTCA